>NC_090448.1:1005680907-1005988554 GCF_031143425.1 Pleurodeles waltl
ATTAGTGTGATATCTCCAGGCACCCACTTCAAAACAGAACTAGTTGTCAGGAAGATCAGAACCTGCTGTATGCTACATACGAAGAGCACTGGAGGACTGGACCTGCTCTCTTGTACCGAGGGGAAACAAATGGACTCCATGAGTCAAAAGGCTGACCTCTTGTTAAAGCTACAGTGATGCAACAAACTGCAAAAGGCCTTTTCCTGTAAGTACCCAGCTTATCAGTGACAACTGGATCTGGGCTAGACCCTTGTATTTGGCCTCTGCCTGAATTGACTATCATTGTACTATACTGCAACACTTATATAGCACTTATTACCACTATGTGGAGCACTGAAGCACTTGTGTGCATGAGTAGCATGCTGGTAGGGTGTGTGGTTGGAAGGATGTTTTAGTTTTGGTCCTATGTGGAAAGGATTTGCATGTCAAGTGTTTAGACCACCAAGGTGTGATTATCATGTTGTGGGATGCAGCGCACAGTAGTGCATTGGATGATGAAGTAAAGGAGACAGACACACAGTTCTGTGGTTTTCAGTATACTGTTAGCTTTGAACAGCTCTGCAGGTCCTTTATGGTACTTCATATGATACAGTCCGCTTACTTGGTTACCCCGCTGGGTTATCTATTCAGAGATTTTGTGTACAGTTGTGGTCTTGAGCTGGAATGGTATGTGCAAGGGAGAAGGGGAGAGATCTGTTGGAATGGCATTTGTATTATCATCCCATATCTGAGTGCCTGTGAGATGTAAAGAAACAAACATATTGTATAGATATTTGGGACCTGCAATGAATGGACTACTCCAAAATTGTACAGTAATGTGACAAATCTCTTAGTTATTCCATGCCTGTTCATTTGGTGATGTTTGTGTTTTTTGGCTATACAGTGTTGGTGATGGACAACCCTCATTGCAGTTGTATGTTGTGTGAATTGAATAGGTATAAGGTATAGTTTGTTGCTGACCACTTTGTATTATGGTTTTAGTATTATTGTGGGCCAACACTGTTATATATGGAAGTACATAATTATATAATACCACGGAAAACCATAGGTCAGCCCTTTTTTGCTTACCTGCATAATGAAAGCAGTTTGCTGATTGAGTTGTTTGCAGTCTGTAGGTTGTAAGCTGAGAGCTGTGAATGAGGGTGTGACAGTTTTCTGGGGTCTGTTGCCGGGGTGCAGTTGGTGCCACGAAATAGCCACGTTTTCAAATGTCCTTGGAAATGTATATGCTCCTGCATGCTTCTAAAGCTGGCTGGCAGTGAGTTCCAGTGCTTGGCAGCTTATACTGAGAAAGCAATGCCTCCTATGGATTTCTTATAATAAGGTGGCATGATAAGTGGTGCAGTCCTCTAGCGCAGTATTCTGTTTGGTTTGTATTGCTTGAATATGACTTGTTAGTCTAGCTGTCCTTTTCTTTGAAAGGCTTTGTGGACAATGTAGAGAACCTTGAACATTGTTCTTCCAGCTAAAGTTAGCCAGTGGAGTGACTGCAGGATTGTAGTCATGCGTTCTCTTGGGTGAAGGCGGAAAAGAAGCATTGTGGCAGCATTTTGGATGAGTTAATTTTGCAAATAATTAATGTGCCAAGTTTGGGCTTTTGGCATAGTGAAGTTTGGGGATTACAAGTGTGAGAATGGCTTGCAGTTTATAATGGTATGCAAGATATGGAAAGATGTGACATAGTGATTAAATTGTGTAGGAGGTTGTGGCGTTGTTAGCATGAGGTCTCAATGATAGGTCTGAATCCTTGGTTACTCCTAGCTGGCTTCAAGTTCCTTAGGCCATATGGTGGTAGGCTGGTGGTTTGCCAAATCTCTGCCTTTGTGGTATTGAGCTCTGAATGGTCATTCATCATCCATGTTTTTATGGCATGAAGGCAGTCATCAAGTTTTGAATTGTAAAGGTCATCGGGATTATCTATTTGTAAAATGATTTGGGTGTCATCTGCATAGTTGTAACAGGTGAGATTGTTTGAATTATTCAGATTTGGTAAGGGGATTAGGTAGATGTTGAATGATAGAGGAGATATGATGAGCCCCTAAGAAACGCCACAGTGTTGTGTGTGTGAAAAGGTGATATGGAAGAGTGTAGGTAGACTACACTTTATTTGTGAGATAAAAGCAATCCATTTTAAAGCATTTTCACTGATTCCAATATTGTGAAGTCTTAGCAGTAGCACATGGTGGTGTATGGTGTCAAATGCAGCTGATAAATCCAGCAGTAATAAAGCAGATACTCTGTTTTTTTTTGTTGTCTACTGTGATTTTTAGATCAACCTAGATGGATATAATGGCTTGCTCAGAGCCTCTGCCTGGTCTGAAATCCCATTTTTGGTCTGATAGTAAGCCATAATGTTCAACATAGTTGAGTAAACACTGCCTCCTCCAACATTATTCCTACGAATGGTCCATTTGATATGGGCCTGAGGTTTGCTGGAGCAGATGGGTCGATGTCTTTCTTTGGCACTTTATGCTTATTGGCTCTTCTCCTACTTAAATATTTGAAAATCATATCTCCAGTAGCCCTTATTGGATTGTAATTTTGATGTTATTTTATTTATTGCATTTTACTCTATTGTTTAAATTTGGTTTGGGATTTTTATTATTTTGCATTTCAACTTTAATAATGTTTTGCTGCATACATACTTTATGCATTGCCCTCGGGAAGCCTTTCTGTTCTGTGACATAGTTATGAGGGGGTTGAGCTCAGGTTCATTTAGTGACTTTGAGGGTACACCTTGACTAAGGTTTTGATTATTCCTTGAGGTGGGTAGTCACCTGCCCCTGTTAATAATCCAATTTCTTCCTCACCTGTTCGGTTAAGATCAGAAGATGAAATTTAAGTGGAATTCACAGAAGCAAGTCTAGTATTCTCTATTGACTTGGCCGTATTTGATAAGCCTGTGTCTACCCAGCTACAACTATTCAACTGTTGTTTTACTTCTGGACCAGTTTTTTTAAGTGGGTGTACAGAATGGGGTACAACTAGTAACCAAGCCTTCGGAGAGAATAGCTTTCATTATGCCACTAGGTGGCAGAGCTTCGCAGTGGTTGATACCAGCAGAGGTACTTAGAAACTTAAAGTATCCGAGTTAGCACAAGTGGGCAACTTTTCCTTTTCCAGCAAGACTGATCGACAATAGAGTACGGCACATGTATCCCAGATATAGTTTCTTAAAAACGTGCAGAATTCTTGAACTTTTTAAATAATAATTTATGTTTGGAGAATGCCAGAACACTGCCTTGTCAAGTGAGCCTTTCGTTTTCATCTTCTCGCATGTTAGTTTTCTGGCTGCAAATAAACAGTTAAATCCCAGGGGGACATTGTGAAAGAACTGGTTTGTACAGTAATATGACTCCTTTAATCGCCGCCGAGCATGGTCAGCTTTATGTCTTGGTCTGGACGGCGTGTCTACAGACTATGGTTACATAAAAAAGGCCCTGTTCTTTTTTTTCGCTCCGGGCAACAACATGTGCTGTGCCAGACGTCTAAGTGTTGTTTGCGAGACAGGCATCGATATGGCATTCTGGGACAGTCGCGTGTCAGCCTGGCTCTACGTGCGGGCGTGCGCGCGAGCGAAGGAGCCAGCATAACAAAGCCGGCCGGGAAGGCTCCCAACGTTAATAATCTGCAGAACTGAGCCTTGCGGTTTCAACTCTGAAGTGAGTTTAATGGAACTAGAAACTTCGAGTTCAGTTAACCAATTAACTATGAATCATTCAATCAAATCATAAACCTTCCTAACTGCGCTGTTTCTGTCCCTTTTCGAAGAACTTAAATAGGTAGTTTTATTTTTGGAAACACTTGTAATTAAATAATCTTTTTAAAATGTTCGTACACAATAAATGATTGAGGAAAATGATTTGCATGCACTCATTTTTCTTGTGTGGTCTGTGCAACTTTTGGAAGTCTTAAGATTTTTTTGCCTACCCGCGTGTGTCAGAGAGCACTGTGGAAAGGCAGTGATGCTCTAAAGCAGTGATACTCAAAGTACGGCCTGGGGGCCGCATGCGGCCCCCGTGACCTTTACATGCGGCCCCTGGTCAGGAGCACTAGGTTGCCGCTTTCTTATCTCAGCACTAACACTGAGAAGGAAGTTAACTAAAAAGGCAAGCCTTTATTTAAAGGTCAATTGAAGTTAAAAAAGGGAAGCAACTAAGTCATCCCACACCAGCTAACTTTAAAAATAAATGTGTTTCTAAAGGCATCCTGCAGCAAAAATGTAATAAGGCATTTAAAATTCCAAAGAGTATTTCATTAACATGCAGAACTGTGTCACCTTAGTACATCACATTATTATATTATATTATATCAGTGCATCCTATGTACAGCCACCCGGCTGGCATCAGTGCGGCCCTCGGTCACATCACTCACAATACCTTTTGGCCCCTGGAATAATGTTTGTGAGTACCCATGCTCTAAAGAGTGCAAGGATCAGTGATGCACAATAATAAACCAAGTCCCGGTCCCCCTGTTGGATAAACTCGCTTCGGTTGGCCTCCTTAGGTGGGCGAGTCTGGTTGGAGCTAATCTGCGCAGGAGTGGGCGCACTTTTTGGTCTGCGCATACAGATAGGGTTACCACCTTAGCCAGAGAAAGGTACCGGCAATCCGTTCCCGTTTTAACATTCTGCAAAGGCCTGGTCCTTGAACTTTAAAGGAAATTGGCTGCATCCATCAAGGCCTTTCTGCCTTTGTTTACTAAGATTATCAGTCGGGGATCTTTAGGACAGCAGTAGAACACATTTTAAAGTGTTTTTTTCTAAGATGTTGTCTCATCATTTACTGATCAAAGTTGATACTGACAAGGGGAAACATACCAGCGTTAGGTGCTTTTTCTTGTTTTTGTACCACTGAGACATTAAAATAACTGTCACGCCGGTTTAAAACCGGCCAGCGGGCAAACCTAAATGTTTACCATAGGCACATAACAGTCATTAAAAAGAACTTTCATCTCAGGAAACCACCCAGCATATAAAATGCAGCAATAAAAATTCAAACCTGGCTGTCTGGCTGCCATCTTCTGGGAGGTTAAAGTACCAATCACTGTTGCACTAGTGTTGCCACCTTCCCCACAGAAAAATACTGGCCACTTGTTTACTTTTTAAGATTTTGCAAATGCCTGGGCATGATACATAAATCGAACATCATTAAGTCACCTCTAGGATGCATATGTGATTTCTTCGCATATTTACTGTTTTAATTATATACTGATAAGGGGAAAAATACCTGTTTTGAGTTTTTTTCCTCATTTTTGAACCAGACATAACAATAAAAAGATATGTAAAAAAATCAATACAAAACAGTTGGATGCCAACCCTAGTAATAGCAGGGCCAATAGAAATGATAACAACTATGGCTCTTCTGAAAGCAATGTGCAGTCTCATTCAGACGGGGGATACATACGAGCCCTCACTGTACTTCTCAGTCCAACCCTTGAAGCATGCTTCCTTACTAATCGAGGTTATTGCTATTCTCTCTGCAGTCTTGGCCCGAGATGTCCCCACCTTCTTCGAAGATGTGAATCCACGTAGTCTGGGGGATATTGTCCCAACAGCCTGTGAGGCAGGAACTCACTTCTGCAAGCTGATGAAAGGCTAATTCCATCAGTGCCCCTTTCCACTTGATATAAATGGTGGACTTTGACTGAAATTTCTGTCAGGAAAATGGGAGGCACACAAAATTGGCTGTGGGCTAAGGTAAACATCCTATCAACTCTTAAATCTGTGTCCTACAGCAGTTCCACTCGTTCCATGAAAGTTGCGATAGAGTGGTAAACCTGTATGGGTTGGCTGTATGTCATCCCGTACTTCAGGTCCTTGTCCAGCAAATTCTTCGCTATCCTCTTTAGACAGAGAGTCTCTGAGAATTTACCCACTAGTGGCTTGATGAGACTTGGTACCAGGCTTCTTGCCCTTGAGTCCATTTGATTTGGTTCCTTCCTTCTAGTTAGAGGCTTTGGCTTAGCAGGGTCACTCATGCAAAGGATGATGCCAATTCTCTTTAACTCATGCTGGGCATGGCACCACCACAGAGACCAGATTTTATTTCCCTCTTCTATGAGAACATTTCCACTCACTCAAATGATCAGAGAAGCATCAGGCAACAGTAGCATCAGTCACTCTTGTGAAAGCCTATTCTGTTACCACCGGTAGCATTCTCCTTTGACCCCGAAGAGGCATCATATTAGCTTTCTGTAGGGCCTACAGGCACGTAGATTACATGTAGCTTAGCTGAACTGTGCACCTGTTGCTGTTACTGAGCCCCACATGTACACAGCCACCAATACAAGTAGTTAAGGTGGGCCTATGCTCCTCCCCTCCCACACAAGTCTGGTCCAGCCAATTCAGAAATTGTCATAGGGTTCACCTACCCAAATGCAGAGAGAAATAACACTTGACACACACCTATATCTATATGAGGCTCAAGCGAATTCTTCAGTGTAGGAAAGTTCCACTTTTTCATGGTTACCCCTACGTTTTGCTCGCTGATACTGATGTTGCCCATTGGTAGTGCACTGGGTCCCTGCTAAGCAGTCCCATGTACCAGTGCTCTTTCCCTAAAAGCAAGGTAATGCTCAATTGTATCCCAGATGGCACTGACTTTAGCGCTCCTTGTAAGGCCCTAGTAAATGTTACCCCTGATATCTATGGAATTGGTACTAAAGAGGGTCCCTGAGGGCTGCAGCAGGCATTATGCCACCTTAAGGGACCCAACCCAAAATGCATGCAGACTGCCATCGCAGGATGCATGAAATGGCGCAAACCATTTTGCGAACACAACATTGCACACTGCAGTGTGCAGTGTCCACTCAAACTGCATGAGTTATATGTAAGTCACCTCTAAAGCAGGCCTTAGAGCCCTTAAGGCAGGGTGCATTATTGCACGTGTGAGAGAACAACCGCATGAGAAGATGTACCCCTGCAATGCCTAGTTCCTTTGCTAAGCATTGGAAGTGTTCAGGAAGCCATATTGAGACCATGTACAGAGCACTTTTCAGTAGGAGTTATCTAGCTACATGATGGCTTTACTGAAGATAGTGGTGTTTATTATCAAACACCTCATCTTGATAAATCTGTACTAATGCCAGTATCGGATTTATCTTGACATGCACTCAGAGGGTACCTTATAGGTGCTTTCTGAAACCAAACCAGCCATATAGTCCAGCCTGCCACCACAGATGTGTTTCTTACTCCCTGCTTGGGTGAGCCCGCACTCACAGGGGCCAGAAACAATACCTCCTCCGGAGGAAAGTGTTATAACCTCCTCCAGCGGCACGGCTAGCAATTTAGCATATCTGGGCCAGAGGCTTCAAAGCCTCTGCCATCCCTGGATATGCAACCCTGGCTTCCCCAGACCTGGGAAATGCTACCCAACTCCACTACCTGAGGCCAAATTTGGCAACAGAGCAGGTGGGAAATTAGATATCCAGGAGGTGTGTTGCACTTCTTGACTAGTCACACCCCTAAGGTGGGCTACCTGAAGTGCACGGCCAAGGAGGGGTTTCACCAACTTGTTTTTGGTGAAGTTAGGAACTCTGGGTCAGGAAAACACCCACTCTTCACAGGAAGTGGTCATCTAGTGAGTTTAGTCAGTCCTTAATAGGTAGCCTATTGGCTACTACCCTACACTCCCCAAAATGCCCGGAAAGTCTGTGTTTAGGGGTCCCCTTGACACCAGGAAATCTGATTTCTCTACTGGGAACCAAAGGAAGGACAAAGAAGAGCTGAAGTTGTGGGAACAAGGGTCCTACACCAAAGATTGTTGCCAAACAATGCCTGGCTGCTTGCACTGCGACAGTCACAAAGACCCACTCATCCAGAAGCTCAACAGCCACCCCAAACCCTTGGAGGACTGTTCTTAGCTTCAACAACCAAGCAGCATTTCCCTTGGGGTGATGGAACAATCCCCTACATCTACAGGCACCAATGGAACCATCCCCTACATCTACAGGCACCAATTGCACGGACCGGGAATTTCGTCTTGCTGGACATCGGGCCCACAGAGGGAGCAACTCACCAGGATGAGGTTGTTGTAAGTCCAGGAGGTCAGCCCCGTCATTTTCACCAAGTCACACTGACCCGTCCAGGAGCATCTCAGCACTAATACCCTAGGTATCAGTGCCCTTGCAACTACCAAAGCTTGTTGCCTGTTCAGTCGGGGCACCACCAAAGCTGACGGCAACTTACCATCAAAGGACTTCAAGATCCATGAGGCCATCATCAAGAGAGGCTCTGCTGTCCTGTTTTCTTGCCCTCTCCAGGTCACCAGACTCCAATGAGAGCCTCTAACCCCAGCAAACCGTCCAGACAAAACACCTCTGCACCCCAGCTCCCCAGCCCGGGTTCAAGGAAACCAACTGTGTCCCTGTGCCCCAGAGACCCTCATAAGCCAAGCCCTCCTTGGGGTTCTGTTGGACTTGTCCCCAAGTACCCAAATCAGCTTTCTTTTACATGTCCTCCTTCCATGGACTTCAATGCTACAAATGTGACCAGGACCTCTGCACCCGGACATTGCAGGGCCGGTAAAACCAAACTGTTTCTTGGACCTTAGCCCCAAAACACCTTAAGTCCTGGAAGCCTCCCTCCCCCCACAAAAAACGGTTGCAAGTATACCTTTGCAGTGTAGTTTCTTCTATTGGATAACACTACTACGTTCGAGGGTCATGCCTCAAATCTGACAGTTGTGCTATTTTTACTGTTTTACTTTAAAAATCTAAAACGTCTAAAGTGCTTACCCAATATTGATGATCTTGGTGTCTTAATATATATAAAAATCTGTTTATATATTGTGTTATAAATTGGTTTCAGATTTCTTTCTGGGAGTGTGTCTCAGTTATTGATTGTGTGTGTTCATCAAATGCCTAACACTCCCTTCTGATAAACATAAACTGGTCATCCACACTACCACAAATAGAGCTCTTCGGATTATTTATGAAAGTCCGGCAAAACCGAATACGGGTCGTCTGGACTTTTTGCATGGTGTGCCCTTACATTGGCCCACTACATAAAAAGCCGGCTTCCTGAAATCAGTGCTTAAATCAAATTCTTTTGAGTCTATTTACTTGTAATAAGCATCCCATTAACCTTCTAAACCTCTACAGACCGGCCACTCCCCTAGCCTAACTTATCCCATCAGCTCTGTGGATCCCAGGAGTTTGGCAGACAGGTACTCAACCATGTTTCTCGTTTACCTTATTACAAGTACCATAGGATGCAATGCACTTGTAATAAGATAGATGGGATAGCAGACACTTTTGTGGCTATAGCATGGTATGATATTTTAAATTCTTTTTCGGTTTTGATGAAGCCAGGGTGACTGTCAACTGTTTTCAGAGTGCTCAATGGCAACTGATAAAGGGTGATTGAACATATGTTTCTGGCACTCCCCTACTGTAATTAAATTAAAATCATTATACTTATTTTCCAGCATGGAGATATCCATAATGCTGCAATTACAATTGCATGCTTACAGTAGTCTTCAATGTCTATCAAGAAGATCAGTGTTGTGTCTTTCACATTTCTGCTGCTGTTTTTCTAATGACCACTAAGTGGCACAGAAAGGCTGCAAACTGGTGGTGCGTAAACGATTTAATTTGCAATCCTATTTGTGGCTTTCCTCCCTTTCTGTGTTTTACCTACCCACAGGAGCTTTTTAGATTTATCATTCATCTTGCTCTGAACAGCACATTATATCTAAGAAAACTGAGAATCGTTTAAGCACCACCCAACCTTTTGACTCTTAGGACACCCATTGAATCACTACTGGAAGCCGGGGACCCCCAAGCAATTTGTATGATTAAATTTCAAACATTAAAACAGTATTTCCTCAAAAATACACAAACAAGTACACACCAAACAAATACTCAAACTACTAAATTTATAATTATTTTATAGTGAAAAAATATGCAAAAATCAAACATTTTATGGGAAGGTTGGTGCTGCATCTTGGCGACTCATTTTTTAATGTTTGGTTTTATTTAGGAAAGCTGAATCCTCAGGTCAGATTTTACATTTCCCAAGCGATTTCTGTTTTTCTTTTACATAACATCTGAGAAAGCTTTTTCATATAAGTATGTGGTGGGGAAAGGAAGTAAAATCATAGGGGCCTCTAATCTCTCCATAGCCTCTCTGTCACATGTAATAAATTTGTTTTGTAGTACTTATCATACTAGTATAAGGTGTCGGAGAGCTTTACAGGGGTCTACAAGGAGTAGGATTCACATGTCATCCACTCTGGTAGGCATTTTCTAAGAGTACTTGATTTGGAGAAGTGTATTTCTTGCAAGCAAATCTTTTTTAGCAGCATAAGGAAAATGAAAGACTGGGAAAAAAACAGAACTTTCTAATTTGCGCAGTGCAGTTTGCATGCAGCTCTTTGATGGCAGTTCATGGGTTAATGTGCCAGATTACGATTGTGACTTATGAACTGCACAGTAACAAAAGAATCTCTGTGACAAAAGCAGTAACCCACTGTGTTAGGCACACAAAATACTGTTTTTTGCTAGATACACAGTCTTTGCAGCAGTCTTATTAACCATCTGCGCTACCTTAGATAAGTCAAAGCTGCTTCTAGACAAACCTCCCATCTCTCATCCGGCTGGTACATTAATCATCAGAGTTATCATGACGCTTTTATTTTTCCCTAAAGCTGCTGGATGTACATGGAACTTTGCCTTTCAAATTGCTGCACAAATGAAGTAATAAATATTAAAACAGTCAGCGAGAGGCCACAGCTGGAGAAGTGCCTTCCGGCCGGCCCAGGCCTGCGGACCCCTTGTGAATGTGTCACGAACCCCTGGGGGTCCGCAGATCACAGGTTGGGAACCACTTCTTTAGATTCTTTGGGCTACAAGTCATGACAAACGTTTTTGCTAAGTTGATGGCCAAGCCTAAGCCATCCATGAAACTGATAAAAGCGTCTAAGAGTAATTGGAGCCCATTAGATGTTATAGACATTAAAACAGCTTCACGTGTGTATAAAAGCCCAGGAATAGGCTGACTGTTCACAGTCTGCAAGTTCCTGCCTTTACTAACTAAAATTGAGGCTAGTCCCTTTATGTATAGAAAAAGCAAGTTAGGCACCGGAACACAACCCTGCCAAACTCCTCATTCCCAATACTGTGTGGATTTGAGGTTGGGCCCAAAACTAAAAGCTGCTTTAAGAGCAAGAAGAAGGGCACATAAGAAAGACACCAGACCTCTTTCAACCCCCATGGACTCTAACATGTCCAATAATGTTGATCTAACCATGCATTCAAACACAACACAACAAAAATCTCAGTCATTTTCTATAAATGGAGAAAAGTTTAATGAGAAAAATAACACAATGAAAAATAAGAGAAACCAGAGATATGAGTTTTTAAAGTTTTTGGGCAAAAGGGTAAAAAATAAAGTAAAGGGCCAATCAGAAGCCATTGTTTACGGTTGGTGGGGATGTAGGCGCAATTTCTAACTGACCGCTATGGACCAGGGGTCAGATACACCAATCAAGTCGCTCCAGTCAAAGGTTTTAACCCTCTGATGAAATGGAAGTGAAATCTTCCAGAAGGGAAGGGTTGAAGGCAAAATAGCCATTGGAAAAGGTCCTGCTGAAGCCTTTGGCTTTGGTGGGAAATGTTCAAAGGAAGAAAATTCACATTTCATGCCCGCCGAAGACTCCTCTTGATGGTTGGGTACTTTTCATGCCTTTGCCCGGTCAAGGATTTTTACCTTGGCACCTAGGGTCTGAGTGAGTTTGACAGATGGGTTCTCCATCACAGACATGATTGATATGCTACCCAGCTTATTACAAGTGCGCAAGGATACAATGCACTTGTAATAAGGCAGGGAGAATATCAGTCACTTTTCTGAGTAAATACCCTTCCCTCAAACTGTACACCAGGCCCTTAATCGAAGCTCAAAGTGCTCGAACGTGTCAAGTCTGTAGCTGTACAACATCTGACAAAGTCTTCTCGGAATTGGACACCTTTCCCATGATGTCTGCTGAAGTTCCCGAGGTCTTGGAAGTCCCAACTTTTCAGAATTTCCGGAGCTGTTCCTTTTTTTCACTTCCAAGACTCCCAGGCAGGGCAGCACTTCAGGGCCAGAACTCACTCCAGCAGAGGACACCAGCTTGACCAGGCAGGTTGGCTTGCTACTGGTCAGCTGGTCACTCCTGGAAAAAGGCCTCTTGCTGTAGCAGCATAGCAGATTGGCCAACTAACTGTTGGAGTCCACGTCTCAGTTCTGGGTATAAGTGGCTGCAGATCCAGACATCTAGGTCTCCACATAGGTAACAGCCAGCAGGTCCAGTCCTCCTCTATTCACCTAAAGGTCCAGATGTGTTCTGAGGAGCCGGGGTGAGGTCCCATTTTGTACAATTCACTAGTCAGTGGGTAGGAGTGTCTGCTGGCTACTGTCTAACCGATGGGCTGTAAAATCCTAAGAGCAGACCTTCCTCTCTTTTTCAATACATCATGTTTGCCTCACAGCAGATTATAGCACAGTGCACTACTGCAACGAAGTGCAACGTGGCAGAACTCTGCAGAACTTGGAGGAGCCTACAGTCTAGCCAGGTGTGTGTCTGGGGAAATGAGCAATCTCCTCCTAACAACCCTTATTTCAAACGCAAAAATAGAGGAAGCATTCTTGTCTGTCAGAGTTTTCTGCCCGCAACCCTGCGTACTTCTGGAGAAATTCACCACGTGGACAAAGCTCACTCTTCCTGCTGATGCACTACATTTTGTTAAATTAGCCACCAGTGAGCTGGGATTGAGTCTCCCTTTGGCATTGGTTTAGAATATATTTTACTGATGGATATGCTGATAAAATTAGTTTCATGCCATCAAGATTATCTAATGTGTGCATGAAAAGATCTTCCATCTCTTCTCATATTCTGTTGAAATTAGGGTTTGCTGCAGACATAAACAGGGTATCACTAGAAGTGGTACATCACCTGAGATTTACACTGCCAAGACGTTCGTGTCAACAAGACTGCAAAAATGAGAAAATAACAGCTATAATGAATTGCTTACGGCAATAGGGACCACATATATTTTTCTTGTTTTCGCTTAACCTACTCTGATGTGTTCTTGGGTTAAGTCTCAGCAACAGAACCCTTAATCTCAGTTGTTGTTCTATTTCATTTGCAAGCATTATACACTTAGCAGCAGTCTGTGTATTGATTTCCCCAATTATGTAATGTCTCAAAAACTGGTGAGATTAGACATTTGCTGCTTGTCAATTTTTACAGACAATCAAACCTGTTTCCTACGGAGTCTGGAAGTTCCAACAGATGTAAGGTGGACTCTCATCACTTTCTTCCCATAGAAGTTATCACTGGATCCTTAGAGCCTATAACTGGAAGTGTCGGATCTCCACTCTGTTGAATTCCATGTCCACTTTTGTCATATCACTAACAATATGAGTGCTTTTGAGCTATGTTTTCTTACTAAGCCAGCATTTCCTAATTGGTTCTTCTTTCCCTTTTGAATGAGTGGCATTCTCCTTCTCATCTGGATTCTTATTCCTTACATCTGTCTGCAGCTTTCACCACACATGTCCTATTTTATTTTGTTTACTTGCTTGGGTAGATGGAGTTTGTGGACCATGTGTAGTGTGTGCTGAATGTCAGCGTTTCAGCTTATGACTGTTATTTTTCAAGGTTCCTCTATGTCGATAAATAATTTAAATGTATATCTAAATCTTCAGCTGCACTAATGACTTGCATTGACTTCAGTTTTCACATATATTCAGATGCCACCCAGATTCTGGATGACTACATTCAGAGCTGATCCCTGTGGTCACACGAGGCCTTCCAGCACACCTGACCACCTCTGAGGGTGGCAGCAGATCTTCCCATTCTTGACACCCACATAGCGTGGTGCCCTCATCTTCATTGTCATGTTATCTCTGATTTAAACTCTTAAAACAACACTGGTTAATCTTCCATGTTCCTAAAAAAAGAGTGTGGAATAATAGCCTAGCGCCAACATACTGGCAACTGGTGAATGTGTGCTTCCTCGCTTCAGTAGCACGTCTTAAAGAATAGTTAGACAATTCAAACCTCAGAAGCTATTTGCTGATAACTGATGTTCTTAATGTCCGTTTTAATGAAATATGTATTAGCAAACTTTGAAAACAAAAATATCAACTTGATAATATTTTTAAAGGTCTGGCTGTCCATTCAGGACAGAATGTAACGTGGCGTGTGCTAGTAATTGTTTGTACGTCGGGTGGTGGTTATGTGTTTTGAGAAGAACACTTCCCTTAGCACTAGCCCCTCCCTCCAAGAAGTAGTGCTTAATTTGAACTAGTAGTGGCTACCAACACTTATTTCTGGGGACCAGCACTTATTGTTCCGCATCAGATATTGACCGCCAGAAGAGAGTGAAAACACACCAACGGGAAAGACTGAGGAAGAGAAAGATGGAAAACCCGTCAGAAAGGGGGGACTCATGAACCTGTAAGAGTGAGATAAAGGAGCACGTGAGTGGCCGGTAGTGGGTTAAATAGCCTGAGGTGGACTCAATACGACGCATCCTTGGTATTCGGCGCACCGACACATAACTGCAGCGTCACGGACTTTGAGCAGAGTTTCGCGCACCGGCACACATTCTTTTACAAATAAAGCGCTGCCAAGAAGCAACGAGGCTGCACTGCAACGCGACCTCTTGAATTGCTTTAGATTTTATTTGTAACTGAAGGCACTGTTGTTCCTCGTTTTGACAGCTTTTTAATTGTGTTTTCGGCTGTTTGGCAAGCGCAAGAACACGGTTTCAAACATTCCATAGAATGAACAGTTTTTCTTGCAGTTACACTGTGAGTGGCCACTGGGCTTCTTTTCTGTCTGGGTTTCACTGGGGTATGCTCCGCTTGGCAGTCTCTTAGCAAAACCTATTGCGGCTCTCCCCCGAGTTTGTTAAGCGGGCAGGTTGTGTTGATGGATGAGCCAGAGATTGCTAAACTCTAGTGCTGCGGAGCGCTGACAGGGCCCAGCTTGTGCGTGCTTGTCCGCAGCAGTGATTCGTCGGGCTGGCAGGGGCCAGCAGTAACGCTGCAGCTGGGGCTGTGGTCCTGGCCTTTGTACCGCTGAACGTGTGCTCTGTTGTGTGAGGGGGTTTCACTCGGAGCCTAGTGATGGATAACGGAAGGAGACAGTGAAAGGGCGGCGGCGCGCGCGGGCGGGGGATGTGTTCGCTTTGTGGCAGGTTTCTTGTTTATATCGCTTTCTAATTTTAGCCTCTGAGTCACGGGACGGCTGACAAGAAAGCCGTGTTACCCACAACTCCTAGGAAAAGTAACTGACTTCTGGCTTCTTTGTTCTTCCAACCAGAGCAACCGATGGGATTTTAACCGATTTCGTCCTCGTTTCAGTGCATTTGCTTCTGAATATAGGGGCCGATTTTCACATACGCGTTTTTATTGTTTTTTCATTTTTATGCAATGCAAATCTTACATCACATCCACGGAAAGTTGAAAGTCTGGTATTCAACACGTCAGGGCGCCAAGTCCATTGGGAGCATTTAGAACAGCGAGGCGGTGTTTAATCAATCACGAGAAACACGTCAGTGCGAGGGCACAGTTGAATATTAAATTGACCCACTGTCTGCTGCCAGATGGGTATCTTTGACCTCGCTGTCTCTGGTAGCAAGGTGGCACTTGTATTTAAGTCTTGTCACCCCATCTCACAATCCTAAATGGACCAGTGTTTGTCTAGTCCCAGCTTTTTGAATGGCTCACTCTAGAGCTTTTTGAATGACTCACTTTAGAATCCCATTTAGCAAAACACGGTCTATGCCTAAAAGAAAGTATATTCCCTATGACGTAGGTGTCTGGATCCTCGGCCTTATATTGTATTATTATATTTATAAATGAATTGTTTCAGGATCTTAGGTCTTCCTTTGAGAAATTGGTTATTTTGTCTGTTTTTAGTTGACATGTATTGGCACCATATAACCCCCAAACCTGTCAATTTATTAGATATCTATGCTGAGAAAAAGTTTCTTCAAGTTTATTCTTGATTGCCACTTGCCTGCCTCCCATCTTACAGTGCAGGTGAGATCCATGAAGAGGATCATTTCTTATTTTTTAGGTCTGGCGTTAGCCAAGATCTTTTCATTTTACTAAAATGTGTATAATATAATTACGTATAGGGACTTTCAGCCGTCTCTCTTCACCTATTGATCTGTGGTGTCATTCACATGTTACTTCTGCCCACTTCAGCATATAGCACAAGTAGGTCAGTCTACTTAAGCCACTGGTTAACTTCACTTCGAGTGACTGCATTTTGTACTTTCACCAGGAGCACATAGACACATGCTAATTCCCTTCGGTGGCAGTTTTTTTTTTTTTAATTAATTACTTTAGCGTACAGTGCATGATGTGATAACAGGATGCTTTTGATGCACATTCCATCTTTATCATATCCCTTCTCCTGCTAGAGCTGTTCTAAATTACTTTTGAAGTGCTTTCATTTTCTGAGTGATGCTGTTTTGAGGTATGCCAGATTGTCCTCATTTTGAAACTGTTCTGTATTGTTCCTTCCTTCCTTCTTTCATCCCTTTCTTCCTCTTTCCTTCTCTCTTTCTTGATTTCCTTCTCTTTCTCTTTCATTCTTCTCTCTTTCTTGCCTTCCTTCTTTTTCCCTTTTCTTCTCTCTTTCTTGCTTTCCTTCTTTCTCTTTCCTTCTTTTTCTTGCTTTTTTTTCTTTCTTTCTTTCTTTTTTTCTTTCTTTCTTTCTTTCTTTCTTTTTTCTTTCTTTCTTTCTCACTTATTTTTCATCTTTCATTCTTTCTATCCCGTCTTTCCCTCTTTCTTCTTCTTTTCTCTTGTCTTCCTTCATGCTTGCTGTCTTTCATTCTTTTCCTTTCCCTCTTTCTTTCCATCTCCTTCCTTCTTTCCTTTTCTTTCTGCCCTTTTCTTTCGTTCTCTTTCATTCTCTTTCCTTCTCTTTTCTTCTCTTTCCTACTCTTTCTTTATTTCTTTTTCCTTCCTTTTTATTCCTCTTTCCATCCTTTATTTCTTTCTCTTTCCCTCTTTTCTTTCTCTCTCTTTCCCTCCTTTCTTTATCTTTCTTTCTTTTTTGTTTTTTTTCTTGCCTTCCTTCTTGTCCACCTTCAAACCTTCTTTCTTTCCTTCTCTTTCTTTCTTTTCTTCTATTTCTTTCTTTTCTTCTTTCTCAGTCAGTCAATTCATTTTTATTCAGCATTTAGCCATAAAACATATGAAATATCCACGTACAACAATACAAATAGTGCATTCTACTTTCCTGATAGGACAAATGCAAAAAATAAAAACATAAATAATTTAAAATGATCATTGGGTATAGCATCAACCATAAACAGTATCATTAATGTAATTCTACTAACTGTTTTTGTCATAATTAAAAAGATCAGTGACATGGGGGGACTTCATGGTGCCAAGCACATTGAATTGGGAAAGATTAGGTTCAATCTAAAATATGTTAAGAAAGATCGGCATAGGGGACTTCTCTATCCACAGCAAATATGATTCAAGGTTTTGGTAGTTGATAATTGTACATAAATATCTACCGTCTTCATTTTCATTGTATTCTGTAATCTCTTTTCCAGGCATGCCTCCACATAACAGCGCTTCACACTCTCCTTGGCATCTGCGCCTAGACTTTTTGGGTGAGCGAACATTTCGGTTAACCCCAATTTTTGAAAAGATCATTTTAAGTACGTCAGCCACGGTATTCTATTTGCGTTTTCTAAGAATAAGCAATCCGACATACACACTCTCACCAGGCCCGTCTCTAGATTCTGCCAAAACCTAATCTATAGGAGGAGTGGAGCTACTTGTAGCTGGGCCACTGTAAACGGTAGGCCTAACTCCTCATGGCAGACAAAATTTGCAGTATTTTAGGGACAGTGAGCAATCTGCATGTGAAACCATTTTCTATGTGTTGGAGCGCCTCTGCTTTTTGATAACCCCCACACCCCGCCCTATATATTGGGGTTGAGGTGCGCTTTGTCTTGTACACTGCTATCATCTCTGCTAATGGTTTATGTTTTAAAATCCATGCAAAGCGCAAAATGGGATTCAAGTTCCTTCCCATTTATTGTGATTTCCTTAAAATATGTCATTTCCACATTAGGGAAGATCTAAAAATGATTCCTAAGTAATGTAAATTATTTAACCCTTTAAGGAGTGTTCCCCCGTTCTAAAGTGCTTAGTCTTGGTGCTTATTGGCCCCCAGGTCATTGTATAAGAGTTTGACTGATTTACCTTTAAGTCCTATCCCTCCATGAAAACAGCAGAATGATCCAACAACCCCTGGAGGCCATTTGCTGTACAGGCAATCAGTACAGCATCATCTACATATAAAAGTATGGGGACTCATTGCTCTCACATCTTTGGCAAGTCCCTACTTACACATAATAAGTGTTCGGTTATGCCATTAATGTAAATCAGGAAGAGAAACGGGGCTAATATGCATCGCTGTCTTATTCCTCTTGGGGACTTTATTTGTAATGTTAGTTCCCCTTGAGGGCCTGTATCGTACTGTGGTTTTCAGATCATAATGCAAGTTTTTTAATTAAATAAGGAGTTCTGGTTCAACCCCCAGCTTCTGCATAATTTCCCATAATTTGTCCCAGTTCACTACATCAAAAGCGCCCTATAGCTCAATGAAAGCCAAATGAAAGCCTCCCTTTTGCTTTTACATAATCGCTAGTGATAAGATGAAGATGTAATTCTTGTTCTACTGTGCTTATTCCAGGACTAAAGCCAAACTGTACTGGCGTTAAGATCTTATTCTCTTCTGCCCAGGACTCCAGATGAGCCAGAATCACTTGCACCAGGATGTTTGCAGTGGAATTGATGAGGGAAACTGGCTTATGGCAATAATTTATCACCCTTTTTAAATATAGGGTCTAGAATGGCAGATCTCCAGGACTCTGGTATATTGCCCTTCACCACAGTTTATAGCACATTTGTTAACACCGGCCCCATAAATGAGTATTTGATTTAAAAATATCTACTGGGACCCCATCAGGGTCTGGGGCTTTCCCGGGCGGACTGGTTGATGGCTATAACCATCTCATTTAACTCAGTGGGCGTAAAGAGGGTCACTGGGGATACATCTAAGGAAGCCGGGCCGAATGAAACTTAATTTGGCTGCAGATTTCTATCTGTCAATTGAAATACTCCAGAGAAGTGGGTCACCCACTTAGCTTCAGGAATCAGGGCTTCCACCTTGGGGGTATCCCGATCGGAATGAAGGGGTGGTTGATTACCTCCCAGAACTTATTGCTCTCCCTTAATAAGGCGACAACTGATAGATCGTCCCAGGCCTTACTTCTAATTTCCCTTTTCTTTTCTTCCAATTTAACATTGTATTCACACCTAGCATTTTGAATATCTGCCATGCAGCGAGAGGAAGATTTAGGAGTAGACTTGAGGCATTTGTAGCCCACAGTACAGGCAGCATTAAACCATCAGTTGGGGGTGGTGTGGCTCCTGAAGTGGCCTGCAGGAAGTTAGATCCTTAGCTATTGACTCACATAAATGCTCATACTCAGTTCAAATGGATTTGTGTGTGGGTTTCTGCCAAACAAACCATAATAGACAATGTTTTTTAAATTAGTTTTTGGCTAAACCTCATTGGATCAATATTTCCCCACTTGATTCTCATTTCTTTATTATTTGAGAACACTGATTTACAGCCTTTATCCCGGTTGTTTTCCTGGCACAAATTTTGAAGACAACACGCACTTTGTTATGATCGCTTAGTCAATTACGAATGATTTTGAAATCCGAAGCAAGGGGTAAGGCATCTTTAGATATTAGTATGAAGTCTATGATACTCCCAGCAGCGCTTCCAGTAAAAGTATGGATGGTTTGTCAGTCATTTGGGATAACCTCACTTGCAAATGTTAGATCTTACTTTAAAATGAGGGTATTTGAAGCAGCACCTAAGGGCATGTGTTTATAGTGTGTCCTGTCAACACCGTATTTTAAAGGAAGATAACACAGATAACTATTTCCCGAGTCCAGAGTCCCGAGGAACATGGAATATTAACCTCTTAGCTGCTGGGTGAAGCAGCACCTAAGGGCATGTGTTTATAATGTGTCCTGTCAACACCGTATTTTAAAGGAAGACCACACAGATAACTATTTCCTGAGTCCAGAGTCCCGAGGAACATGGAATATTAACCTCTTAGCTGCTGGGCCTTCCCCCCCCCCCCCAGTGCTGAGCCCTTTTTTGGCTATTTCGGGTAGTTCGCGCTTCGGCCTTCATAACTTTTTGTCCACATAAGCTATCCACGCCAAATTTGCGGCCTTGTATTCCAACATCCTAGGGATTCTAAAGGTACCCAGAGTTTCTGGGTTCCCCTGGAGGAGACCAAGAAATTAGCCAAAATACACATACAATTTAGTTTTTTTCAAAAAATTTGAAAAAAGGGCTGCCCAAGAAGGCTTGTGGTTTTTTCCCTGAAAATGGCATCAACAAAAGTTTTGTGGTGCTAAAATCACCATCTCCCCAGCTTTCAGGAACAGGCAGACTTGAATCAGAAAACCACATTTTTCAACACAATTTTGGCATTTTACTGGGACATACCCCATTTTTACTATTTTTGGTGCTTTCAGCCTCCTTCCAGTTAGTGACAGGAATGGGTGTGAAACCAATACTGAATCCCGGAAAGCTAAGCATTTCTGAAAAGTAGACAAAATTCTGAATTCAGCAAGGGGTAATTTGTGTAGATCCTACAATGTTTTCCTACAGAAAATAACAGCTGGAAAAAAAATATTGAAATTGAGCTAAAAAAAACAGCAATTTTTCTCAGTGTTTTACTTTGTAACTTTTTCCTGCAATGTCAGATGTTTTAAAGCAATATACCGTTACGTGTGCTGGACTCTTCTGGTTGCAGGGATATATATGGCTTTGTAGGTTCATCAAGATCCCTAGGTACCCAGAGCCAATAAATGAGCTGCACCTTGCAATGGGTTTTCATTCTATACCGGGTATACAGCAATTCATTTGCTGAAATATAAAGAGGGAAAAATAGGTATCAAGAAAACCTTTGTATTTCCAAAATGGGCATAAGATAAGGTATTGAGCAGCAGTGGTTATTTGCCCATCTCTGAATTCCGGGGTGCCCATACTAGCATGTGAATTACAGGCCATTTCTCAAATAGATGTCTTTTTTACACACTGTCTTACATTTGGAAGGAAAAAATGTAGAGCTAGATAAGGGGCAATAACACTTGTTATGCTATTATGTGTTCCCCCAAGTCTCCCGATAAAAATGGTACCTCCCTTGCGTGGGTAGGCCTAATGCACGCGACAGGAAAGGCAACATGGACACATCACAATTTTACATTGAAATCTGACGTGTTTTTAGCAAAGTGCCTAGCTGTAAATTTTGGCCTGTAGCTCAGCCGGCACGTAGGGAAACCTACAAATCCTGCACAATTTTGAAAACTAGACACCTAGGGGAATCCCGGATGGGCTGACTTTGGGGCTCTGATCAGGTTCTGTTACCTAGAACCCTTTGCAAACCTCAAAATGTGGCCAAAAAAACAACACTTTTTCCTAACATTTCGGTGACAGAAAGTTCTGGAATCCACACATTTCCTTCTACCCAGGGTTCCCCCAAGTCTCCCGATAAAAATGATACCTCACTTGTGGGGGTAGGCCTAGTGCCCGCGACAAGAAATGCCCCAAAACACAACATGGACACATCACATTTTGACATAGAAAACAGAGCTGTTTTTTGCAAAGTGCCTAGCTGTGGATTTTGGCCTCTAGCTCAGCAGGCACCTAGGGAAACCTAGCAAACCTGCACAGTTTTGAAAACTAGACACCTAGAGGAATCCAAGATGGGGTGACTTGAGGGGCTCTGATCAGGTTCTGTTACCCAGAATCCTTTGCAAACCTCAAAATGTGGCCAAAAAAACACTTTTTCCTCACATTTCGGTGACAGAAAGTTCTGAAATCTGAGAGGAGCCACAAATGTCCTTCCACCTAGCATTCCCCCAAGTCTCCCGATAAAAGTGGTACCTCACTGGTGTGGGTAGGCCTGGTGCCCGCAACAGTAATAGATCACACAACGGTCAATGTTGGTACTTACATGAGGCAACTGTTGACCCTGGGGTGTCCATTCCTTACGCAGGCACTAGGTATAGGCACTCAAGTGGGGTAGTGTTTTTATCAGGACAGGTGAGGAATCACTGGGTGGTAGGAATTTTGTGGATCGCAGCATATTCCTGTAGTTTGTGTGACAGAAAAGCAAGAAAAATAGAGTTTTTATTCAACATTTCAGCTTTGCAGGGTATTCTGGGTAAGAAAACTTTGGGGAATCCACACAAGTCACACCTCTGTGGACTCCCCTGGATGACTAGTTTCCACAAATCTTTGGGTTTAGTATGTTTCCCTATAAAGCCGCCGAACCCAGGGCCAAAAACACTGGTGCCTGCCTTACAAAACCAGTTTGTTTTGTGATAGGTAATTTTGATGACTCCACAATACAATTTGGGCTGTGGAATTCGGGGCTGAACTAAATTGGGGAGCTCCCAAGAGAGCTCCTCTCTGTGCTTGCCCCCGCATTCACCTGCTGTCTGGGTTGGGCTAACCCACTATTTCCCTGTTGCACAGACTGCCTGCGAAGGGACAACAGGACTGCCCTCATCACCTCCCTCACAATTTACTGGAAGGAGTTATCCAATGGGACTCCTCCAACTGAAAAATCACCCCCAGAGTCTGCGCCATTGTCCTATCCCTCAGATGCTGTCTCAGTATCTGCTGTCTGATCCTATGTCAGAGCTGTCCTCTATAACCAGAGTGACATCAGCAGCAGTCATCCATCAAGAAGCCATCTCTGCTATTGGCTAATAGCCTACATAGACAGTCACAAAATTGCTGGTGTGTGTGTGTGATACGCGCATAGTAGAGGCCACCTTACCTGCGCTTCTTTCCTCAATCAGCACGTTCTTTCAAGACACTCGACACCTTGTCACATACCATTCGTCACAGACTTTAGCACCTCCTGCTCCCAGTCCAACAAACATTATTGGTGCTCCCACTCCCATATCCTCCTACTCGGATTCCCTCATTACCACCCAGCAAACGTGCTCTTCATCTCTCCATAGCCACCCCACACCCCGCACATACATTTCATTTGTATTATAGCGCAGGTAGTGGCTGACTTTACTAACGTACTCAGCTATTTACTTAAAATACAGATTTGCTCTTTGCAGTAGTCATATAAACCTTCTGCGCTTCTTTATGGCACTAAAACTGCCACTAGACAAAAGTCTGATCCTTTTGTAGCAGAAACATAATCACAAGACTTACTTGACTTCTTTATTGCTGCCTAAAAGCTACAGTTGAAATGCGTCAGTTGAAGTGTGTGCACTCCTTTGAAGACGCAAGCCAACTGGTGGCAAATATATATATATATATATATATATATATATATATATATGATATATATATATATGATATATATATAGATCACTTTTATATGTGGGTCTGGTTTTCCTGGGGGCCGATTGCAGCCCCCAGGGAAACCACACATGCACTGACAAAAGTGATATATATAGATATATCCATCTAGATAGACATATCTATCTACATAGATTGATATAGCTATAGATATAGCTATATATATATATATATATATATCTGTATTTTTTTTTGGTAGTTGTAGGCCCCCAGGGAAACCCTACAATTACAACAAAAAAAAATCCCCCCACAGGGCCCAGGGGGCCCCAACATCGCGCCGCGCTGATGTCACAAAGGGGCGGGTGGGGGTCGGGGGGAGATACGGAAGCTCTTCCGTGTCTCCCAGGGATAAAAAAAAAAAGAAAATCATCGGGTGCAACGCACCCAAGGATTTTAAAACCCCCTCCCCGGTGTCAGCCACTGGTCGTGACCCGCACCAGGGAGGTAGTGCGGGCGTCGGCCAGTGGCCGACACCCGCACTAAAGGGGTTAAAATCCCCAACCCACAACAAAACAACTTCCTTACTCAAGTGTAAATAAAAACTATCCAAAAACTCATCCAGGTCCTCAATTGCTTTACACACCTGCTGGTGAAAAATATTATTATAGACATTTATTAACAGGATGTCATATTCCCCTATTAATGATATCAGGACAACCAAACACTGCCCTGAGAACCATTAAGTGAGACACAGTTCTGTGTGACTTTGACATACAAAGGTGTTTAGACCACCTCGTGCCTTTTCTGCAGGTGATGCAAGAGCTGTTTGGAATAGAGGTAGAAACCATCGATATTACAAGGATCAGTCATCGATGTCTCTTGGACACGGATAATGTCAAAAGAGGAGCCAAAGTTTAATCAGTCCAGACTCTTTAGCTCTGAACGAGCACCTGCGATGTTCCATGTGGCCATAGTCACATTTTTGGTGCGCTTTTGGTTTTATCTGAGGTTTGGTTAGTAAAGGTGCCTCCCAAGGCATGGGACATTTTCCTCCCTGCAAAACTGACTCTGATATACCACCGAAATGTGATACCCTAGAAGCTGTAATACAGGATCCTCCTCTTGTTCCAGAATGTGCTGTGTTTCTAGTTCAGGGGGGGGGGGGTGATCATGCAATACAAGCGACTGCTGGTCACATCTGATCTGAGTGAGCTTTGCAGACAGTAGTGGCATTGTCGCTTTCCCCTGTGGATGTCAGTCATTGTCTTCTAGGCCGGAGAGGATCATAAATCTGTTTACAGACAGAGGATGAAGCCCAAATTTGGCTATTATTGTGATGGGTAAATTATTGATCACAGTTTTTCTCCAAAGTGAACTGGGCTAAAATAAAAAACCCTGCAGCAGAATCTTTATAGTACTTGATTTTATCATGCCAGCGCTGGTTTGTACCAGAACCTCCCCTGCTGCCCAAGGACTTTGGACTTCATAATTACAGAATCACCTGGGAAATGTCTTTCTAGGGGCCCAACACCCCACACACAGCGCTCAAAGATGATCTCGTAATAAAGGTCCCAACGGCCGTTGGTTTTCCATGTTGATTATTCTTAGATTGTGCCAAGGGTGCCTGTTGCCTGCCTTCCTGGGCCGGAAGCATCATGGCTGCCCCAGAACCCATATCGCCCGTCTAAATATTAATGTCACCTCTTTTCACAACTTCCCTGATGTTAATATCAGAGTTCTCAGTAGATGTTGGAAAGGTTGCTCCAGGCGCTACTGGTGTCTGTGCCAGCAATTGGTTGTCAGAACAGACCTTGCTGGGTTTTATCAGACTTTTAATCTGGCCTCAATGGCGGCAAGCCAATCATGCACTGGGTACAATTTACGGTCCAATAACTCACTGAGGCACCCACCTATAGTTTTCCAGAGATCTGAGCCTGGTGGTGGCGAGGTTGGCATCGCACACTGTCTCTGAATCACCTGTGTCTGTTTTGGGTTTCTTGACTTCATTGCTGGCTTAGAATCAGACATGCAGTTCGCAGTTTCAGTCCTTTTATGTAAACCCCCACCTTCCCCCATGTCACCTCCTTACTTGATGACCTCACTGGCCCCTACAGGCGGAGTTTGCACGACGAAAGGGCAGGCGGGGGCACAGTAGTATGAGCATTTTGAGGAGAGATGGGCCTAGGGGATGAGGATAACGTGGACAAAGCAAAATCCCCAGCTGTACAGGAAAGCCTCCATTCAGCCAGTTTTATTTAATTTGCTATAACATTCACAGCCCGCACCAAAAAGCTATTCAATAGTTGTGCATGGGTGCTTGTAGGATAATCCACAGCAACCGCAGAAACAACTTTCCTTTTCCCCGTTTCAGCCACCCAAGAACCCAGCATAAATAAAAATTAGGAGACACACACACTACCTTAATCTTCGGCGAGCAGGAGAAGTACCAGAGGACAAGGGCCAAGAACCAAGACCAAGAGAGTGGGCCCAGCCGGACCTCTGTCAGATAAAACTGTCCCGTTTTGCCCCAGGCACGTGCCCAAGTGTGTCCCTCGCTGTGGGACATAGTCCCACCCCAGACCAACCCAAAGTCAATGAAAAAGCAGGCAGGGAACTGCTCCTTCTTTTGTTCTCTTTCCTTCTTTCTTTCTCTATTTTTTCCTTCTTTCTTGCTCTTTCGTTCTCGCTTGCCTTTTTTCTTGCCTTCTCTCTTCCTTTCTTTTTCATTCTCTCTCTCTGTTTCATTCTTTCCTTTCCTTTGTCTTTCTTTCCTTCATTCTCTCTGTGTTCTTTATTTCCTTCTCTTTGTTTATTTCTTTCTCTCTTTCCTTGTCTCTCTTTCCTTCTCTCTCTCTTTCCTTATTTCTCTCTTTCTTTCTTTCTTTCTGTTTTCAAAGGCAAGAGGCTTGCAGGCAATGCCAGACTGACATTTTTAGGTCTGTTTTAGACAAGAACTTTTGATTTTACTAACATTTTGTGTATAACATAGTTACTTATAAGAGTTTCAAGCCAGACTTCATCCATTACTCTGTGGTTGGTGTCATTCACATATTTCTTCCCCCCAATTCAGCATGCATTATGGACCAATGTATCAACCCACTTCACCATTGGCTGACTTCACTACAAGTGACAGTATCCCACTCTTTTACAAGGAACCCATCCACACAGAAAGTAGTTCCTTTCAGTGCCAGGGTCTACTATGTGCTTTTTTGTTAGACCAAAAATCTTTTTTGCCTGTAGAAGATTATTTGTTCTTTGATTGATGAGGGCCCGGCATATTCCCAAACAATAATGTTTTGGCAAAGCAAAACAAGAAGTGCAAGAAGGCTAGGATCCAACATAAGACCTATTGGTTTTGCCAATGCTTTTTCAGAATTTCTCACCCAAGCCCCTTGTTTTTCTCTTCAATAAGGAAATTAAAATATTGTGTGTCAGACTGCCTTCCGCTTCACCTCCTTTAAAATGGATATCTGTTATACAGTTAATATTGAATCTACTCATAAAGGACCCTTATATCCTACAGTTTCTAATACCACTATATAAGATCAAGAAAAACTAAAACTATGCTTCATTTTATGCAAGAGGAAAGACTTTTGAATTTGGGAGTTCAACCCTTTGTCATTAAAATGCAAAATTTTGCCTACAGTATATAACAAACACCATTTTTCCATCTCATATCCCGTGCTTGTGGAGATTGACACCTGTAAAGTGTTATCACTATGCTGTGTAAATAGGGCCTGAAGAATCAACAATCATTATCTAACATTTCAAAACGTCTAACATTTTTAAATGGGATGCTAATGAAATTGTTAATACCACTTCCAATATTATAATCAAATGCAGATTGAGCAATGTGTCCCTTTGAAATCATCCATTTAATGTCACTATGTAGTGTTGAGAAATCACTTCTAAAAGATACTGGTCAGTGTTGTCAACTCTTCCATCACTGTAGATCATGGCAGGAAGTGTTAAATCTCATCCTCGTAAACGCCCCATTACCTATTTTTGAATTCAAATCGCCCAACAGTATGATGGTTTGCACCTTTTAGATATTGCAAAGGTTGGCATTAAATAATACATCCAGAAATGCTTTCAGGGCAGTCAGGTTTGAGGATACCTTGCCAGAAAACTGTTGGTATAAAAATTAACTTTAATAAGGATTGATCCATGTACTTTTAGTTGTAGTTGAATTTTAAGGTCTAAACCGTCTCTAGGATTTTAGCAGAAAGCCCAGCTCATCCAAGAATGCTACCACTGGTCGACTTGAGGATTATGGACGCAGCAGTTTCAGTAAATGTTTGATCGCCTTCCAAGAAAAAATCACCCAAAGTTCCACGTTTCTTGGAGAATTCCACTCAACAGTTACTGCAGTCAATGTCACACTCATTTTCACAGAGGTGTGTGCGTCACTCGTACTTTTCATGTGAGGTGAGAACATCAAATCTGTTTATTACTTGTAGTACAGCTGCAGGTGCATTCGGAGCAAGATTACAATTCAGTTACACTAAAGACTCTGTCAAGGCTTGACAGATCGCGCTTTCCTTTTTGGTGGGTTGGACTATTGGAAGGACTTGGATCACAGAATTCCTATTTGTGACTCTAAAATTGCTGTCAACAATAGGTCTAATGAATGTAGCACCTATACAGTTAAATTTCAGACAATCACCCTCCTTATCCTTTTCAGTAGGGTCCACCTTACTGGTGCGTCTAACCGTCAGATTGTCCCTAGGGTATGTCTAAAGCCTCTCATTTTTGTTTGTAAACCAGCAAACAGTTTTATTCCTCATGGAGCAGAATCGTGAAACTGACCCATTTTTAGTGGCTGAACAGAGGTCAGTATTTTCACAAGTGCAGAGTCTTGTAGAAGTAGGTGTGTGGTAATATGGGTTGGTGCTCATCATTGCTCTGCAAAACAAGATCTTTTGCTCAAGGGAATATAGGGCTCTGAAGGTTCACTGGTGGTATGAGCAGTTACATCAGTCTTGTGTAAAGCAGCATGATCTTTCCTAGTCCAAGAGCAAACGGAAGATGAAAACCCCTCGGTATACCCTTGTTCATCATGTTTTGTGCCTTTAGGGTTTCAAGGCAAGGCATTTGATTAGGAGCAGTCTCTCAGCTCAACTGAATACAAGACATCACTAAATTCTCTCTATCCATTCACACAACCCAACTGCAACAATGTATTTTTCAACACAGTAACTACATGTATGGAGCTTGCTGCATCAGTTGTCATTCTGTATGAAGTTGTTGGAATAATCCGCTCATGAAACTGAGCAGAAAAGCTTAGTCTAAGGCTTATATTTAAACTCATAGATGGGAATGAAGTGAAATGGGTAATATCTGCAGAAGTTGAAAGTATGGCCTTTTAGGATTGGTCTTTTTCCACCGTGAGCCCAGATTTCAAAAGCAGTTTCTCCATTAATTGTGTAAGCTATGTTAAAAAGCAGTAGCAGTAACCCGTGGGCGGGCTGTTGTGCTGTGGCAGAAACGTTTGGGTACAAACCCAGAGGGTATCCAATAAAGCATGAGAAACTCAGGGAGGATTGGCAAAGTAACTTGAAAAACACGAATGCATGAGCTGGCTTTAATTAGTGTAAACTTTGTATGTCAGAGAATGTTTGGGGACTACATATATAGTGTTGCTGTTCTTTATATGTGCTGTATATGTTAACTCTTTGTACAGTCTTAAAAAAAGACAAACAGTATTGTTAAAAAACACCATGTTAAAATCCTCTGGTCCAGTGGTTCCCAACCTTTTGATTTCTGTGGACCCCCACTTTAACATTAATGGAACCCAGGGACCCCCACTAAATCATCATGGGAATCCGGGGACCCCCGCCTGAGTCATTACTGGAAGCTGGGGACCTAATTTGTCAATATTTGTTATTAATTTTCTAGGCTCTCGCGGACCCCCTGAGATGGCTTCGCGGACCCCCAGGGGTCCCCGGACCACAGATTGGGAACCACTGCTCTGGTCTATTAAACCTGTTTTATGGCACCATATGTTGGTGCTTAAGCCTTCTGCTGTCCCATTGTGTGCATCCAATTACAATAAAGAACATGTCTTACTTATGTTCTAGTTGACTTTGTTATCCAGCTTTATTGGAAATTAATGTGCTTCAAGTATGAGCCTTGAGTTTTAAATGAGAAGCAGAAACAGCACAGCTTTCTATTGGCTATGATGAGTTTGGGGCAGGCCCACCTTTGGCCTTTGCATCAGCTAGGCTTTTCTACACTCTTTCCATGCATTGAGAAACCGGTTCAGTTACATAACCATGGTTTTGGACTGAGTGCCCATCTTCAAAGGCATCCAATGATCTGTTGCATCTCAGGGAAGTGAAAGTAAAGGTTACTTTAAAAGAAATATGGGCTGGCTTTTAAATGTTACTATTATGTAATGGCCCCTTTGCTCACAAAGATATATAATGACAATTTCTTAACTTTGGGTGGGTAGGCATCTGAACTTTCTAACTCTATCTTTCTTATCATTAGATTAATCACTACTTTTTCCAGGCTTAGGTGAATCACCTTTAGATAAATATATATGTCTGCGTATATGTATCAGAGAAAAATACTGCAATGCTTACTGCCAGTAGTCATCCACTTCTACTCTCCAGATGGTCTTCCATATTCCAGATTCTTGATATGAGAGTTTGCTCTGGCCTTCACTTAACTACTATGAGGTTTGGACATCATCTGGAAGAGTCTTCAAGAAAGGAGATGCAGCCCCATTTGGTTATGAAGTCCTCAAATCAGGGTGACTGACAAAAGAGAGGTACAGCGTATTCTCTATAAAAGTGGCATAATGCAGGACTATGTTTGTCAATAACTATAGTGCTAAGTCCCAAAAAGTCCTAAAGCATACACAAAATGTTTAAAATCAGCAATGGTTGGCTTTGGACAAAGGCACGAAAAGTTTAAATTCAGAATTGGTGGGCTTTGGATAAAGGTCTCCCTGTCTGAAAGGAACTGAATGATAACATTGCTTACCAACACAGGAAAATCTAGAGTTAAGAGTATCACACCTACGGTGGAAATGTTGTTAATAGAAGCACTTTTACTATAAAATAGAGCGGAGACCTCCCATAACTTGAGAAGGTTTGCTTTCGCTCGAATTTTCTTAGACGTTTAAATACATTGACTGATGGTAGCTCGATTTCGTGCCCCTGAGGCTGAAATTAAAGTGCAGAGTGAAATGGAGAAGGAGAAGGAAGGAGCTGTTAAAGACTGGCTTTTGTGCCAAGAAGTCGACATTTAACTAACAAGCATTGGCAAAGGCAATAGGTCTTGCCTTTTATCTGCCAGTGAGGCCTATTTGCTTTTCCAGTGCTTTCTGCAATTGCTGGTTAGCATTGGCAAAAAAAGAAAAACATGTTTTTACTGATGTAAGTATATGCTCTTTGAGGTTAGTGTTTGGCATGTATTTACTAAGTTTACATAAAAGTGTTGAAGGTAACCGTTTGAGAAATTAAGCTGTAATAATGTCTTTGAATAGTTCGAGAGGAAGGTTTTTCTGGTGAAGCAATTGAAGAATGAACACTCTTTTTGTAAAATGGTGTTGTAATGCAGTAAAAGTGATTTAGGGTTTGTAAAGAGTGAAGTTTGGAAACACTGTTTGTAAATGTAGTCCAGTTTAAAAAGGTGTGTTAGTAGCAGTGTGAATCTGCATAGGTTTACTTAGTGGATTTGCTGTGTTGCATAATTATTGCTGACATTGGTTGATAAACGTGCGTACACTGTTCGCAGTTTCTTGTAATATTTCAAGAGAGCACAAATAATACATATAACAAGCAGCTAAATGTTTCCGAAAGCTTTCATGAATATTTCCAGCTTTTCACTAATCCTGCTACCCAGTCCCTAGACACCTGCAGTGGGTTTAGGTAATCTGCGCAAACTCAAATGACTTTGGGATACTAGTAAACATCTGCAAAGGTTCTGGCAATGAAGTAGAAAGCATTACATTAAGCTTTATTGACATTTAATTTCATGTTTCCAAAACCTTTCATGAAGATCCCTCGCTTTTCACTAATGCTGCTTCCCAGTCCCTAGACAGCTGCAGTGGGTTTAGGGAATCTTTGTGAACACAGATGACTTTGGGATCCTTTTAAACATCTGCAAAGAATTTCACGTAACGTTGACTCCATCGCAGGCTCTGAAATGAAGTAAAAAACATTACATTAAGCTTTATTGACATTTAATTATGGACATAAATCAATGAGTTACATCTGGAATCATTTTGTTGCGCAGGTACCTAGCATTGATATGTTGTTTACATGTAAACATACTTGGAGGCACATGTGCTGTGTTAGCTTGTCTACAGTACACATCACAACACTTTCACATAAAAATGCATGGGGTAATCATTACTCTAACAGCGCAGCAAATACTTATGTACCAAGGAAAACAGCATCCAAAACTAATTCATATGTACATGGCTGCAGAAAGAATATGTGTATTTAAGTGAATGGTAAATATTACCTCTAAGCGTTGTGTAACCACGTGGCCAGTGCCGTTATTACATGGCCACCACATGCAGCCTGTCAAAAGCTAAACCACAAATGCCACATAAATAAGAACAGTTTCCCTGACTTCAGGATACAAGGTGTAACTCTTAGTGGAATGGGGGGAAGCAACAAAGGAGCTGGGTGAGGAATGGGGAGGGAGAAGGGGTTAGCTTAAAAAATAATAGAATACAAACAAATGAAAAAAATAATGAATATAATCCCTCTTGGGATGGAGAGGAGCAGGAGAAGTAACAGAATGGTAGGGAACAAATGATGGTAATAACAAGAAAAAAGTGCTATGATGGGGCCAGCATTGACGTAGTGCTTTTTTAAAAGCCAGATTGTACAGCAATGCACACGCCTGGACTACAATAACATCATACAAAACTTTACGGGCACAGGAATACCTAGCAGCAACCTTCAACCAGTCGCTGAAAGATCGGTTCATGCTTTTCCGCTTTGGGTTGATGGAAACGAAGGACAAGGTCACTTCATGGAGACAGCAGGATCTGACACATTCCTGTCGACTGTGTGGGTACAGACAAGAGTCATTAGAACAAATTCTTTGTGTGTGCCCGGCTTTGCTAGGCCTCAGGACATTATGGCCCTCATTCCTACTCTGGCGGGCGGCAGTCGCCGCCCGCCAGGCGGGAACCGCCAAACAGCCGCCACGCGGTCAAAAGACCGCTGGCTGCATTCCGACCTTCCCGCTGGGCCAGCGGGCGCTACCTATGTTAGCGCCCGCTGGCCCAGCGGGAAGGTGGCCTGCAACACAGAAGCCGGCTCCGAATGGAGCCGGCGGTGTTGCAGGTGTGCGACAGGTGCAGTTGCACCCGTCGCGCTTTTCACTGTCTGCTAAGCAGACAGTGAAAAGCATGCTGGGGTCCTGTTAGGGGGCCCCTGCACTGCCCATGCCAGTGGCATGGGCAGTCCAGGGGCCCCAGGACACCCGTTCCCGCCAGCCTGTTCCTGGCGGTGAAAACCGCCAGACACAGGCTGGCGGGAAGGGGGTCAGAATCCCCAGGGCAGCGCTGCCCTGGCGGATTCGCCCAGCCGGGGGAAATCCGCGGTCAGAATGGGCCAGGAAGCACCGCCAGCCTGTTGGCGGTGCTTCCGTCATTCGCTGCCCTGGCGGTTTTTACCGCCAGGGTCGGAATGACCCCCTATATCTGAAAAACATTTTTAAGAAACTGAACATACGCTCATGCAGACCGGCCATTATAAACTGGCTTAGCAGACTTTCAATCCGAGGTACCAAATTCATGGTACAGGCTCAGAAAGAATTAGTGAATAAAGTTGAAGCCGAGTGTGCAAGGGCCATCATTTTATGGTTAGTAAAGCTCCGAAAGTTTAGTTCCAGCCAGGAAACAGCCCTAAGTACTACTTAGGATTCTCATTCAGCTTCACTCATCTACCATTATAGTGTTCGTAAGGGAGCAAGAAAGGCCTACAGTTAAGCTCAAAACCAAGGTTGGAATTTGTGGAGAACATTTTAGCTATGCACAACTCTTTACCATGATATGTTTTAGTTTCAAATAAGCTTTTGTGTTTTTATTGTGGGTTTCTATTAATATAATGAGTAAGCAAAGTATTTATATTATTATGCATTTTGGAATTACGATGGTTTTAATTAACCGAGTCTATAAACTTAAACTTGAACTTAAAAAAAAGCACACAGCTGTGCAATATGCTAAAAAAACGAGAGAGGGAAACAGAAAGCGGGAGGCACGGCGGAGGGAGTAGGAATAATGGACAGAGGGAAAAGGGTTTGGGGAAGCAAAACAAAGAAGGTGCGGGGGAGCAATGAAGGTTGGGGGAGAAAGAAGAAATAGTACCTCAATCACAGCGCGCGCAGTGGATGGGCACCACTTAAGTTGAATCAATCTGTGCTTGGTCTATTCTCCACAGAAAGGAATGGAAGTGAGGGTTGGCCTGTGCTGGCCAGTTAGGAAGCAACAAAGAAGAGTGACACTGAAGCCAAGAAATGGGCAGACTACAAAACCTTTATTGTAAATAATAGCCTTGCAAGCGAGAGTGCATGTGCTGTCGCAGGCTCGACCTAAAAAGTGCTAAAGGAGTCCGCAAACCTTCACATCTTGATTTCATGACATTAGTGAAAAGCACTAGCCTTTATTTAATGAAGATGCACTAATGAAGATGCACTGATTTGCTATTTGTTGCTATTTTGTATGTCTGGTTGATCAGATCTGTCAACCATTTAGCCATGCTTGCACTCATGCATCCACAAATTCATGAGTGCATTCATTCATTCACCCATCCATAGGCATACAGCATCACCAATAAATGATGAAGCACTTTTAGAACTGTGTATGTCAGAATGGGATACAAAGTAGAATAGGGTTTGCATATACATCTATTATTATAATTGAAGAAAATAAATGCATGTGAAGAAGTCAATGCATGTTTAGAACTTAGAACTTATGGCATGAACTGCAGCTCGTTCGCAAGCACCTAATTTATATTTCCCTCAATATTCTGGACAATTGGAAATATTAACGGCCTTAAAGTGTGGTCAGCTGAGTATTTCCTTTTTACCAAAAACAACAAATGCAGGAGTTCAAAAAACCTGATATTAAAATCCCTGTCAGAATCTTAGGTTCTGTTTACTAGATCCCTCACCCTTAACTCAGCTGGTGGAATGCTTCATCATGGGGGTCCCACCCTGGGTGCCTAGCGCCTCTGGGGTGTGTTTCTGTGACTAACTACAGCAGAGCAGGTCCAGGGTGTCAGTGTACCTAAATTCTGAAATATGCAAAAACAAAAGAAAATGAATGGTATTAAATTTGTTATAGACCAATTCCTTTACTTTGTTATTGGTGCTCTCTGGCAAGATTAAAAGCAGTGTGATGTGTTGGAGTATTTATGTACCCCTACATCTAAAATAAGGTCGACATGTTTCAGTTGTTAATCACTATGCCCCAAACGGGTAAAATTGACTTTCTTCAGGACATAATACCACATCAGCTCACTAACTGATGCATTTAAATCTTACCCATATTTACTCATGGATCCCTCCATTTTGTTGACACTGCTTCACTTGAGAACCTGCAGAAATAAAAAAAGGGGGGAGAGAACATAGACCACAGGTAGACCCATGGTCACATCCTAGTCTTAAGCCATCACATTCAACCATCACGCATTCCACATAAACAAATGGGCGCTCCTTCACATATTGCTAGCCCACTTCACTGAGTTGCATTTAACTCTTTTTTATATCTCATACCCAAATACTTGCAAAAATTGTGGCTCAGAACCATAATTATCTCTCTATAGCACATACCACGGTAGTTAATTTAAACTGCTGGTGTTGCAGCCACCTGGCACCCGGCCCATGTTTGTTAACATTCTGCTCGTTATTATAAACTAAGGGGAATCATCTTCTCAAACTGACTTGCACTGATATACATAGTGATTTTAGCCCCAAAAAAGAAATTGTCGCCTCCACCGCACCAATCACTCACCACATATAGGCAAGTTTATTGAGGCAGCCTTAATGCTCGTTATCATAGATGAATCCCTTTCTCAAAAATGTGTGTTATTGTTTAAATTGCTCGCATACTCTGAGCATGCATGTGCTAAGTGGTGACAAGAAACATTTTACATACTTATGCCCTCTACCTTAGTCGCTTCATGGAGGCCCCAGTGTGGGTGAGTGTGGGTGAGCCCTCTAGTCACACACTGGAAAGTAAACGTATGTTGAAATAATCTTTTTGTAAAAACCAGCCACAGCCCAACTTACTTCGTCAAGGGGGTCACCCACCAGTCACCTAAATGCATCCCCAGGGCCTGGGGATATTGTTCAGATGGTGTTACTTATTTCTTTATATACTGAACCACTTAGGTAGACGCCGAGCACCAAATGACTGGCTTTATCTACCTTTGTTTAGAACAGTACACTTCTAAGTTTGCACCTGCAAAACTTGATGAAAGTGGTGCAAACATACCCACAGCAGCCGACTTTAAGGTCAGCCTACGCTAACCTCAAAGGAAGCTTTGCACCCCTACAAACTGATCTCTGCGCTGTTCATAAAAGAAACAATGCTGGTTATTTCTTGTGTGCTGTTAAAGAAAGCTCAAACGCACATGCACCACACAAACGCAGAATAAACTGTGGGACAATTATAAATGTGACCACAGTAAAACAAAGTGCATCAGAACATAAAAGCCACTATCAGTGCAACAGTTTGCAAAAAAAGGGGTGCCCAGCAAGGCAATCTTCAGTTGATAGTTAATAACACATAACAATCATTGGCAAAACCAACAGGTTTCGCCTATGCAATTGTGTTTTATTCATGTACACCATTGTGGCTGCTGTTCAGCACGGCTAAAAGTTAGTGGGGTGGGATGGAGTAGATTGGAGTGGGGGTGTTCGATGGATTAGTATGGTAGATTGGAGTGGGGTAGACTGAAGTAGAGTGGGTTAGATTGGAGTGGGATAAATTGGGATAGATTGGAGTGGGATAGATTAAGGAAGAGTGGACACCAGTGGAGTGGGCTAGATTAGAGTGGGGTGGACTGAAGTGGGGTAGATTAGGGTGTAGTGGGTTAGACTGGAGTGAGATAGATAGATGTGGGGTAGGTTACAGTAGATTGTAGTGGAGTAAGGCAGACTGGAGTGGATTACATTAGAAGTGGAATGGGGCAGACTGGATTAGGGTAGATTAGGTTGGGGGGCAGACTGGAGTAGAGTGAAGTAGAGTGGAGTAGACTGAAGTAGCTTGGAGTGGGGCAGATTGGATGGGGTAGATTAGAGTAGGCTTGTTTGGGATGAAGTGGGGTAAGGTAGTGACGTGTTGGATCTCGTTGATCTCATGAGACTGCTGAATTCAGGCAGGAGAACCACCAGGTTGTAGGGAATTTAGCCCAATTCCACACCTTGTGACAACTGTCGGCCTAACCCTTGTGGCCAGGTAACAGTACCTCACCACCACCTGAAAGTGGCAGTGATTTGTGGCAGCCGTGTGCATGACATTCTGATTTCTCAGGGGAAACCGTGGTGATACAGACCTCATCCTTTTCTCCCATTTACATTCGTCTCACACATGCAAAGACAAACAGAAGCAAAGGTTGGTTCAATATACATTATTGAATCATTGCATTCTAGATGAAATAGCATGTGCTGCAATGATTAGGATGATACAATATAATAATAATAATGCAGTGACAAAGAAATGGAAACATATGAAAAGTCCCACCATAGTGTCAGAATGCTATGTGTTGCAATTCCTTCCTGTGCCACTAAAATACTGTATTAGAGACAAGCAGTGTTAGCCCTAATCTGCCCTGCAGAATCTGTAGGAAGGCACCATCCCCCATACCTGGATTTGGTAGTAGCAAAGTGGGCTGTTATTCTACTGAGAGTCCTCTCTCAGGTAAGCAAAGAAAGACGTCCAGTCTCAGCAGACAGCTGCAATGAAGCAACAGCATGTGGTGGCAAACTTCTGGCAGGAACTTCCCCTCTAATGTATAGGGAGCACAGAGATGTTTCATTAAAAACAGCTAATGTTCTAGGAAAACTGCCCTAACATAAAACACGCATGGTTCCATGAAGTGGCAGAAATTGAGGTGTTCCAGTTTGTGCCAGCAACATATTGGAGACAGCCGTGAGCAGAGCACAGAACGAGAATGTCAGAGTACAAAGAATTAAAACGATTTCTGTGCTAAAAACATACAAGATAAAGGAAAATAAAATATCACCGCAGAAGGGAGCTTTTGCTCAGAAAATAAAAACAAATAAAATTAATTGCAGCTAGGCTAAAGGGCTCAAGCTGCAGGCCTGTGGCTAAAATAACGTGCCCATAGAAAGCGACTAAGGTACCCTCATGACAGTAGGTTGGGGTGGAGTGGGGTGAAGTGGGTTAGATTTGACTAGAGTGGGGTAGATTTGAGTGGCATATGCTATTATGGAGTGAAGTGGATTGGGGTAGATTGGGTAGAGTAGAATGGAGTGTGGTAGATTGGGGTAGAGCGGAGTGGGGTAGATTGAGTGGATTGGAGTGGGTAGATTGGAGCGGGGTAAAGTGGAGTGGGGTAAATTGGAATGGAGTTGAGATTAGAGTGAAGTGAATAGACTGGGGAAGAGTGTAGTGTAGTGTAGTGGGATAGATTAGATGGATTAGAATAGGGCAGATTGGAATGGAGTATGGAGAGAGGGATGATTGAAGTGGGGTTGTTTGGAGTGGTGTAGATTGGAGTGGAGTGGGATAGACTGGAGTAGAGTGGAGTGGGGTGAAGTGTGGTAGAATGGGTAGAGTACATTAGAGTGGAGTAGACATGAGTGGGGTAAATTGGGTGGATGGTAGATTCTGGTGGAGTGGGGTAGATTGGAGTAGGGTAACTTTTTGGGGTAGATTAGAGCAGAGTGTGGTAGATGAGGGAAGAGTGGTGTGCAATAGCTTGGGGTAGATTGGAGAGGGGTAGACTGGAGTGGGGGTTAGAGGGAATATTGCTAAAAAAGAAAAACCCTTACAAAAATAAAGAAAATGTATGGCATACTGTTTTTGTTATTGCTGAAATAAAAACGAAAATGCTGTTTTCGCTCAAATATAGCACATGGATAGAAATAATTTCCCCCCTTGCTGCTAAGCAACCAGCAAAAAGAATCGAGATCACGATGTGCCCTACAACTTGTTCTTTTCCCTGCTTGATGAGCATCACAAATGGTGCATATGAATTTGATTGTGGTTTTTCTTTTCTTTAGTACAGCAGGTGCAAGATTCTGTAATACGGCCAGTACCTACATTTATTTTTCTGTTTTTTCCAAATTTGGCATGCCTTCAAAACACCTGGGTAAATGAATAGTTGAGCTGCTTTTCACGAGTTACAGGTAGTTAGGGCAACCTTTAAAATTAGCCAGGTCAGGTTTGGCAGGAACATCAGATTTTTCGATGAGGAGGACCAACTTTTCAACTGCATCATGTTTGATGTGTTGACGTTCCCCGGTTTAGTTAGGCACGTCCTGTATGATCTCCCTTTTGCTAGGGTTTGTTGTTTCAGATTCTTCCTATACAGATTAGGGACTTTATTAACCTTCACAGAAGGAGCATTTCATTATCCCACACATCCTTGTGAGCTTGAATGAAGTAATTGATAGCTAAGGACCCACATCAGGATATTTTCTTGGAAAAATGGGTCCCTGTTCACAAAGAGGAGTGGTTGTGTCCTAATCTAGTCTTTGATGTGAATTGCATCTGGGTATTAAGGCCTGAATAGCAAAGTGTAAGTAGTTGTGTCTTATGCCTTGCAACTTACTCATACATTTTCAGAAGTAAAATATGTTCATCAAAATAAAATAATACTTTTGCGATTTAACATTTTATTGCTCAAGCATATCTTCTGAGAATGCACGAGAAAGACACATTGAAGGTCATCTTCATATCCTTTATTTCGATTCGTTTGAATCATAAAAGGTACATATCTGTAAACGTGTTGAACATTAAAAAATACATTTACATAAATATGATCAGATAAAAACTAGTAAGACACATGATCATTAGAAATATAAAAATTATTAAAAACGTGCAATCATAGCTGTGCAATTTCGGCAGTTCAGTCCCCAGTATTGACCAGAGGCAATCCCCCTTCTAGCCAGGGAGCTTTTTCAACCTGACATGCCATATGGCTGATAAAAACTTTACTAAAGTAAACACGACAGGGCCACTAGTACTTTTTCTACAAACCCTCAGCACAGTTTGACGGTCTCCAAACCCAATGATTTACAGTGAGGTTTGATCCAGCGGGCTTGTTGCTTTTTATAAGCTGTGCAAAAAAATAGGACATGCTCAATAGTCTCTGATGTCGCACATCTCAGTGGACAGTTATTTGATATTTCAGGCTTGCTTTTCAGTTGGCTAGTGAAGCCAAACAATGGAAGAGACCCTATTCATACCCTGACATAAAGTGCTCATGCAACTGGCTGCCATACGGTATCGAGGAATGTCTCAAACTCAAACAAACTTTTAAATGATAAAAATAAAGTCTCAGTTAAACTACCAGAGGCCGCATTTACAATTTTCTCTCGTTGGACAAAATCTCAATAGGACAGTTTGAGCTTCTGGATACTATCTTTCTTAAGGTCTAAGAGATCTGTCCAGTATACCCCCAAACCTAGTTTAAAAAACCAACTCTTGATATAAAAGCAACAAGGAATTTTATCGGCATGCAAACCCTCCCACAGTCCTCCGAGCCATTCCCTATAGGGCTCTAATTCATCTGTAGACCATACTTTTAACCAGTACTGTATAGGCCTTAAAGCATTTTGCATTTGGATCTAGGCGGATTGGGAGTGTTGGAGTGCTTTGGGGAGTCTTGAGCAGTGTGTTGAAAAATGCGTTTTCGGCTTTTTCCAAAGTGTTCAAGTTGCAATCCCCCAGACTTCAGCCCCATAAATGGCTGTCCCACAAGCTTGGCACTATATATCTCCAGAGCCTGAGAGATGGGAAAGGTGGACGATCTGCTTGCAAACCTTATGATGGCCCCTACCTGTTGTTTTAATGACATAGCTCACTTTTTTAACTGCCATGACCATCTATGCGAATCCTCAAGTTGGATGCCCAAGTAATCAAACTAAGGGACCCTTTTGAGGACCTCCCCATCTAGGAGTATAGGTCTTCCGTCTTGTTCTTACCATTTCCGAACACCATGTACTTCATTTTAGAGTTATTTATTTCTAACCCATATGTTTCACAACATGCTGAGAACTTTGCTAAGAGATTAGATAAGCCAAACCCAGTTTTGTAAAATAACAAAGTGTCATTGGCAAATAATAAGCACTGTGTTTTCTTTTCTCCTAGCTTGGGATAATCATTCTCACACTCAAGCAGATAAGGTATGCATTCATTTAGATGTAAGAGAAAAAGGGTAGGGGCCAATATACACCCTTGGTACATTCCTTTCTGTACTAGTATTTCCTCTGAGAGTTCGCCACCAGTCACCAATCTAACTCTTGCAAAATTGTATAATTCTTCTATTCCTTGACAAGGTCTCCCACAGTTTGGTTCAGGAAACAAGGTCGACCATGGAGCATAAGTCCACAAAAGCAACAAACAATTTCCCTCCCTCCAGATCGACAGACCTCCACTTTATTGATAGAAAATGTAAGATGTGATCCACTGTGCTTATTTTCTGCCTAAACCCTGCCTGCAAGTGTGATGAATCATTCCTTTCTGAACTCCAGTCGCATAGACTGGTAAGTAGTTGAAAGCAAAATACTTTCTGAATGTTGTCTATCAGACTAATCAGTCTGTAATTGCTAGGCGCTGCTCTATCTCCTTTTTTATAGATAGTAATTATTATTGCGCCTTTCCAGAAACTGGGAATTTCGCCTCCTGCAGGCCGGGCATTGGAAACCGAATTTATGTACGGGCCCCATATCTATGGTTCAAATCTATAGGGATTATATTTAAGCCACGAGCTTTACCTGATTTCCGTGCCAATATGGTCACCATGGTTTCTTTGACAGTGAAAGCATCAATTGGTTCCTCACTCTTCCCTTGAAAGGAGGGTATAGCTAAGTGGCATTTTGTTTCAGTTTGCCGGGTCACTCATTTTAAAGATCACTAAAATGGGGGACCCACCCCTCTGGAGGAATATGGCAGTCTGATCTGGGTTTGTCATTACACCCATTTTGTGTTAATAATTGCCAAAAGCACTTGTCATCTCGGTCTCTTGATGCTACTAATAGATTGTCCCAAATGGGCTTTACTCGCCTTCATGACACGAGCATACTCTTGCCTGGCTTGGACCGTCGCAGATCTATCCTTCTGTTTGACCACCTTCATGAAAATGTTCTTGGCTAGTCTACACTTATTATTAAACCATTAGTTGGCTCCCGTGGTCTAGAACTCTTTCTCCCTTTGCGATATGTCACAAACCATCCCAATCCCATCCCAATCTACGAAAAGGTTCTCATGCATAGCAATTATTTGGCCAGATGAAAGGTAATTTTGTGTGAGAGCCATAAATTCATATCAAACCATTTTGTATAATTTGACTACCATATCATCAGAATGCTAGAAGAATTTACCAGAATGTGGAAATGCTCTCTGTCATGATGATCACCTACCAACAAATCAGATATCTCCTGCCTGATTCTCAGGCCCAAGAGGACATAACCAATCTGGCTGCTAATATTTCTCTCTGGTAAAATTGGGCTTAGCAGTACTATCTGAGGGAAAGCGCCCATTCCCCGGCTTTTGACTGTGGGAGACGATTAAATCTATGGTATGAGGAGCGGATTCACTGATGAGGAGGTTTCCTCATGAAAGATCTTCTTTCTTGATAAGTTCTAAGTATGGAGAGTATGGTTCTATGCAAGTGTTGAAGTAGCCAGCAATAATTTTACAGTACAAAGGGGACATGTCTGCCAAGAATAAATTTAGAAGACTGAGGGTTTTGGAAATCCGGGAAGAGGGAGTAGATCTATTGTAAATATTTATCAGCAAATAAGGCGGGCCAATTTTTGGAGTTATACTAAGGGCTAAGATGTCAGGGGAGTCGATATGTACTCTCTTGATGTTACAGCCCAATGAAAAGTTTACCCATATAATGAGCCTCCACCCACAGCCCTCCCTGATGTTGAACGGATGACCTCAATACATTATTAAGAATTAAAGCCCTGCCTATAGACATTCGAAGTAGCCCACGTATCCTGAAATAGGCATAGATCAAAATTATATATGATCCCTAATCCACATCCTCTATCTTGGCCCTTATACCTGCGATATTCCATGAGATAAAGGAGAAAGAATGCCTACTTGTGGTCCATGGGATAAGGCCACATGACCCAATCGTTTTGGGCTGGGAGGAAGCGTCTAACCTGCCGAAATCGTTCTTAGTTGTTACACAAACATGGATGGAGGATAAACAGTCTGGGTCAGATTCAGATGATAGAGATGGAACAGGAAGGTCTGGGACACACAAGTGATCAAGAGAAAAAGGCAAAGTAAACAGTCAATCGACATCCACTAGCCTGTTTTCAGAGGAGTTATCATATTTCAGTCTTCTAGCCTTTCCATTTTGGCCCACCCTAGTACACTGATCCACTGTGGTAGACCGCCTTGTCCCAACTGCACGAAAGAATGGTCATTCAGCCAGGTCTTTTTGAACGAGATGTTTGATCCACTTACAGGCAAAATACGAGCATCCCGGGATATCAAGCATTTCATAAGATCTGGGTTTATCAGTTTAATTTTATTGTATCCCGTGGGTCAACCCTCTCTGAGTGGCACTTGATGTATGGTATATCTGAATAGGCAATCGATCTACAGTACCTCACTTGCCTATTCAAATAGGTGACTTAGTTCTTCAGTGAGTCACTGTTTCCATCTGAATCTGGAGATAGTTTGGGCATTTTACACATATACACTGTATGGCCTTGCTTATTTCTAAGATCATTTTGCAAGATCTTAGATAAGTTAAAATCATGGGCAGGTGCATGCCCAAGTTCACAGAGTCTACTAGGGTTGCTGGGCCTTTCCTCAATGTTTTCTTTTCCCCACTTATCAAATGCCAAAGGTTTTTCCTTTGCAGAAATTTGAGCACTGCCATCATAAGGTTGCCTTGCCTTTCTAGGACTTCGAAAGATATGTCTTTTTGCTATAGTGTTTTTGATGGTTGAAATTGCTTTCTCAAGTGTTGCAGTGTCCACAGACATACACAGTAGAGTGTCAAGTTCCGATAACATGCTTTTCAATGAGGCTACCTCATTCTTCAACTCCATAATAAAGCCAACAGCTTCTTTTAAAGAAGAAACATTTACTTCCTGGGTGTTCACTGATGAGAAGCATGTTGAATCTGTGGAGTTGGCCATTAAGGGTTCCAGGTCCTCAGGGACCGCAAACCTATTAGAACTTACAACATCATGACCAAGAATGTTATTATTAGATGGAGCGACTTTTGTAGAAACAAGTCCAAGGTCGCTCCCTGGTGTAGAGTCTCAGGCTGGAGCCTCGGAAAATTCTGTGTCGAGTGAGGCTCTGTTGGATACGTATTTTTGCTTTGGCTTAGCTTTGAAAAAGTCTGAGACTGGGCCACACTTTTTCCCATTCCCAGCACTTGTGTCGTTTTCCTTTAAGATGGTTTCAACCTCCTAAATTAAAGTGTCAGTCTCATTAGAAACACAATTTGATATCCTTTGAGAGGGCCTATGAGGGGCTTTCGGGATCTTGGCTTTGTAACTTCTCCCACTGGGCTATTACATTATGAGCTAGTTATAACAAAATGCCAAGCTTATACCACCCCCTACTTTCCCAATTCCACTTTTAGATAGTTGCACACGAATACAAAGATGAAAGGTAAAAGGCACCTGTACATCGGGACAGTGGGTGATGGCCTAGAACCACCTCCTTCGGGCTCTGACATGTGCAGACGTGCGTGCCTTTGGCCCGGGCTTTGCCCGAGTGCAGCCTGTGGTTGTCCGCGCAGTGGGAGCCCACATCGCGCTTTCAGGTGCCAAGTGTGGGCGTGTCCTTGCCTGTCACAAGTGCCTCCTGTCGCAATGATAGCTGGGACAGGTAGTTCTGGTGACCTGATGCGGCAAGCTGGCTGGCTCTGGTGGCAGTTCTCCCCCATTGAAGGTCAGTGTAGGGCCCAACTACTTACTCACAGGTACTGATTTGAGAGTCAAGCCTGGATATTCAAAAGCCAATCACACCTAAAAAATGGGAGTAGTACACAGTTCCAAGCAAGGCAAGCATTGGCAAAGTCAATAGGCCTCACCTATGTGAGAGCTATTGGATTGGGCAATATCTTTTAGCTATGCTGTACAGCAATGTGGAGTCTGTTCATCATGGTTAAAAGATAGTGCATAGCATAGAGTGGAGTGGCGTAAATTGGGGAGGGGTGCCATAGAGAAGCATGGAGTGGAGTAGAATGCTTGGAGTGTAGATTGGGGTGGCGCAGAGTGGTATAGAGCATAGTGGCAGGGATTGTTATAGAGTGGTGTAGACTGAAGTAGAGTAGTGTAGAGTAAGTTGGTATTGAGTGAAGTGGCATAGAGAAGTACATTTGTGGGAATAAGTAACTAAAGCATCAATAGAGGCACCAGACAGAGTGAAAGCAACATAAATAAGCCATATTTCTGTGTTAAAGATAGGAAAGCATATTGCACATGCAGGAATAATGCTGACATGTTTATTAAAAGCAAGCATTGGCAAAGCCAGCAGTTTTAGCCTATGAGAGCGCTATTGACTTTGCATACGTCTTTTTGCCATTTTGTACAGCAGAGTGGAGTAGAGTTCAGTGGAGTGCGGTAGAGTAAAGTAGACTGGTGTAGAGTAGAGTGGTGTAGAGTGTAGTGGCAAGTGCAGTGCCGTAGAGCGGAGTGGAGCACAATACAGTGAAGTAGCATGGCATAGAGTGGTATGGAGTAGAGTAGAGTGGCATGGAGTAGAGTGGTTTATAGTAGCATGGAGTAGCATAGAGTGATGTGACATTGAGTGGAGTGAGGGATGAGTGGTGTAAAGTGGCACGGAGTGGAGTGGGTAGATTAGAGTGGCATAGAGTGAAGCGGCATAGTGGCGTACCGTGTAATAGAGCGTCATGGAATGCAGTGTCCCCAACTAGAATGACATAGAGTGCATGGGCGTGGAGTGGAGTAGAATGCAGTATCTTAGAATGCAGTGGTGTAGAACGGAGTGGTGCAGAGTACAGTGGCCTAGAGTGCAGTGGCATAGAATTGAATAGTGCATAGTAGAATGCAGTGGCATTGAGTGCAGTGGTGTAGAGTAGAATGGTACAAAGTGCAGTGGCGTGGAGTAGAGTGGTTCAGAGTGCAGTGGCATAGAGTGGAGTGGTGGAGAGTGCCGGTGCATAGAGTAGAGGGTAGTGGAGTGGCGTATAGTAGTACAGCTGTGGGAGTAAGTAACTAAAGCATCAATAGAGACAGCAGACAGAATGAGAGCAACATAAATAATCTGTATTCCCATGTTAAAAGTAGGAAAGCACATTGCATTTCCAGAAATAATACCAAAATGCTTATAAAATTAAGCACAGGCAAAGTCGGTAGGTTTTGCCTACCTAAGAGCTATTGGCTTTGTCAGTGTCTTTTTGTCATGTTGTACAGCAGAGTGGAGTAGTTAAGAGTAGAGTGGCGTAGAGTAAAGTAGATTGGTGAACAGAGTAAAGTAGACTGGAGTAGATTAGAGGGATGTAGAGTACAGTGACGTAGAGTGATGTAGAGTAGTATAGGGTAGACTGGGGTAGACTGGAGTGAAATGGCGTACAGAGTGAGAAGCTGAGTAGAGTGAAGTTGCATGGCGTGGTGTGGAGTAGAGTGGAATGGCGTAGAGTGCAGAGATGTAAAGTAGAGTGACATAGAGTGCAGTGGTGCAGAGCACAGTAGAGTGGCATAGAACAGAGCGTGGTGGGGTGGAGGAGCAAAGAATGCAGTGGTACAGAGTGGAGTGTTGCAGAGTAAAGTAGAGAGGCGTAGACTGGAGTGGTGTAGAGTGCAATGGCGTAGAGTGGAGTATTACAGAGTGCAGTGGCCTGGAGTGGTGCAGAGTAGAAGGCAGTGGCGTATGAGCACAGTGGTGTTCCGCAGAGTAAAGTGGCACAGATTGGAGCGGTGCAGAGAAGAGTAGAGTAGCACAGAGTGGAGTGGCATAGAGTGCAGTGGCATAGAATGGAGTGGTTCAGTATAGATTGCCGTAGAGTGCAGTGCATAGAGTAGAGTGGTGCAGTGGCGCAGTGTAGAGTGCAGTGGAAAAAAATGGAGTGACGTGGAGTGGTGCAGAGAAAAGTAGAGTACAGTGGCATTTAGTGAAGTGGTGCAGAGAAGATTACATGGTGTTGAGTAAAGTGGCCTAGAAGGATGCAGGCCTATAGTTATGCAGTCCGAGCCTTACAACAAAGCCTCAGTTTAAGTTTTTGGGGGTCATTAATTTCTGGGATTCATGGGGTTTGTCAGTGTTTCACAGAGGCACTGCACAGATAAGCACTGTCTTTTGGAGAAAGTAGAAGAACACAGCAGAAACAATGTTTTAACCACTAGTTGATATTATAGGTACAAGAAATGAAGTTGCAGCCCTCTTTATTTGGAAGGCATGCAGAATCAGAGATGCACTTTACAGTACAAGTATATGCGTATTGTATGCCAAAACAACGGACCTATTCGTTGTTATAGAGGACCTGATTTGCTTACATTGTTGGGCGTGGGAGGAAAAAGTAGCAACATAAAATGGGGCAGGTGGGAGGGAATGGAAGCTACATGGATGGGGATATGGGAGACGGACTGAAAACACTAATACTCAAATGGAGTGCTTGTACCCAAAACAAAGTAGCTCCAAAAAACGGGAGCAGTGGAAGCACACAAGTACTTGGTCCGTGCTCCAAGGGAGAGCCAACACAAGAAGAAGACACAACCCACGCATGGCATGACAAACAGGAGCAAAGCAGACAAGAGCAACACTGAAGCTAACCAATGATAAGATATGGCAAGCCCACTGTATCTAAACAACATTTCTCACAGATTCACAATGAAACCTAAAAAGTGTTTTGCGAAAAAATGAAAGGACAAAGACAAGGAGGCGAGACCTAAAGAGCTTTGTGACTTGTGCCCTGAGTGTCCCAGGTGCCTCAGTTTAGTAGCTCGTACAGTCATCGTAACATGTATCATTTAAGTTGCTTATCCACTGTGAGAAAATGTCCCGAATCCCTCCTGAATGTCATACTAGAACAACATGCAACACCTTGTCAGGACTTAGGGTGTCTCTACGAGTTGGGGCAAGACTCTTCTCCTGCCTCCAACTCCACAAGATGTACCTGATGGGGAAAAGTACAGTCTCCTCAGAAAAGTAGGCTGCATGTCTAAGAAATATTTGACTCCACCGCAGTGTTATGTACAGAAGAATGCCATGTCTATGGCTGCTACTGAAAGAAACATCTTCATGTTAAACAAGCCCCAGGAGCCCTTCAGTGAAATGTAATTATTAACAAAAGTTTCCATAACAGGTTCTGGGTATTGACAAAAGAACACTGCCGTTTTCAGATTTCCAAGTACGATATTAATTGAGGTTTAATTAACCCCGCCTGTAGGAGAGTGCTTTGGGGTTGATAACGAATGGCCGACTGTCAAAGGCAAAAAATGATCGAGTAAATGTTTTGCAGTGAAGAGTTTGTGAACCTGCTTTTTTGCACTGCATAAAATACGTTTTTGCTGGCTCAGCAGCTGTGGTTTGCAGCTGAAGTTTAACCCCAAGGCCTTTGTGGCGCCAAATCATTTGCAGATGGTTTGCTGCTTCTGCTTTCACTTATTCCTTTCAAATCCTACATTTTGTAACAGTAAAAAAACACTGGAGGAAGGGCACAGTCAAAATGTTTTGTACCAATTCTATTTTAGCTTGCTTCCTGCCTCTCTTTGCTGGACGTGATGTACTTGTAGCCGGAATAGGTACTGAAAGTGTTTAGAAAAGCTTGTCAGCACTTCAAGGACACATTTTGTTTAACACACTTTATAGCGTTGACACTCTTTATGCCCTGGTATGAACCGGCTGTGAGCTGACCGATTCCAAGGGAGGCATCCTTTGTTATACTGACAATTTAACTCAGTAAAAGATTTGGAGGTTTCTTAATTTACAGCAGTTCATTCCCATTTATAACAGCAGCCAGGGACAGTTTCTGCGGTGGATTTAAGGAAGAGGCAAAGAGTTTTAGAGTGCTTGGTTCGGGCTGCACTTTTTTGTTTCGAAGACGAGTATCAGCACTTCTCAGCAGCGGTTCAGTGCATTTAACAGGCGAGTACTGACACTTCTCAGTAGCGATATTGAGCACATGCACTTCCATATTCCCTTTTCCACTGACTACCCATGTAAGGTTTTCAGCCATTCCCATGTGTGACCCTGTTTTCTGAGTTCTGGAACATGTTGACCTATTGCATTCAGTGTTTCTTGTATCTGACTTAACTACAATTGTGGTAGCCATTAGGAACTGCCTTTGATATAGTCCATTCTACTGCTACTGATTTATTTTGTGTCTGCACACGAATGATAAAAAATATTCAGTATGGTAGTGAGCATTAGTTGTGATCGAAAATGCACAGGTGAAAAGGAATAAATTAAAACAAATAAACTCTAAATAGGGCAGACGGGACATCCTCAAATTTTTCAAACAATTTATGGTATGGAACGATTTATTACATAAACACCTAGCACTGAAATTAGAGGCAAGCAGAGTGACATCATTTGCATTGTGCAGACGTTTTCTCTATAGTGCTGCAGAATAAAACCAATAATAATTGTCATTGTAGGCATCATAAAGTTAATGTATTTTGTTCTGGTAAATGAAACCTTGTAAAATTGACGCACGCAAGCTGCAGTATGTATGATTATATTAAAATGTGCAAGCTTTGGTCAACAACTAAGGGCTGTTGTCTATTTACCCAAATGATGTGTACTGTTGCGTCCAGCCCATAATTCTGCTGACTCACCATAATACAGAGAGACACCTCCAGAATGATGGGGCCTGAGACTTGCATAATATTGGTGTAGCACAGTGGTTCCCAACCTGTGGTCTGGGGACCCCTGGGGTTCCGCAAAACCTTCTCAGGGGGTCCGCGACTGCTAAGAAAATTAAAATAATTAACAAATATTGACAAATTAGGTCCCCAGCTTCCAGTAATGACTCAGGCGGGGGTCCCCGGATTCCAATGATGATTCAGTGGGGGTCCCTGGGTTCCATTAATATTAAAGTGGGGGTCCACAGAAATCAAAAGGTTGGGAACCACTGCTGTCGCATATTGGTGCCCAACCATTGCTCAATGTGTGCATCCTTGACAAATTCTGGAAATTCTTGAAATAATAGTGGCTATCGATGTTATAATGGTGGTTCTGGCATAACGGTACCCATGCTTTAGATGAGCATTTTTTTAGTAGTGGTTACCTCTGACATAATGGTGCCCCTGGCTTGATGGTGCTCTTCCTTCTCACATTGTGGGCATTAATCACATACTTGTGGCAGTTCATGGCATAATGGTAGATCTGGCATAATGGTATTCATTCTTGACAGATTGTGGACCATTTTGACATAAAAATTACAATGTGTAGGTCAAATTCTAGATGGCGGAAGACTTCAGCCACACTCAACTTGGGCTCTGGGGGTTGAGTGTATGGGGGGTGGGTGTACTATGGTAATCATATTATCCTCACACATCTAACTCTAAAATCCAGTTTGCAGCAGGTACTGTATGCTCAGCAGACCCAGAGGCAGAAGCGTAGTAGGACAAAGAAGGGTCTTCCAGTAACCAGACATGCGACACAAAAGAATTGTCTTGGCATCCTATTTTCTCCCTTTGAAGTGTGCACCAAGTGCTAGATCTGACTCAACTTGCCTGTCGAGCTGGATTTGACCCGTACTGTCAAAAGGAGGACTAAGTCTCCACCCTGTATATTCTGTTGAACTCAGGGTAGTCATCTCTACCCATGCAAAGCAGCCCTTTATTTGCTTCTGGGAGCTCCTCACACCTTTTTATCAGCTATTCAAGGCTGGAGAGCCAGTGCAAACGAGCCTCCACGAACTTAAGACAGGGAAAAGGTAACTTTCTCAAAATTACTTTTCCTTAATGCTTATTAATATCTATGTTCACCATTGAATTGGATTTTTAATACATTTATGAAAAAAGTGATTTAATTATTTTTATTATTTTTCTAGCCAGTCATATTCCCGAGAAGTAGTATTAGCATTTAATATAGCTTCCTAATGTTTCTGCATGGCCCAGCCAGTCTTCCTACAATGAAAATAGCTTTTGAATGCTACTCACTAACATCACAATTTTACATGTCCTGCTTTTAAACGTCATACACCTGCCTTGTGGGTTTAATGCCTACATAGGAATGACATTAATATGTTAAAGGGGAGGTTCTGACCTGTCAAAAGAGCATGGGTGGCAGCGTATGGAGAATTAGACTCCAGTTTCACTATAAACTTTCTTGTATCAGGAGTTGAATCATTAGCCCATAGCAATATGTAGTTTGGCGAGTTGCCCCTTCTCACTAAAGAAAAAGTGCTTGAGTTAGTTGCACACACCAAATCAGGAACTCTTTCAGACCCTTGCCTCCAAAGATTCTCCATGATATAGCTGATGCTGTAGCAGCTCCTCTTAGTACCTTATTGAACAGTATAATTATTTCTGGACAGTTTCCTAATGAATGCAAAAGGCTTCTATACCCACATTACTAAAGAAACCTTCCCTCAGTCCCTACGAGGAAAAACATTACTGTCCGATGTTGGTGAAAACTTTAGAAAATTATCTTAACACCACCCTATAGGAATATTTAAAGAAAATGAGATCTTTGATGATGAACAACACAGTTTCAGAAAAAAACATAGTACAGAATTGGCCCCGAAAGTGAGCACTGAGGATATAGGATCGATTATGGACAAAGGTGGGAAGGCTGCGCTGATCCTCTTGGATCTATCCGCAGCCTTCGACTCCTTGAGTCTCTCTGTCCTTATTGATTGCCTGGCCAAGATAGGGATTCGTGGAACAGCCTTGGATTTACTTCAATCCTACCTTACTGACAGAGAGCAGTTTTTTTCCCTTGGAGAATTTAGGTCAAAATCTTTCTCATTGCCGTGAGGTGTCTCTCAGGGCTCATCCTTGACCGTTCTAATATATACATGCCCCCCGCCTAAATTGATTTGTACCTTTGGCATCTCTACAATTTCCTGTTCCAACAATACTCAAATTATAGTGTCCATTTCCAGCAATGTTGAAGAAGTCTCTCACTGCTTCAGTAGTTGCATGAGTGAAGTCGTCTGCTGGATGAAACACAACAGCTTTAAATTAAATTCAGAAAAAAAACTAAGGTACTCCTCTTTGGTAAAGACACCTCATTCTGGAACCTGTAATGGTGGCCCCAATCCCTGGGCCTCCTCCCAGAACCAGTTCTGAAAGTCAGGAACTTGGTGATGATCCTTAACGCTAACCTTGACATTTAGAGATTAAATCAATAAACTCACTTTCTCCTGTTTTTTCTCATTAGGAACCCTGAGAAAAAGTATTTCATTCATCCCCTTTGACCTTCAGTGGCCAGTAGTCATTGTGATGGTATTGTGCATGCTGGATTACTGCAAAGCCCTTTATGAGGGCATTCACCAGCACTCATTATACAAACTCCAACTTCTGCAGAAGACAGCAGCTTGTCTCCTCAAGAGAATACTCAAATTTCAATCAGTCTCTCTTACCTTAGTGGAGCTTCATTGGTTCCCTGTTAAGAAACGAGGATCCTTTAAAGCACTGTGTATGGCTTATTAATCTCTCCAGGGTTTAGAACCAGAGTACTTGAGGAAGAAATTCACAAGGTACACACCAAGTAGAGCGTTATGCTCAGCTGCATCCAAAACAGTCATTGTTACCAAATGGAACAAGGCACTTTGGGGTGACAGGAGTTTAATATATTCCAATTGTAAACTTTGGAACCATTTCCTGGGCATCCAAACAATCAGCAGAATTTGACCAGTTTCAGGAAACAACTTAAATCTTGGCTTTTTCGACTCCCTTCTTAATCTTTTGTTGCTTCTAACGATGTATACAGTAGCGCTAAGACGTCTTTGGGAAATCTTGTGCTTAACAAATAGTGTTATTAATAATAATCATAACAATTGTGGGAGGCTGACATGCAGCTTTTACACTGCTAAAGTCAGGTTATAATTGTGGGCCTGAAGACAGACATGTTTGCACTGCCATTGTAGTGGATAGCACAATAGGTGTTGCAATACACTAATGGCATTTAACTTCCAGGCCTTCGGTACACTTTGTACCATATACTTCGGACTTATAGGGAAGTGAAATATGGTAATTAAGAGTACACCAATTCAACCATGTTTAAAGGGGGGCACAGACACTTTTTTTTTTTAAACATCTTTTTATTAAATCATTGGTCAGTACAGTACATTGCCAACGAATACAATCAATGAATATACCTTGGTCAGAAGTAGCAGTTTTCATTGGAAAAAATAATGTCTGAATAAGATATCAAATCAGTTGTCAAACCTTTTATTCACATCATGCCCGGTGCCCCGTACAGAACTAGAATCCTTATGGTAAGGCCTCCTCCCCACACCGACCCCCTTATTCTTCCCCAGACCCTCCCCACGATATCTTGTCATATTTCTGGGGGCAACCCCTGCCTTGATAGACCACTGGTTCTGCATGGTGACACCAATCCATATGTTCCTCCCAGGTCTCGACATCTGGCAGCCCAGATGCCCCCCAGGTTCAGGCAATAACTCTTTTGGCTGCCCCGCCGCTAGCCTCAGCCAAGTCTTCTAGTGTCTTGACCAGGTATCCTCCCCAAGATCTGGAGTATCAACCACCGGGCCTCCCGAGGGTTCGAGAGTCCCGTGACTTGGGACATGATATGTACCACTTTTTCCCTAAACCTTTGTTTTATCGGGCAGTCCCACAGAATGTGGAAGAGTGTCCCCACCACACCGTCTTTTACATAGGTCTGATTCCCAGTGGCCCACGTGGTGCAGGAGGGGTCTAGAATAGTACGACCTGTGGAGGATTCACAATTGCATGAGGGGGAACCTCACCCGGATTGCCACCTCTCTAGGGCTCTGGAGGGCGTCCTGCCAGTCATCAGCTTCGATTTGGCCTATATCTCGCTCCCTTGCCTGCCAGAGGTGCTGCCAGGGTTTGGGGGAGGTATTCATTAATTTCCTATATATTAGGCACATGCACTTTCCTACTGTTTAGCTGGGGTAAAGTGCATGGACCTCTAAAGCCAGCAAAACAGCAACCATCTGAGGCATCACTCAAAAGTTCATCATTTCCTACAGTTCCAGTTCCATCTTCCACCTAATAATAAATATTCTTGTTGCAGTATAATGAGATTTACCTATTTATTAACAGCCCCTTATGTTCTCTAGGAGAAACTATGACAGGCATGATGAAAGCAAAAATGAATACACCTGTAGTCTGACCATAATGCTTGTAATACTTTAACAATTGAGTTGGTGTAGCCTTAGAGTAATTTTGTTGTAAAGTGTGAATTGTGTTGTGGGGAAATGTTGGAAGTTATTGAAGTTATGAAAGTTTGGTTTTGGGTGGGAATGGACAACAGATTTATTTAAAATGCAGGTGGAGCCGTGCTGAGAATTTTCAGAAAAGGAAATTAAAATTACCTCACCCACTAGATAAGACTATAAGCTTGTAAAATGTGCATCCAAATATGATTGTATTTGTATCGTATTTCATTTTTTGTAAATAATGTAGCATTCAGTAATCCTCTGTGCTAGCCCACTGTGGCTAACCCTCATTTCAAACGTATATCGTCAGGTTTGGGGGTATATATTTCATTTTAGTTCAGTGGCTTTCAATTCATAATGTTTTTGTGAAGGAGGTGGTCTTGCCTGGAGCAGATCAACATAATCATATCATGGAAGGTGCTGGTTACCCTGCAAAGGCTTTCACTACACCAGACTAAAGAATACTATGGGAATTAATACTCTAAGCACCTCAGGGAGAAAGGGGATTTTCACTATATTGTTTCAGTATAGGCACAAACAGCTGGATTGTTGAGTAGTGCTTACTCAGAAAGATAAATCAGAAGGAATTGCTATTTTAGCTACTTTATAGGTCGAGCATTCGAGACCTCTTGAATATACTTTAGTATATACTTCAATACTTCTTTGTGAGCTCTTTGCTTTTTCACTGGTTTGTTTCAGTGTCCTTAAAATATCCTTGCTTGCTAGTGGTCAATCCTTGCTCTTTGTCCCACCTTTTCCACAGTTGCCCACTCCCCTGGAGCATGGCCCCAGTACTTGTACCCTTCCACTTGTGCCAATGTAACATGTGCTTAGGGACTACTTTTTTCAAAGGCTAATAGCATTTGACCAGGCGCTGGATGTTTTCAGTGGGTCCAGACTGTTTCTATTAACAGGGCTCTAAATCATGTTCTTCTCTGGTTACATGTGCTGTGCATTCAGAGACCGAGTACAAATGTTAGAGGCTGTTTTATGAGGGTGCCTGTTTCTGTGATGCAAAGGCAATCAGGGCGTCTGTTTCTGTGATGCAAAGGCAATCATGACCACAACTATGTTTATATTGATTTCTTACTGCTGCTGAGGCGTAGAGAAAATCACTACAGTTACCATATTTCATGTACATTCCCCCAATTTAAAATGGCCGTCACATGTCATGCGCGATGACGATGCTGTCTCTTTTCCTTCGCCGTTGCTTGTTTTTAATTGCTTACTGCCTCGGCTCGTCATGGTATGGCTCTCATTTGCACAGCTGCTCCCCCTGTCTTTGGAACTCCAGCATTTTTTGTATATGTGCTGACAAAGCGAGCACAACTTAGAATGATAGCGTGCCGGTATTTAAAGGACGAATATCAGATGATTTTAAAGTAATATCAAAAATTGCAGTTTATACTCTTCTCATTTGCTACCTTTCACAATCTAGTTTCTATGTATCTGAAAGAAAAAGAATGCTGTAAGATAAAATTGCCATCTCAGTTTATGGAAATCGCAGAGGCCATTGATATGCAAATCACATCAGTGATGTTATCGTTCACGGTGGATGTTATTTGCTGCATGCAAAGCACGTACATTTTATAGACGGAGAGAAAGAACTAGCTCAAGACGAAGTATTAGTGAAATATTGGCCATCTTGTAAGTAGACCTGTTCTGGCTGAGCCCAAACGTAACAAAAACAACTACAATCCCCTGCAACCACACCCTTCCTGTCATAGATGGCTTTACAGGCTAAGGGCGTTTCAAAATTGCTTGAAAGGCTGTTCTCAACATAAACCTGGGCCCCATTCAGGGCCCTCCACTTTCTCGCACGGTGACATATTTTTTTGGTCTGGTTTGGAAAAGGGTGTAGTATAATGTATTTAGAGTCTTACATTTGGAAGCCCGATTGGTCCATGTTTCCCGGTCAACATGTGTTTTTGAGAGTTTGATGCCGCCTTTCTTAGCCTCCAAGTCTAGTGACGTTCGGCTGCGCATGGCTGGAGGACGCCCGAGGCTGCCTTGGTCACATCATGAGTCCTTCCTCCTCCTTCATAACCTGATGCTCTGCATTACAGCGTGGAGCAACTCTGCACAAGGTCCTTCCGCCTGCGGTACCTATCTGAGGAGAATACACCTGCTGTCAATTATGTCTCCTTCTTCTGGATAAACTGCTTTTATTTATCTGTGCGCCTCTGATAATTTACCAACATATTTAAAATTGGAATTCCTTTGATGTGAAGCCCAGAATAATGTCTGATGAACGTCTCTGTGCAGCACTAACCACCACAATAGATTTCATAACATTCTAAATGGCTGTTGCTTCTGCTGTCCAGCTCAATGCTGTTCAGCTTATTTACCAAGGATGGGTGAAATGTAAATTCCGCCCCGCCACAAATGAAACGGGGAATAAACAAATATGTATCTAAAGTGTTTGTCTACTGGCAGCATTTGCTGCATTTTCGTTGAGAGACTAAAATATCACACAATGTCTTGCTAATTATTTTAACTTATGGTTATATATTTTACTTTCTGTGACAACAAAGGGGGTGGCAAGGGAAACGTTATGCATCGAGACAGAAGAACTTCTAACATTTCTTACAGAAAAAAGCTTTACAAGTATTTCCAATGAAATATTCATAAATTAAATGGGGAAAAATATTTGAATAGGTTCAAAACCAATGAAAGTGCATTAACTTTAAATTTGTTTATATGATGCTAGAATGGTAACATTGCCTCTAGTTATTCTTTATAGTTTTATAATTTTCAGTTTTAATTTAAAATTATCATAATTTACAAAACTAAAATTCACTATAGATCTTTGGTATAATAGGCAAGTCCAATGTAATATTGCTTACAATGCCATAGATCTTCTATTATTTTATATATATATATATATATAGTACATATGTAGAGTGTCGTGCAGCGTGTTCCTAGTACCTCCACTTATTGCTGATTTCACACGTTAGGCCTTTAAAGGTAAAGCCATGTGCATAATGTGTTTTTACCACATTAAAGGTAAAAATGTAGCATACTTAATGATCTGCATATGCCAGTGGTAAATGTGAAGGGAAAACGTTGTAAAAGCTTGCAATGATGGGTTTCCTGTGTGTCATGCCTAGGTGTCAAATGCTTGTGGCCAGGGCCTGTAAGTCATACACCACAGGGTAGTGGAGTGTTGGTTAGGGCTGCAGGGGTCTTCACATCCTATTTCCACTTGTGCTTGGTCAAGTGTGATTTTTAGGTCGAGCCAACTTATGTGGCAAGAAAAGTCCAGTTATGCAATTACAGTAACAGTAGCTCTAACTCAAGCAAATGCGAGACCTATTGGCATTGCAAATGCATGTTTTTCTTTGCAGCCTTAAGACTTTGGTTCATGAAGTCAAGTCCCTTCACATCCCGCTGTCTGAAATTCAAATTATACACATCAGCTCCTCAGACTTCCACCTGGCACAATCCCTCTGACATTTTGCCATTTGCCTACTTCTTGTCACATTCTGGCTTCTGTAATCATGTCCCAGCTAGATTACACGCTGACTGTTCTGTTTTATGTACTTCACCTCATCCTTCAGGTGCTCCTTCAATAAAAATCATGTTATGTATAAGGTTTTCTCAAGATAAGTTTAGGTTATGTCAAATTGCTTGTGGGAAATAAATGGGACTTTACTCACCCGTTTTGGTGGAGGACAAAAATTCAAATGACAAATATCATCTACGGACAGTTGCCTGCCTTTAATGTTTGTATTTGGGGACATAAGTTGGACAGGGTGTAGCATAGCAATTCTCGCTGAACTGCTTTATTGATGGTGAGCGAACACGTCATTTTATATGGTTGACCTAAGGAAATCCCAGTGAATAAGAAGCCTGTTGTGTCTTGAAGCCACTACTAATTGTCCGTGTAATTCCATCATGCACTTTTCCAACAGTCCAGGCAGCAGGTGAAAAGCACTTTCACCTAATTCTTTGCCTTCCACACTTAGTAGAACCAGGACTGAAAGGAATTGCTAAGTAGGTAGAAAAGGACATTAGCTGCATTACAGACACCAGCTCCAGTGCCTGCTAGCCTTTTGGTTGCGGTACATGCTAATTCATTTTTCTTGAGATTCTGATTTGACGATGGTGTTTTTTGTGAGTAGATGAGCACACCAATGCTCAAAATTGAAAAGTTGGGGTATACCCAGCTGCCTGCTGACCGCAATGATGGAACTATACACAGGCACCTGGGGGAGCGTTAAGATCGGAGCAGGCAGCCATGTCACCAAGAGTCTATACTTCATACTGTCTAAAGCAATGATGTGTCTTAGCCCCCATGCTCTTTAACCTATACCTAGCCGATTTTGCCGAGGCTCTCCCCTCAATATCAAACCATCCGCCGGTCCTGGCTCAGGATGCAGTTGCATGGTTAAAGTATGCAGAAGACATCTTGCTTCTTAGTCAAACTCCAATTGGCCAGCAGCGCGGTATTGATGCCCTTACTAGTCACCAAACAAGGTCTAGAATTGAATCTGAATAAAACCAAGGTGGTCAGACTGGTGGATTCAAAATGCAAATCTGGCTCATGGTTTATCAATGGGATTTAGGTGGAGGTCGTTGCTGCCTATAAATATCTAGGCTCCATAGTAGATAAAAATATGTCTTTCAAACCCCAGCTGGTTACCCTTCACGCTAAAGCACAAGCCCTGACATATGGATTTAAGACATTAAAACAAAAACTGAGCTGTCCATCATATAATCATCTGCTCTCCGTTATGACAACACGGTTATTGCCAACAGTCACCTATGGGGCCGAATTAATGCTGGGCAAAGAAGCAGCAGTCTTTTATCAAATTCAAACAAAGGCCTACAAAGCTGTGTTCCAGATTCCCAACTCAGTCTCTCCAGCTCAGGTTCACCTAGAATTTGGGTTAGAAAATGACATTTCCCAGAGCAAGAATGCGTACATAAAACTCTGCTGGCGATTGCGAGCTGTGGAAACAGGATCAATAAGTAACCTATGCTGGCTTGAAATCAAGGAACAACAGCACTGTAATATTGTTGGCTCATAGGGAAACCATCTAAACAACTGAATAAAGGACTTGCGCCACTGCGACACTGTCTGGGACATGAGTTTGAGCTAAGGGGTTTTCTACCAGATGGTCAACACTGCAACCCGGTCACTCTCATTCATCACTGACAAGATCACACTTGCCAAAAGATGACATGCCTGGGTGGTACTATCTTCATATAAACCTCTCGGACCCCAGGAATACCTATCAGCTTTTTTTAGGCAAACGCTGAAACATCAATTTATGCTTTTGCGCTTTAAGTCAATTGCCACCAAAGATATGATTCCTTCCTGGAAACAGCAATTCAGGTTGGAAGCGTGTCATCTTTGTGGGTACAAACAAGAGTCTCTTGCATATCTTTTTTGTGTATGTCCAGCACTGCGGGAGCAAAGGAAACACCAGCGGTTATCAACTGGCTAAGTGGCTTTTCCGTTCCTTTTGCTGCCAGGGGACGAAGTTTATAATGCAGGCGTGCAAATCTCTGTCAAATACGACTGAATTGGTAGCTGCAAGGGTGGCGCAAAGTCAAGATTGATAGTGGCGTCATTGTTCTACATCTAACACATGGTGTAACCAAGCACCACCAGACTTGGGATGATATTCAGTGCTGTACAGTCATTGCAAAACTGTCATTTTTTCAAAGACTTTGATCTGTTTTTTTTTTTTTTGATCTGTTTTTAAGTTTTAAGGAGGATCCATTCTCAATTTTTTGTTTATTTTAAATCTTTAAAAAACCAGGTGGGGGTAGAACCCACCGGCCAGTTTGTATAGCCTGTTTTAATCACATCGAAGGATACGTGTTTGTGTGTACTATAGCTCACAGACGTGATGCGTTGAATTGACAGTGGTTTTAATTAATCATGCTATGAATAAAAATTACTTACTTTACTTAATGCTCACTTGCCCAGGGATCCATCATGTTTTTGAACAAACACTACCTTGTGTTGCACTAGGTGAACGGCTTGTAATAAAGTAGTTTGTCATGTTGAGCCACAGAAGACCATGGCTCATTACAGAACCCTGTGGATTAAAGAAATGTTCCTCTTGTGACCCTCATATTGCATATGATACATAGGTCTGGGGATAGAAATTGCACACCAAAATATAATTTCTGCTTTTTTAAACACCGTCTGTTCTGAGTCAAACCTCTGAACACTGTTCTTTGTTAACCAGTTGCTTCTAAGATTTGAGCACCTTTATCTCTCATACTTACAGCTTGCTGAAAATAATTTTCTCACCTTAACCAAATAGTCAATTAAGGTACTTACATAAATCCAGCTTTGGACGAAAACACTATAGCGATTCAACAAAAGGAAAAAGCAGTGCAAACATGCAACTTACAGTCCTGAGCGAAATTCCACTTCCTAGGGTCGGCGTTGGGTTCCTTGAGTAGCGGGCTGATTTTGGCATGTTTCCAGTTTGAGGGGAGTGTGGCATTCTCGAAGGATAGGTTGATGGTACGGCAGAGCTCCAGTGCAATGGTGGCACAGGCTAGGTTGAGGATATGATGAGGGCATGGATCTGAAGGTGCTCCCTAGTTGTTGGAGTTCATCAGTCTTTGGGTGTCCTCTACGGTGATCCAGGAGTTCAGTATCTGGTGAGGAGTTAGGTCTGTGGTGGTGAGAGGTGCTGGTGGGCTTTGGTTCCTGAAGCCTTCGTAAATGTCCTATATCTTACAGTGAAAGAAGGTAGCGAGGTTGTTGCAGAGGTCTTTGGAGGGAGGGATGGATGAGGTGTCTGCCCTTCGGTTCGTGAACTCTTTGACGACAGTGAAGAGCTCTTTGCTGTTGCGAATGCTGGTGTTGAGGTGTGCTTGAAAGGCAGCTGTTTTGGCAGCTCCATCTTCTGGTGTTGGATGGTGACTGCATTTTTGTAGGCTGTGTGGTCTTCGGTAGATTTGCTGATCCTCCATTTACGTTCCAATCGTCTGCACGCACGCTGGGATTCCTATAGGTCTGGTGTAAACCACTTGGGTGTTTTTCTATGTCGATTCCCTGTTGATTTCTTTAGGGGGCTACGTTGTCTGCACAGTTTGAGAGCCAGTGGTGTAGGTTGCTTGCAGCTTCATTTGCGTCTGCTGCGTCCGGTGGGAAGGAGTGCTTGAGAGCATTGGTGAGCTGTGCTTCTGTGATTGGGCCCCAGCGTCTGCTGGGGGAACATGAGAGGTGGTAGTGTGCAGAGTTCGTTGTGTAGGTAAAGTGGGTGAACTTGTGGTCGGTCCAGTGGTGTTCAGAGGTGTGGGAGATGGTTATGTTGTTCCCTGCTGAGAAAATGGGGTTGAGAATATGGCCGGCTGTTTGGCTGAGGTCGTTGATGAGTTGTTTGAGGCTGAGGGTTGTGAAGTTGTCCAGGCAGTTTAAGGTGTCGGGATCATCAAGGGTATCAAGGTGGAAATTGAGGTCGCCGAGTAGGATGTAGTCGGAGGAGGTGAGTGCTTGGGGGGCGACGAGGTTGGCAGTGTCTTCACTGAACTGAGGTCACGGTCCGGGTGGCCTGTAGATGAGGGTTCCATGTAGGGAAGTGTTTGGGTTGGCCGGAATCTGGTGCCAGTGGCGAGGCTGCACTGAAGCCGCCATTAAGAAGTGGAAGGAGACGGGGGCTCCAGTCAGCTGGAAGGCTGGAGGGCGGGAAAAGTGCTTCACGGGAGGGCTGAGGCTGGGGGGGCTGCTGGGGCAGCAGCGGTGCAGGGAAAATGCAAGGGGAGAAAAAGAGAAAGAGACAGAAAAGAAACAGAAGTGAAAAAATTGAAGTAAAGACAGAAGTAAAAAGGCAGGAGTAAAGAGAAGTCGAAGATACTAACCATCAGTCAGACCTATTTTCGAGTTTTCATAGTTTTTGACTACGTAATTATTGCACTAAAAATCTCTTACTGCTGGAGAGGCAGTGTATTGTTGCTTGTTTACAAAAAGAGCAATATATTAGTGCCATCCACTTACAAACCTCTGACTTTACTGGATTCAAGGTGGATTTGTTTTCTAGGTACCTACCGTGCTGTGGTTGTCAGATGTCTGCAATATCACCAGGAGAGCTGTGTTGCGGTGTTAGGCCTTTCACTTAACAAATGTATGTTTTCTGAGAGTTGCAGTTTTGGTTCACTTCAATTCAAACATTCTTACTGGAGTAGCAGTTTGCAATGGATGGTTACAAAAAACTCAGAAAATGAACATGGTTACTGCAGTGAAAATGTGTTCTATCCCCATGGTATTAACTTTATTGTGCTATATGGAGGAGTCTAAAGTAATTTCTGATTGCAGGTGTCTCTGCCTCCTACCTATGCTATGATTCTTGGAGACACATGCCTGTCATGTACTTGAATACACCCACCAGGGGACAGCTGAAATCAAGCTAATACCACCCTGTCAAACTGTTGATATTTACTGTTCAGTTATCAGTAACAAGAGACTAAGAGGACACAGGGTGCGGACTAAAAGAAGGCCATGGATAGGACGATGTTCAACCTCCTTGATGATGTGTAGCACACAGTGATGAATGTTATATTTGCCCTTTTCATTTTGGGTAAAAATGCTCCAAGAATATCTTTTCTTTTTCACATATAATATATGACTTATTGAGCATGGTTTGAAAAGTGACAAGTCTCCATGCTGATTTGCTAAATTGACTGTGAAAATAGTTTGCCTTGGGGCACGTCCTTCAGGCTGTCCCAGTATGTGTTCGTGTGTAAGCGTGTGGCGGTGACAGTGCTTTGGCTGCCCGCCTCTTTAAGCGTCCGGAGATGTGTAGTGCTGCCTTCTTGTTGTGGCTAGACCCTTTAAATTAGATACTGCAATTCAGGGAGCTACTTCCAGGGTACTGGTGAGCCAGCAGTAGTTCCTGAGCTATTCGTTTGATACTCCTGACCTAGAAGTTACTCAGTTGAGCTCTGCTGTGCTAATCATGATGAGTTCCCCAGATTTTCTATTTATATTGTAAAATATGTCCTTGCCCCTCATAGGACATCATGCACAAGAGGGGCAGTAAAATCTCTTTCAACCAGCACCACAACAAAATCTGGTTCATATTTACCTTTAGTAGAATACTAAATTACAAACATTACAAAGTTACCAATCTAAAGAGTTTGTGCAATCCTGACTGATCACACAGAATTTATCATACCTAATACAATATAAGTAACTTTGAATATATCCTGATGGAAAAGCTGATTTGTATATTTTCCCAAAAGACGCATTTAATCATGTATATATCTTTAAATGAAAAAACAAACAGGAGTGTGTGGGGCCAACTGTGGCAGACAAAATTGTTAGCAAATGGGTTGATTGCAGAAACAATGTATGCAACCAAAATGTAGCATTGTGCGCTTTTACATTTGATCCATGTCAGAAACTCTCTTTCTAAGCCACGCACAAATGTCCAGCATCAAAGTGTCCTGTGTTAGCCCACTGAGGCAGTAAAGACTTCTTCTTGAAGGCACTACAGTGAGGACATACATTGTATTGGGAACAGTGCAGTGTTCCTCTAAAGTTGTGGCTTCCCCGCTCTTTGTTAAACTAAAGGATTTGAAAGGCTTTTAAGAAAGTGCCTTCCTTTGCTGTTCGTGTTGCATTACAGAGTGTGGCAGGATAACAGTTGGATCATAACCTTCCTGGAAGTTTTCTTTGTTTAGTGTGCTGTCAAGAAGCGAAGACCATAGGTGAGCAATTTTCAAATCAGAAAAGTCTGCTTAGTCTTAGAAGGAAATGGAAGTAACGGGAAGTGACTGTTGTAGGTGTGAAGTAGTCGTGCTTAAATTATTCCCACTTAAGACAAATTGATTGGTGATTATGGTGTATTCCCCATAAGGAAGAGATTACAAATCAGGTTTGGTGCGTCACAGAAAAGCACAAAGTTTCTCCTTTTTTCCTCATTATCCACACCTGTTTTAGCCTACCTTTGGGCATTTTAAACAGTAGGAGGGGTTGGGGGGGCACATTGCCTCACATCGCAGCACAGGTCAACCCTTTGCATCCTGGTAAATGCAGTCCACAGTTAGCGCTTGCTTGGAAATTATCTGTAGTTTTTCACCATAGTTGGTGCAGACATTGCTGTATATCTCTAGACACGTGTTTCTGGGTTTAGCCCTTTGTCAGTAGAGAGTAGAGAACAAAGAAAATTAATCTGGGGTTGCTGGAAATGCTGAGAAAATCCTCTCAGGTCAAGTACCACTCACAGGCATACTGGTGCATCTCCAAAGCTCGTCAGCTCACTGGCTCAAGGGAGCCTTTTAAACAGTTAGGGGGGTTGGGAGCACACTGCCTCACATCCCAGCACAGTTCGCCCCTTTGCATACTGGTAAATGCAGTTAGTGCTTAGCTGGAAATTATCTGTAGTTTTTCACCAAAGTTGGTGCAGATATTGCTGTATACCTCTGGACACGTGTTTCTGGTACATCAGTAGAGAGTAGAGAACAATGAAATTGCTCCCAATCTCCCCTTCCTTTGGGCATTTTATGTGGTCATATTTGAGGAAATGTTGGTAAATGTATTTCTTTTTATAGTTGCTTGTGAAAAAAGTATCTTGTCTGAGTCCACTTTTGAAATTATAGATTTTTAAGAAATTTTCCTTGCACTTACAAAAGTGAACTTTTTGAAGTGTGCCTCTTTTACATAATCCCCATTACTATACTTCATCATTTGTGTGTTCATTCCTCAGGACTTGCCCCAGGGTCCAATCCAAGGTGCTGTTGGTGTGCATTACTTAAGTAATTCATGTAAAATTATTTTAATCAAGAAGATCCTGTTAACATATAAACGTAGAATTTACCTTCAGGCGATGTAACTTAGGAAACTGTCCATGAAAACTGTGTGAATGAGACGCGTAGTAATTGTTTTTATGTGCAAGAATATGGATTTCTATTTGTACTGCTGAATTACTTAAAATTATACTGTGCACAATAGTACAAGAACCCATCTATGGTAAGTGGCAGTGGCTAACATAATAAAATAAACTCTTGGCAGTAGTTCTACAAGAATAATAATAAAAGTCACTTTCTGGTGTATATCATTTAAATTTGAAAAAATATATATATATTTTTTTTTTTACAGGTGCAACAAAACAGGAATCAAATTTGGTGGCAGATCTTCCTCTTCTTCAGAAACCTTGCCATGAATGCATAGGATACTAGAAATAACAAAGGTCATAGCTGAGGCCATGACAATTGAACCTGGTACATCCAGTCTACAGGGAGCACTGACAGAAAATGGACACGGGTTCAAGAGCAATCCGCCGCTGGACGGCTGTTGAAACTCTTTGTTTTGTGTATTTTTACTGTTTTAAATGTTTTTGTCTCCTTATTAATAGTCAGGGACACTGGTCAAACACTGTACAAGAATGTCATTGAACCATGATCTCTGTGGTGAAGTATTTTACACAATGATCTACCTAGACATTGCAAAACATAGGTTGCACACATGGACAACAAGGACAGCTGATCAGCTCTCCTTTTGTTGAGTGTTATAGGGTAATGAAAAACATTTGGCCTTTGCCTCGGGCTGCTATACCATGTTGTAGATCAGTTTGGTATATAATGGGCAATACAACATAATATAAAAGATTGCTAAACAACCAGGTATTACATTGGGGTGAATTCTTGCAATATCAGAGGGGTGACAATAGCTTCCCCAGCCCTTTTGGTGCAGGGGGGGTCAAACTCCAACAGGCCCCCTCAGCACATTTAACTGTGCACGGACGGCAGACCTCTGGCCTGAGAGCTCCTGACTGGGTCTGGGTGGGTGGCCCTCCATGTACTTTGCGGGGGGTGGGGGCCTCAAGTTTAGTTACGCCACTGAGCAGTATAGTTTCCTTTGAACATGTGCAAAGCAGCGTAAATGTCATTTTTTTGTTTCTGCTGGTATTTTTCTTGCACTATTTAGAGCTTCTCATTGTTCAACAAAAAGATGCATTCTCAGTCTGCCATTTCTTGCTGGGTGTACTTGTATTTATCAAGTCATTTTAATGATCTAAAATCTCAATTTAGTTTGTTCATTTATTTCTTAGCTGGCCTATACAACACTGTTGCACAACATACAATCTACGTGCTAAGAAGTTGCAGGGAAATTGTCACACTAGATGGGCCACGTGCTTCATATCACATATTAAACTCTACATTTGTATACAGAAGTACAGCAAACCTGCTACCACCAAATGTCAGTATGAAATACCTGTAGCACTATCTGAAGTGAGCAGATTAAGTTATTCGGCAAGAATGACAATGTATGCACCTGATCTGTTTATATCATTGATTTGCAGGCTCAAATCTTGGAGGTTCATTTGGTAGGTGGTTTGCAGCTATCTCATTCATTAGCTCAATCATTTGAGGCCCCCCTTCTATGTAGATAAATAACAAAAATGGCAGCACACTCATTACCTTGAGCATTAAATGCAAGCCGCTGTAGTCCTCTCTTTCCAGAACTGTTGTATTTAGGGGTAGAATAATGCGGAATTAGTCAGCCAAGTTACACCAAAAAGTGTTTGATGTTGTGTTTGAGTGAGTAGAAAAAAAAACTTTGCTTTCCTGCACTAATATTTGAAGCATATTTTTCATGGGTACTGTTCCATTAAACACAGTTATTCAAAGGCAATAATGTGTAGAATGGGAATGTGACATTATCTAGTTCAGATCTTTTTGAATCAGTTCTTCTTTATAAGAATTAGTTCCAGACCAAGGTTAACAGATAAACAAAACATCTAATTACCTCGATGTTTGAATGGTTCAAGATTCGTTGAACTGAGAATCCTGGGGCATGTAGGAAGGGTGCAGTTGCATAATCCATTATGGGCAATGTGTTTTTCCTTTTCTGTTAGAGTTGTACTTGAGACTTGCCAACATTGATGTTAATATACTGATTAAGGTCATGGTGAATCACTTATTCTGGGTGATTGGAGACCTGGTTCCCCAAGTCTAGAGTGGCTTTCTAACACACCAGTCTAGATGCCACAATATCTGACAATTATTCAAAACACTATCTTTGGCAGATAGACCAGAAAAGTCATTATCACTCCTATTAATAGATTTTTAGAAGGTGTTTTTAACAACTTCACATGGGACTACCTGTCCTCTGTCCTGACGCAGATGGGATCTGTGCTGGACTTCATTTCATACACACACCTTCTGTGGGTTACAATATAAGGTGTCCTGTTGGACTCCTTCCAGATCATGAGGTAGACCAGTTAGCGATGCTTGTTTCCTCCATTGCTGCTCACCCTAGTCATTGAAATCCTAGCACGAATGCTCAGACAGAATACACAGTTCACAGGATTCTGCAGGTTGTCAATAGTGGAGGATAGAATTGCCTCTATGTGCTAATGACCAACTGATATATTTTAGTAGACTCGTAGCATTGGGACCTAATGTTATGCAACTTCTAGATGACTTCAATAAGCACTCTAGACTCTTCCCTCTCTGCTCCACCACAGAATATGCTACCTGCAGGCATTCAAGTAAACACTCAGTGCATCATATACCTGGGTGTACAAGAAGCTAACAAAAGAGGCAGTGGTTTGATCTGAAAATGAAAAACCCCAGTGGACCGCCTTAGAAAAGATAACCTTTACTGGTCTACTGCCGTGCTATGGCTACTGTGGAGAGTCATGCTAATTAAGATGATTACCCTCTCTAAAATATTATACATCCTACAAAACTATCCATATCAACGTCCCAGATAATTTTTCAGAAATCTTACATCTCCGATGTAGTCCTGTCTTTGGCAGGGGGGGACACCCGGGGTTTGCCATGACAAAATGTTGCAAATCCACTTATGATGGGAGACAAGGCATGGATGACACTATATTCTACTGTACAGCAACCCAGTTGATGGTGATAAATAGTCGGTTGATTGGTTCTGCATTCAGTACAGAGCTATACTAAATGGCTATACTCCCCTGACACATTATATTACAGAGGGAAACCACCTTTCGGACTTTTTCCTCACCAATGAAGGCTCTCCCTCGCACAGACTGACTGGTCTAATGAAATCACTAGTAAAATCCACTCAGCATGGGGAGCCAGTTCCTAGAGGCACCGCCATACAAGGTTTTTTAAAAAGGGACCATTTGGACTTATCCATTCTTAGCAACAATGTCACTTCTTATCAGGTCAAAGTATTTCCAGAAATACATGAGGAATTTGAACTCCTGCATTTCCCATTCATACGCTACTTGCAGCTCTGGCACAATATCACATCGTATCTAACTAACATTGAAGAGGTCCCTCCTTCAACATACTGGAAGCCAAATCGCCATGGCCCAGCTACCGCTGAGAGGCACAATATCTGGAATACATAGGACTCTTTTTTAAAACAACTCACCAAGGCAATACAATAAAAAAAATTCTGTGCACATCCTTTTCCAACAGAGGTTTCCTTTAACACACTATGATGCTACCAGACAGTTATAATCTTTCATTAGACACACAAGCATGGCACATATCTACACTGTATTCCCGTATGTAGTAGATGCTGGGACCCAGTGTATGGTGATCGCTACTCATTATGGGGTCTGACTCGGTGTCCCATTTATGTCGTCCTCCCGGGAGCCCATCCCATAATAAGTTCTCCACCATCCTCAAATCTTGTGAAATTTACGGGGGCAACCTTGACTTTTGTATATCACTTTCTCTGCTGCCATGTAAAGATTTAGCCCCTGCTGCCATTCCCACATAGAGGGCACTTTCGGTGCTCCCCAGTATCTGGGCAAGTTCCTTTTGGCAACTATCAAAGCCGGGAAGCTAAAAATTGGTTTGAAGCGCAGTATGTCCACGTCTTTTGGGATACCTAGCAGGAGGAACCTCGGCTCGTGCAGTAGAAGGACCTCCAGTATAGCAGAGAGTTACCATAGGATAGCGTCCCAATATATTCTAACATCCGGCCCATATCATATGAACGAAGGTCCCAATGGCCTCTATGCAAAGTTTGGACTGGGTCCCCTCCCTGCAATTTGGTGCGGTCATAGTAAATCCTGTGCAGTATTTTAAACTGTCTGAGGTGAAGGCATGTTTTCATGGCCACCTCCCGCGGGTGCATCAGGGCTGCCTCCCAGTCAGTGTCTTCTAGCTCCCCTACATCTCTTTGCCATCTCGCTCATGGGTGACCCAGAGTGTCTGACATGTTGCTGTTGAGTGTTCTGTATATGGTGGATATTGCCCCTTTGCCTAGTTCATCTATCAGTATTCGTCCCCATAAAGGGTCTTACTCTGGCAGCTTTGTCACTATCAGTCCCTCTGCCTGCCAGGTGTGCCTAAGCTGTGTGTAGTTTCAAAACTGTGTGGGGTGCATATGGTACTCTTCCTGCAGTGTGGAGAAGGGTATGAAGTCCCCATGCACTAGAATGTCTCCTATTTTCAAGATGCCAAGAGTATCCCATAGATCGAATCTGTGCAGTTTTGCCAGTTCGTGGAGTGAGGTCCTCTTCCACAGGGGTGATTCTCTGGTGATTTTGTGATCCCATCCCATTGTGCTTGTGGCTTTCCTCCACACTTCAATCACCACACATGTTGCCCGCGGCAACGACTGGGCTCCTTTCCCCCAATGTAAAAAGTGCAAGTGTGTTTTACCTTCTAGAAGGGCACATTCAAGTCGAAACATGGGGTTGTCTTGTGGGGCATATATCCAATCATTGAAAGTAATCAAATGGGCCACCCAGTGGTAACCCTCAATGTCTAGGAGGGCGAGCCCTCCATTGTATGAATTTTGCTGTAATGCTTTTACTGAGATTCTGGGATGGGCTCCATCCCATAACAGTTTCCTCAAGTTCCCATTAATTTTATTAAATATGGTCTGGGACACCTGGCAGTAGGTGTTCTGTAGTATGTAGAGAAACTTAGGGAGAGCAATCATTTTAAATAAGGCAGCCCTGCTCATCAGAGTGAGTGGGAGCCCCCTCCATCTTGTCACGTCAGGTCAGAATTTAGCAAGGACCTCCCTATATTTAGCCTTGTGCACCTTTTGCTATTAGTTGTGATGAACATCCCTAAATATCTGAAACCTGCTTCAGCCACACAGAGCCCAGGTGGCAGTTACGACTGGGCCTGGAGTCCTTTCGGGACATAAAGCACCAACTTGTCCCAATTGATTGTGTATCCCAAGTGGGCCCAGTATTCACTTAAAAGATGAAATAATGCTGGGATGGTGGTCTCTGGATTAGTGACATACAAGAGGACATCATCTACGTATAGCAAGATTTTTTCCTCCTGTGTGTCTGCTCCAGACAAGCAAAACCCACTGATGTTAGAATGTTTTCGCACTGCGATGGCCAGAGGCTCCAACATCAAAGCAAACAGAAGCGGAGACAAAGGGCATCCCGCTCTCATGCCCCTTCCGATAGGGAAGGTCCCCAATGTTAGCCTGGTAATCCTTACTGTTGCTACCAGGTTTTTATACAGCAGTGCCACTCCTTTCCAGAATTGGGGACCAAATCCACATTTAATTAGTGTTGTATCCAGGAAAGGTCAGGTATCGCAGAAACGTTTTGTCTGGGTCTAAGGAAAGGAATATGTGGAGGGCCATTTGTGTCTGAGTCATGGTTAGCCAGATGTGCATGCATCTCAGGTTATGGTGGGTAGACTTATTAGGCATGAACCCAGACTGGTCTCTAAGTATTACGGAGGTGATGATCTTTAGTCGTTGGGTGGCTAGGACAGTGGCGTGGAATATATAGGACTCTTACAATAAGTACCGCAGACACATTCAATAAGTTGAAAAAGTCATGGGAAAAAGATTTAGGACCCTTAGAAGATTAAGTATTGACATTCACACTGACGGTGCCCAGAGAAGCAGCAGTCTCTGTCAGATGTTACTTAATACAGTTTAAATACTTGCATAGTGTTTATTTTTCCCCACACTAACCATGACAAATGCAGTGAAGCCCCGACCCAACCTACTCCTGATGTATAATAGAAGAGGTAGACTTTCTCCATACTATTCGATCCTGCAGAATTATCTGCCTTTTCAGAAAGCCAAGATTAGGACTGATCCTGGGAATGAGTGATATTGCCCAAAAGTGGAGGACAGCTACCTGCGTCACTAAATGAAAAGTTGGTCTAGACACATCGTATCCTACAAATCCCATTGTATGAAACCAGAGACCAGCCCCTTTAACATAAAAAAATTGTGAAAAATGGGCAGAATACTGACGAAGAGACAGTAAATATATAGAGTTTAATGATCGGAGATTAGGTTGTGCGAGGCTTGTCTCAACATTATACCCCATAATGGGAGAAAAACATATATGAAATATTTGAAACATACTACAATCAGAAAACCTCAAGTTTGTGGCATATAGCAGTGCTAAAATTATTTGTTATTATCCATGAGTTGGTTCTCCTGTACTGTAAGGTAGTCCCTATATGTCAAGAGGATTATATAAAAAAAAGGTTGCCTGACTTGTTGGAGATTCCTCATGCTAATGATTTTTTAGGTCTGGGTTCTGACAGCACAGCTATCAAACAGAGCTCTTGCTAACCATACATTTTGAATGGGCCTTGGCTCTGCCCTTTTCAACCACTGGCATTCTTTGGCCAGACTATTTCAGCCATTGGCTGGAGATTTTGGCAATCACATCCTGCCTCAGCCCACTGGAGTATTAATCTCTCACCTAATGCTATTGGCTGTTTGGGTGTATGCTTTCTGACTCCACTCCAGTGTTTACATTGAACTGCTTTAGAGACCACTTTAAAGCTTTAGCTCTCTCTGTCCACTCCTGCTTGTTCCTCCTCGCGTGTTGTACTGTAATATGCTAAGGCAGCACGCATTAGCCCATTAAACTGTAGCTTTGTAAATGCGTCTTTGTTTTGTTGAAGGCCTTTTGTGGACACCAGGTCCCTTTAGGTAGCACAGCTTTAAAAATAGGATTAGCATGTTTGGTGCTGGCTTGGTCTATGCAACACACTCCTTCTTGTACCAGGCTTATTATGACAGTTTACTATGAGCAGATATCTGGCTCACCCATGGAATAAAGTATGTTTTAATATAGTCATAATAAATAAACTTAATGGGGAGCAAGAAGGAGTGCACAGCATCAGCCTAGTCAGTTCTAAGGTAAGTAAAATAATTCTTTAAATTTGTAATGCTCTGCAGGAGCCTGCCCTTCCATGCACAGCCTCACGAAAAAGGGCATATTGCCCTGAAGGGGTGTGAGAGCGTCTGGCCTTATCTGTTTTTAGATATGATAACTAGTAAGGGGACACGTCCTTAGGCTGATGGATCTTTTGACCCGTTTAAGATGGTCACACCATCAACTGTACATCATATGAATATCACCAAATAAATAATCAAATTCATTAGAGTCAGTAACTGTGTGCACCATGACCGATTTGGCCACTAATAACCACACCTTTTAGTATCAGTTAAAATATTTATTTCCCTATATTAACAATGCTAAGATCACGTAAATTAGTCTCAAAACTAAATGACAAACATACAGAAACAGAGCTGGTTGACCGAAACACTTAAAGAATCTCAATTTTATTAAAGCAGTAATGACGAGAATCTCGATGGCTGCAGTACAGATCAATAGCAACAGTAATTGCGCAATGGTAATAACATTCATTAAATCAGCAATTGAATGACGTCAGTTTGTTGTCAAAGACAGATGAATAGAAAAACTCCTCACTAACTCCAGATTAACATTAGCATGTAGGGTTGCACGCAAAAGTTTTAGTAACATACATTCGGAAAGCATCTAACTATGTCTCTGTCAATAACAGCAGTTGGTACCTAGAAAACAAAAGGCAAATCAATAATAAACATTTCAGCATATACCTGTCCTTAAGGATCGGCAAGCAGAGCTAATCTTCATCAGGGGGACATCAGCATCAGGACAGAGAAGAAGAGAGGGGAAAGGCTCAGAATCGGGGCTGTACGTTCTCTGAACCATCAGGTTATCTAAGGCAGGCAGCAAAGTGCTACAGGCTCTAAGCATCGAGCCCTAAAGTAAGCACCAGCATAATTGCATGGAGCATAAGAAATAAACTCAAAATAGCAAAGTACCAACATGTCACTAGACAGGCTGGCAAATGTCAAAATGACAGACGAGTCTCGTGAAAAGAGTCAAAAGAAAAAGAGCTTCAGGATAGCATCAGGATAACTGCATAAGAACTCCAAGAGCAGTGCGGTTAAGTTAAAGTTGTCCCACGTTGTCATTGGTCAAAAACATCTTATGATAAACAACTGTCCAATAATATTATTACTCTAAATTAGAAATATAACTAAATAGACTTTCACACTTTTATGGTTGGTTCTTCTCCATCTGCGCACATCAGTTGATACAATAAGAATCAATTTGTAGATCCTTCTGTCCTTTATTAGTAATCCCTTTGTTAGTTTCTGGAAGCTTTGCTATCCCAAATGCTTTGAGTTTTGACAGTTGTAATAATGTAGAAACATTCAGGTTTACACATATTTCCTCAAGAGAGATACATTTTGTTATTGCAAGTTCTGTCAACTTTAAGATTTAGACAAAGGATTTGTTATTCAGCAAGCATGAGATCATTTTACTAACATAGCATTTTCCTAGTATTTGGCAGGCATTCAATTTCAGCCTAGGCCTCGCTAACTTGAGGCCTACAGTTATCATAAGAAAGTTCATAACGTTTAGCTATAAGTATGAGTTTATATAAACTCTTAAAACACATTAATACACTATTAATGAATAACTTCGTATATGATGGTGGCCAATTAGTAAGTAGGCACATTTTGTGTCACACATTATTTTCCATGTTAATACTATGCTAAATCAAATATTGAAATACATGAAATAATTATTCATGTTAATTTCAGCTCTCACAGTGGGCAGCCGTCTTTTGGAGGGCTTGGAAAAACATGTGTGCTTGTCTTCTGCATGATTTGACTTGCTGTCGCAATTTATGTCAGAAAGTCGAATTTTCGAGGAGACCTGCTGAAACTGGAACCTATAAATTATCCTGTATAGATTTAATCAGTCTTTCAGAGCAGTTTAAAAAAATTTGGCAAAGGCCTTATGAGTACCAACAAAATCATGCAGTAACATTAAGTTTTTTAGAAGTTGAATCGATAACGCATAATTGCCTGTTATCGCTTTGCTCACATTTTATGTTTATACCTAATTAAAATAAAGGAAGCCAGATGGAAATAATTTGTCAAAGTAAAATATTTAAGATATGTCTTATTCTGATGTGGGTGAATATTTATTTTATGTGAGCTTCCCTGGACATGCAGTGGGAAAGACCTTAAAATTCCTTTCCATACATAAATCCATATCCACGCATAAGAACAAAGGTCATCTCTTTAGAGCACATCACGTCTCTAGCGTACACACACACCCTGACTCTATGCCATGTTTTAACTGTTTGTTACAGGACAAAGAGCAATGAATAGTGAAATAATATCTAAGCTGCACCAGAAAATAACTTTAACATTTAAGATTTCAAGCCCAGTAAAATAACATTTCTTTGATAAAATATCAATCAGCCTTGTCCACTGAGATGAAACAAATCAACTTCTTGTATTTTACACCTTTATTACAGCTTGTTGGGGGAGTGCAGCTGAGCCCAGTACATGGAAAATCAAACTGCTTGGAACCATAGGACCATATAAATTATGCTAAACAAAAAGTACATCCTATAACACTCTTGGACCTACACAGAAAAGTATGTACTCACACTGTCCCAAGTAATAGAACTCTCACTCAGTAATTCAATAGCAAGCTTGCTCAAGTCTCAGTCTCCTTCAACACTCCCAACACAGCCACTATTGCCCAAATAGTGGCTCTTTATTCCTAAAGCGTCCACTTAGGAAACATAGTGCTACTGCCACCTGGTTACTCACATTGTCTAGAAAGCTGTAAATTTAGAAATAGATATGAACAGGATTTTATCACGGATTGAATTCCAGAGCAGTGCCTACTGCTTTGTAAAGCGAAAACTTTTACATAGTGTCAATTGACTTATTCCAGTGCAGGATTTAGAGTCTGATCCTCGACATAGGGAAATCTTTCACACGTGACTTGTCTAAATTAAAACTTGAAGCCTGATGTCTTGAATGACATATGCCAAGTGAAGAACAGGCGTTTCCATGAAACTCATTTTGCAGGGTAAATATAATAAGACAGAGCATCCTGCGTAGAGTCAATCAACAACAGAACATTATCCTTAAGACAGTGTGCGTTCTGTCAATTATTACTCTGTAGTAATAGCAGTAAGTAGGCAGCAACCATTACATCATTGTGTTCTTCAATTAGAACTGATTCCAAATGTTTAATTCATGAATGCAAAAAAATGTGGCAAGAACCAAACAGTGCAGTTTGGCAAACACACCCCAAGTGAAGCAAACCAAAACCAAGAGAGAAGGAAAAGTAACCAATAGTGTGAAAATAATTAGTATATTGGTATCAGTTCCAAAGACATCCACAATTATTTAATGCAAATAACAACACAGGGTAAAGTCCCAGTGTACAATGAACGTTCCAAAGGTCTGTCTTATTTAGTGTTGACGGCGGTTGGACCTTTCCTCATATACTAGGGTCTCATCAGGACATAGAATAAGCTGGGAAATGGTTGCAAAAATGAAACAGTGTGGCATTTGACCGTTGTTGTAGGCCGCTTCTAATGGTCCTGAGAGATGACCAAAGCAATAAAGAATAGTGAGTCCACTGAAGTGCTCCAAAATGGGAATAGATTGGTGCTTATGGCAATACCTGTGAGGGTGACAGTATCTCCATGGCTTATCTTTGCTTGGGAGCCTGCCATCCTTGATACATTGTTAAGCATCTACCCACCATTCATACTCACGGATATTGCCACGGCAATTTCAGAGGAATCTACCTTAAATCAACTGAACAGTAGATGCCCTTCAGGATTTCTATTAGACCCTGCCCCAATTAGTTGGATGCATTCTTTCAGAAAATTGCTGGTTAAAAAAATTGTTTTGATTTTTAATAGCTTACTCAACTCTGGCATTTGTACTAACATCTGGAAGACCGATGTAGTTAAACCTTTACTGAAAAAGGCCACCCTAACTCCTTTGGCACTTCATAATTTTAGATCAATCACAATTATTACCATATTGGTTGCAGTTACTTGCTAAACTTGTCTTAAATCAGCTAAAAAAATATCTTGAGCACAATGATATTGTTGATTCATTGCAAGCTTCAGGGCCGGAAGAAGCACTGAGCTAGTGATAACCTTTGAAAACTGGTGGACAAGGTTGAGATGGAGGCCCTGATATTCTGGATCTTTCTGCAGCCTTTGATAACGTTGACAACGCCATCTTCTTCACAGGGTTAAGATTGTCAAGCGTTTCTGGTCAGTACTAAATTGGTTTATCTCCTACTGGACCAAGAGACAGCAGCTAGTCTTTCTGTTCCCTTTCAAGTCAAAGCCTAGACCATTAAATTGTGGTGTACGTCAGTGCTCTGTTTTGTGTTCATTATTATTTATCATCCATATGCGTCCTTTTGCTCACTCATTGAATCAGTTTGGATCAAGATATTACCTATATGCCAACAGCATCTAACTGATTTTTGGATTCTTTCGAATTAATACAAATGTATCCTTATTAAATCGCAACCTTTCTTAAACCTGTTGGTGGATGTTGTCCAACCACATCAAACTGAATCCTTAGAAAATGGAGTTGCTAATCATCCCAGCAGGCAATCTAACTTTCAATTACAATGCTGGCCAAAATGATGGGTTTGTATCCACTCCCCTTTCAAAATGTGTGCATTCTTGGCATATCAATGGAAGACTGTCTGTCCCTTAAGTCACATATCTTGAAAAATGGCAGTACTTGCTTTTGACAAATGAAGATTTTGCAGCTTATTATTCCCTACTCCCTACATTGACAAGGAATTACATGTCCCTATTGTTAATATTCCATACTGCTAGGGTATGAGGATTTTCCTGAATTTATGGCCTCTTATGTTACACTACCATAGGTCTGCTAGGTCTCTTTGTGCTGCCTCACATTATTTCCTTGAGGTACAAAGAGCTGAAACAATCCGATATGGTGATTATGCCTTTTCTGTTGCTGCTACCAAAGCATGGAACTCCCTGCCTTTACCCGTGCACCAAGAACCTACTCTCGGTCCTTTTAAAAAATTGTTGCTGACCTTCTTGTTCAACAGAGAAAGTGATATATTTTATTGGCCTCTGGTTATTAGTGTTATGAAACTTAGGGCCCATACACGCCAAACTCTCCTGCCAACATAACAGTGGCTATTACATATTGTGAAATAAACTTATAATTCAATTAGAAATTAACATTGCCACCTAAAATATACATTTACACAAAGTATTCCACTTTAAAATTGGGAGGCATAATAAAAAGTATACTTTAACAATTCTAGCCTTCTTCAAAATGTGTCTAAACCTGGCACAATAATTCTCCTACCAGTTTGTGATTTCCATCCTTAATAAAATCTCTGTATATTTTTTCAGGACCTTTTTAGCAACCATTTATTGGATTTATGTTAAATGGCACTAACTGAATGATTTGTTATCATACGAAAACCACACCCGCCCAGATCTTATCCTGTCACTTGCAGATTTATCGTTTTTGGGGATTTGCATTTTTGGAGAATCTTAGCAGTACTAAATTGCTTCCATTCTTTGAGAATATTCCAATTCCTGTGGATTTCCTTATTCAAATCAAAAGCAGCAGATAATATTTTGCAGTCATTTCCTGAAAAATTACCATAGTTTGCTTCCGAATCTCTGAGCATGTCTCAGAGCCTTGTCTTAAGGGAAGGCTGGTGTTTCTATATATTTTAAAGTTACATGTTGCCTGAACTTACAGATGCTCTTATAGAAACTGCTATCAGAGAAAAAGCGCTAGTGTTCTATGAACAGTAATGGTAGCCATTGCCTCTCTTTAATTGGAAAAACTTTATAAAGACTGAGTGCACACTGATTGTCTGCTATATTATTGAACTTGTGTGCAGTGTTTTTCAATTATGGAAAGGCAAAAAGAACTACTCTGACATCCAGGGGAACGTGAACAGGTTGCCTGTCAAGGGGTGCTAGAAAAAGGCCAAGTTAGACCTACAAGGTAGGTTATGAGACAAGTGCAACCATCTTTGTATGATTTATTTTCTCATAGTGTATACATATTGGTAAAGGCTTAAATAATAGCAGTAGTTCAACGTACTCAGTTATTTTTTATATCAGCACTTTCTGACTCTGTCTGCTTCTGTGAAAACATGTGTGATTAGGCCATGCTACAACTGTAAATTAGCCAGACACATATTTGACAAAAGGACTGAAAATATAAAATCTTCTGTATGTTCTGTTATATATGCATAAATGAAGATGTATGTATTCTCAACACTTATTTAAAGTGTGATGTTCTTAGTAAAGTTCTACTATGGAAAAGAAGGTACTGTTGTGGCATGCTACTTTTGTAGTGTGGTACGGCAAACTGGAAAGTATATCTCAACACATTTCAAAAGAACAGCATTACCGTAGCTGGGGACATTTTCTGTACAGATTTGCTCTATTTTGTAGTTTGTAGCATGATTGTCAGTTTAACCATTACCTGTTGTGACCCTATTGCAAACGCCAGATGTTGTCTTAGTTTTTTTGCATCACGTGATAGCACCTTGGTTTGATCTGGTTTCTTGTTTTATATTTAGAAAAGCTCATCTGTTGAGATCACAGTTGCAAATACAATTGTGTACGTAAATGCAACAGTGTTTTTGGAGAAAGTTATCAATCATTGTAAATATGACTATGGTTTCTTTTTATTCCAGTTACTACTTGAATATAATGTTTTGTAAAGCCCACATGGCTACAATAATTTGAATAAAATGGTCTTTGGTAACAGTGCAACACTGCACAATTATCTTGAAATATGAATATTGTTGTCCTTTCATCAGTAAAATAGTTTAGCTTTCAGTTTCATAATGATAATGCAGCTAAAAATCCGATTTCACCCAAGCATTATTAGTAGGCTCTTGATGATTTGTTACAACTTTCTTGGTACAGCTTTCTCGTTTGCCATGCATGTGAAAGTCATCAGCTGATAAACGTTACTTTCTGATTTGAGAACTGAAGTTCGTTGATTCTCCGTTGTAATGTTTACAGTGTCTTTATACATTAAAAAGCGAATTTAATACATCTTTATTCGTAGGTATAAGTGTATGATCAGAGCTAAGTCACATATTAAATTTGTTTACAGTGTCTTTATACATTAAAAAGCGAATTTAATACATCTTTATTCGTAGGTATAAGTGTATGATCAGAGCTAAGTCACATATTAAATTTGTTTGAAAAGTTAAAATGACTGCTTTGTGGAGAGAGTATAATTCCTGACCGTGCAGCCCCACAAAAGTGGAATGGAAAGAGCAATCTCTTATAACACCGAGTTTCAGGATCCTAGCGTTCGGCCTTTCTGAGTCATCAAATAGGAAAAGAGTCTGATTTCAGGATGTACATAATGAACATGAAAGAAGTAAACGTACACACACATTGATTTTAGGAAGAGAATACTTGCTTATCAATTATTTTGTTCAGAAACCCAGTCTGCACTTTAGATTGCACTGGCTTGAGGATGCCAGCTTCAGAGGGTACACCAGCCCAGAAACTTGAAAACTCAAATTGATTTAGAACTTAAAGACAACATCTAGAAGGTAATTTTGGTCAAACTCCACATATAAATAAGGACTTGCGAAGCCAAAAGGCCTGTTGTTGGCCTCCAGCCTTTTGGAGTTGTCAGTGCTTGTTTTGTTTTGTCATTGGGTTTTCAAAACTTTATTGTTGAGGAAAATGCTAGGCCACAGGCAAAAGCAATAGGTATAGCTAGTAACTGAAGATGCCTGGATACATCCAAATATGCAGAGACTCATCCGCCATCCTTACATTCCATCACTCATTATTCATGTACGCAGACATTCATTCTTGCACTTATGCATATTTTTATCAATCCATTGACTTATTCTTGCATTCATCTGCTCACCCATTGACAGTACCACACACACAGAAATTCACCAATCAATGAAGATGTACTATCATTTCTAAGAAAGTTAGAACCTATTGGTTTTGCTGCTAGTCTGTGAGAGAGCTTCTAGTTCTATGTGACTACTAATGTTTGAAAGGTATAAGAATGCTGTTAGCAGTGTAAGACAGCTGGAACCTGAAAAGGGTGTGAGAGTGCTGTCAGTAGTGTGAGATTACTATTTAACTACTATTTAATGATGGTTGTGAGAGTGCTTTCAGTAGTGTATGAATGCTAGTCTGCGAGAGGTGTAAAAGAGCTGTCTGTCCTGTGCTATTACTCTGTGAGGATCATAGATTCCGATGTATTCTGCTTTCTTTTCTTGCCTCCCCAGTCCCAAGTGTGGGACGAGGGTGGGGTGGGGTGCAGCAGCCCTTTCATTGCCCATTGTTCAGCTTGGAAATATTATTTAAGTTAGGGAAAGCCCTCCCTCAAACCATTGTCAAACATAAGGATGTCCCATACCCTTTTCTGTCCTAAAATTTCTTGTTACACAAAAGTTTGTAGGAGTAAAATGATGTATGTTTCCTGGGCATGAACAGCTATTAACAAGTTTATGAAAGCTCTCTAAGTTCAAAATGTGTGGGTGGTCATGTATAGCTGAGGCTTCTCCTCTGGAAACACCCATGTTCTCATCCCTACCCTACGCTCACTACTGTGGCAAATTCTCCTCATTAGTAACTTGAATGTGTTAAAAAAATATTTGCAAATTGTGATTTTGAATGATAATTTGATAATCATGACCTCAGACATGGCTTTTAGAATGCCCATGCTGAACTTCAGTGCACCAAAACTTTGGTGACTCATGCTTTATGGCGCTTGACCTCTTTTAGATTTCATAATTTCAAGTCTTTTCAGGACTTGGTTTAATGTTTTAACTTACGTTTTGGTGTTTGTGTTTAGGATTTTTTCATATCACTTGCTCATAAATTCTCATGAATGCTTTTATTGTGCCACTGAAGTGCATAGGGCAACATTTATCATATTAATTTTACTTTTTCCATAGGGTAATGAAATGGCCAATTCTAATACCCCAGATTAATCTTGCAGTGAATGGCAGTGAATCCAGATTTAAATTCTTGCAGACCAAAATCTTTCTTCTTTATTAAATTCCAAAGATTTACCACAAAACATAATTGTATTAATCTGATTGTAACATATATCCGTATGTATTAGGTACTACAACTTGGGCTTGAGGATGTATGACAGTGGCTAGACAAGTTATGCTAACTCACACTTTACACTGAAGGAGTAGTTTTTGTTATATGATTACCTTTTACCTCGCTTGAGCAATGTGCAGAAAGTTTTATACAGATTGATCTAGGGGCAAAGTTTACAGATGGGTCCCAAACAAAGAATTTACCATTGACACTCCCATTGTTAAGGCACACAGCAATATCTGTTGGGCTGATTTAGACCAAAACTGTGCCAGAGGATATCCAATGGGACAAGTTAGATTCCGAGATTAGCATAGTGCAAGTCCATTCATTATTTGTTTAGAAAACCTTTAAAGAAAAATGTAGGCTACCGGTATGTGTTGGAGGTGTGGAGGGGAGAGGGAAACTGACTTACACATTTAGTCGACGTGTGCGACGCTAAAGCACTTTTGGAAAGAGGTACTTAGTAAAAGTAAACAGCTACTGGAATACCATGTACAGGACACATCAGAGGGGATTTTACTGGACTTTAGAGATCAAAAGGCAAAAGGTTAGTCTAAGAACAAAAGAACCTTGGTGGGACATCTCCTAATAGCTTCCAAGCAACTAATTGCTAGAGACGGGAAACAACAGACCCATCAATGCTTCTGAAAAGGTATACACAAGATTGCGAGGGAAAAACTAATGTATGACATAAATTACCAGCATAAAAGATACAAACACATCTGGCAACCACAAATTTATTACCTGTTAAGAATAGAAGCAAGTGCTACCAGACCACACAGACTGAGAGCCTTGGACCTAAATACTAAAGTGAAGGGTCATCAATGTGAATTGAAAGAAGGGGGAACTATCAGGAGACAAGAGATGAAACACCCTCACAGAGATCTGTTTGCCTAGATGTAGTGTGCTGTGGCCTGGGGGAGGATAGGTGGGTGGTGAGGTAGGTGGGAGTAAAAAGTTGAAGCAGGGAATGGGGAAGAAAAACGGACTAGCAATATGAAGTGCATTTTTGAGTATAATATCTTTATGATGGATAGGTCCAATAAAAAAGGTATTAAAAAAAGAAAAAATTTAGGGATATTTTTTGTCAGCTAGTTATGTGAGCCAGTTCACAATCTGAAATTTTAATGTAAAATTAAATCTGAATATCTGAGTAGTTTTTGTCCTGCCAACCATTTCACAGTTCAAGAAAGGATGGTAGTAGAAGGATAGGGTGGTGGTAGAAATGGAGGCAAAACACTGATGTGGGATAGGGATGTGTGAGAGAGGTGGTGACAAGGAGGCAAGGTGGGTGAGACACAGCACTGGTAGGACACTGAGACCCTGCATGCTCGCAGAGAGAAGTAGACATGGATTTCAGGCTTTTTTTCAGACATATCCACTTGCTGAAAAGTTACCCAGCAGGAAGGTGCTGCTTGAAAATAGGGTTTCAAGTTTTTTTCTGAAGTAGAGAAGAGACGATGACTGGCACACAGCAGAAGCCAGTCTGGCTTCTGATCTTCCCCTGCCTTGTCTCCAATCTGGTGGTGCTGCTGAGTGTTTTGCTAAGTCTTCAAGACATCTTGATCTTTGATTGCAAGAATCAGGGACTGCCTTGTAAGCGCAGAGCTTGAGGCTGATGTGTGTGGGCAGAGGAAAACAATGGATGTCTGTGCATTGAAAATATCTTCGTAATCGTCTGAACACCATTGGTAAATCGGCAATAGCATTAGGAACATTAATTGGGTGTCTCGGATTTCTGCAAGAAGATTGTTGCTGTCTGCCACATGAGATAAGAAAAGTGCCTACAAAAACGTCTTGAAATTGTGTTTGGTCAGTATGGGCGTCACTCTGTGGAAAAAGTGTCAGCTTATGGCAGGCTACCATTCATCTACAATGGGTGACCTAAAGTTCCAAAGGTCTTTAGCCAGTTTTAAAGTTTTGTGTCTCCAGGATATCTGCCACTCACCTTGATGCATAAGCAGTCTACTGTTGCTTACTGTATACACATATGATGCCCTGATCACCTTGCTCTCAGTTGCGCTTGTTAGTGAGCATTTTAAGCTATCCTCCCTCATTTCTCAAGGTCAAGCTGTACAATTGAAAATGGACAACTTTTTTTTTTATATAATATATACAATAGGCCTTGTACAAGCACCTAAGGCCACATTTTGAACACACACACTTTTAATGTGTTCTTTGGATACTACCTACTATTCCTTAGTGATCTTTGGTAGCCTTAATATACCATGATCAAATTCCTTTTAACCCAAAACTAAAACCCAGAGCACTGTGGAGGAGGTGGAGAGAAACAGACAGGCAAGAATGCAATGGGAAGGAACTGGGTGAGAAGTAAGCAGGCGAGAACAAGGAACACAGATCACGGTGGCGGGGAGTACATGTGGAAGACAACTGGAAAACATATGCACTCTCATAGACTGCTTAAAAAAACGTAAAACGTGTGAAAAATGAGCAGTGGAAGAACACACATATTATATCCATGCTCCAGAGGAGGGACAAAGCCATGATGAGGAAGAAATACCCATATGATTTAGCGAAGAACGAGCAAGGAAATGAGAGTTACAGGAAAGCCAACCAGTGGTATGCAATGGGCGGGCTGTAAGCCCAATTTAACAATACACCTGTCTCGCAACAGACAGCACATACGTTGTCTAGTAGGCAAGACATTAAAAGTGATCATATCTAATATAGGTTAAGATGCTAGAATGCACAATAAAGATAGAGATACAGAATTAAAAATAGGGTAATGGGAAGTTGTATCAAAGGGTATTAAGCATGAAGGGACCCAGTGAGATCCTGTAAATTAGATCACTAACGTGCCTCTAATCTTTGGTTTTCTACAAATCCCCATGCCTGTATGGTGATTGAATGTTATATAGAAAATCACATAGAAAAAGTGGTAACAATGGACTAAAAAATTGGATTATATTCTGTTCCACTTTGCAGATATGGAATCTCAATACAATATCTGTCTCACCTTGGAGAGACACAGCCACTCATCTTATACTACATACCTATGATGTAGAGAGATAGTACCCAAGTCTTGATAACTTAATCAAAGGCAATGACGAGGACAGCAATGTCTGCCTAGCATCATAGCAGCCTCAGTTATGAAGTCCACCAGGAATGGTCCCCAGATCTGGTCAGGGACATTTAGCTTGTAATTAATATGCTGACAGTGTGTGATCCTTGATAGTTCGGTTAACCATTCTTTGGAAGTAGGTATAGTCCATCGTTGCCATTGTCTTAGCCTACACATTTTGTCTGCAAACTTCCCAAGTTATCTATGACTGTGATAAGTTTGTTTATCAAGAACATTTATGTTAGTAAACTTAATCCCGTACTGTCCCACAGTAAGTCTGTAGGTCAGGGCACTCCCAGAGAATATATCATATCACACTCCTATTGCATCCAAAGCAGTTAGAATGCCTACGGAATCCTGCTCTGTGTAGATGCGAGGGGGGCCTGTACAAGTCATATAGAATTTTAAGATGTAGGAAGCTGAGCCTAACTTCGTTCACAACTTGATGAGGCAGCATTTATGGAGTTCAGATCAATCAGTAGCCAACGGGTTGTATTACAAATATTGCGCACTTGGCACAAACAGAGGCAGAGGGCCCTAGTACTAAAAATGTGCTGCTCCCAGGGCAGATGTGAACTCGTTATGCCCTGCAGGCAGTGCATCAGTGAAAGACGGACCGGTTGCTTGAAGCCTTTTATGTGCAGGCGACACACACCTACGCTTTGAATTGGAAGGGAGAGGGGGGCAGACATCTCCATGCAGGTGGGTACAGGGAGTGCAGCACTCTCCTGCTGGTGGGAGTTTGGGGGGTTCATGGGGTCTCCTTTCCGTCCTCCATAGTACTTTCCACATGGGGCACACTGACTGTGCGCCTCCTTTTTGTGGCACAGCAATACATCTCCTGATCCCATCTTTGCCAGTATGCCCACATCCATAATACAGCGCAGTTGTAAAGGCAAAGTTGTTACCTCACTTGCATGAGTGGCCCTATTGAAATAAACAGGTGGAGTATTGTCTGGACAATGGAGTAGTGCATGTCGTCTATCCAAATAAAGCATTGATTCTACTGAGGTAGAAAACATGTGACTTGTGATAAGTGATGTGCTTTGTCATATAAAACCATGTTTGGTAGGCTCAGGTCACCAGATAACACGTGCTCAAAGTTCGAGTCACTTCTGTCTGGGTCACCTGCCCCTATACGTATGATATAATTTAAGTGCCAATCTGACTTAGTAAGTATTGGGACGGAAACGTCCTCTGCATTGCTGAACACGTGTACCCCTACCCTGGGTGCCTAACTGTACTGTTGTCTAGATTCCTAATGCTGATATATTCACATAGGTGAATATGGATCATGCGTGTGCACCATGACATAGGCCTGTCTCATGGATTTCAGTCTTGTTGGACCAGGAGGGGTGCTGAAAGCGCTACCCTCATTGTGATTGAAGGCTACCTACTCCACCAGGAGTTAAGCAGCAAGAATGTAGTTGTGTCATCACACCATGTAGTGATCAGCAGTATTGAACGGGTCTTTTTTTACCCTGTGTCACTAGTGTGAGTCCTTCAGGGGCAGTCACCTTTTTAAACGTTTGGCTGCTATGTGCTTAACTCAGCATTTGCCTACATTAGGTTGATATGGAATGGACACATCGCAGGAGTAGTGACTGAGCTGGATGTATGTGTGCCTGGGAAGGGTAAAATACAGGGACAGAGCAGTACTGTGTAGTACATGTGGAATTAGAGCGTGTGCTGAGTGTATGTATGCCCTACGAATACATGACATGAAAGATGTAGTGTTCTGCAGTGTTTGCACAATAAAAGCATGTGCTCAGTGTATGTGTGCTTGCGTGAAGCACAATACAAGAAGGGTGAAATGTTGTGCAGCAGCACATAAGGAGTGTGTGTTCTGGCAGAGTGTGTATTTGTGAATACCACAGCCTGGTACAGTAGAGAAAAGCTTCAGTGCTGTATAGTGCACACAGATTAACGTTTGTACTGAATGTATGTGTACATGGGATAGTACAATGCATACAGGTAATGGAGCTGGACAGTAAGTGTGCTGTGAATGTACATGGAGTAAGTGCTCACGGTGGTACATTACATGGAAGACCCTGGGTTCCATTTTGGCAAGCCCAGGCCTGCCTGGTGAAGACATAAGGAGTAGGGGAATCCCCTCATACAGATTTGTGGATTGCTGCATTCCTGTGAGTTGGGTGGGAGACACTCTGGAAGAAAGGAGGAAGAGATTCCCTTTACACTTCAAAAGGCTCCCCTTTGATTCAGTGGTAGATCACAATGGATGGGCCTGGATACATCTTAGAAGGGAGATGGGCTGATAAGGTAATCATAAAGAATACATTAGGAGCCCAGGATTAACCTTTCGATGCACATATCACTGTGGCTGATATCCAGGTGTAAACTCTAGTCACTCCCATGAACTGTGTTGTGGGTCAATCAGTTTCAGAGTCTTGCCTGCTGTGACAGGTATCTTTTAAGGAGGAGAGAACAAAAGAATAAATGTATGCTTCAGAAGAAGCAGAAACCAACACAAAACTTCAAGGACTCGGGCCCTAGGTTACATTTGGTGTCTAGAAAAGGACCGTAAGAAGGGTAGGTTGAGACCCCAATCTTTGTAATCTGCCAAGCACCAGAGAGGCCGTGTGAAAAGGGCATGCCCTACAAGACGTCTGCCTGTGAGCAAGGCAAGGGACAAAGGCGTACTAATCTCCCTGCTGGGTGAGAAGTCATCACCCAGGAAAACCAAGACCACCTGCCCTGGAGCAAAATGCCCGCCTGCCTGTCAAGACCAATGTGCCCTGTGAGGAAGAGGAGAGCACTGGAGGGAGTGCGGTTCAGTGAGAAGCCCTACCATGAGGAGTCCTTGTGCAAGAAATGAGGAATTCGGCTTTGCACTGATCGGGTCATTGCCTGCGTGCAGTATCGGCTTGGTGACCCCCCATATGTCAGTAGAAGGCCTCTGTGGACTGAGCAGCGAGTTAAGCACCGTGTGGGACTGGACGGGCCAATACTGCCTTGCAACGGTGACCCTTTATGCCAGAGGTAGCCACCGGCAAAGTTGCTACTGTGAAAAGCGGAGAGACTTGCATTTGTCTTGGCGGGGCGCTTGTGCCAGGTGAGCCTGTGCACATATTCTCCTGTACCACAGCAACCCCGTATGCCAGAAGGGGCTGCGGCTATAATGTTGCTGAAGGATTTGGGCCACCGCCTGAAGGCGAGACTGAGGCTACGTTCGATGGGTTGGACCTGCACTGTGAGGGAACTGTCGTTGACTGACCACTGAGGACTGCCGAGGACAATGTTGAACCCTCATTGGGCTCCACACTGAAACTGAAGAAAGGATTCCCCCCCCAGTAGGTAAAGCCAACTTACTAGGCCTTTGCGAGCTGGTAGCTTCTCTGACAACTGAGACAACTCCAGCAGCCCTGCTAAGGAGAGAGATCCAGTGCTGCTGCATGTGCCACAGGTAGCCTCACTTCTCTGAGCAGAGCAGGACTTGTTGGTGCTTGAGCAGAAAGCACCCGCTGCACCACTGAACCCTTTTGTGCTGCGATAACAGGTAAGGCATGAATTAGGTCAGGTGGATCTTGTGAGACTCGTTGCTAATGGTGCTGCGGCACCATAGACACTTTTGACTAAAACCTGAAAGGTCAAAGGGGAACTCTTGAGTACAGCGTAATAGTGAGCATTCCCTTGATGAGAGCCAACAATGAATGGGGAATAGCCCTGAACGTGTTACGTGAAGGAGGGTTGGACAGGGATTTGCCTGACAACTACTTGAACCCTGACCTCAAGGGAATTGTGTTGTTGCTTCTGAATGAATTATTCCTTTGCATGTGTAGAGTTAGAAATAAAATAGCTCTTTTCTTTATAAAAGCAAGTATTTTACTGGACATTGATTTATTGTTCGGACTTTTTACACTTTGAGCTGCTTGGCCACAGCTACCACTGAGAGTAAGGTGCAGAAGGGGTAGTTGCCCCAGTTGCTCAGGATCCATAGTAGGCCGGGCAACAGGAATTAGGAGTAAAAGGAGCCAACCACCACGGTTGGGCCCAGTAGCCCCTATGTACTCTGTGACCTTTGAAAGAGGTTCAGACAATAAGGATTAACTTACCAACATTGAGAGCATTCCAAAGACCTAGTTGTAGCATGGTGCAACTGTTATTCTGATTTTGACTATCTGTATATTGATCCACAAGGATAGGACAACCGAATGAAGTCATTCCTTGTGCATTTTATGATGCGTGCTATATTGTATTCTGGTACTTTTCCAGGCCTCTAGTGATATATATGAATTCTAACATATTTCAGTCCCTTATATACACGTCTTATGCCGTGACCCCTGAGGCTGGCTCTATTAGCAAATCAGGGTGTGCTTTGCATTTCTCACAGTTTATTGTGTAGCTAGAGTACTGTGAGAAAGATTGAATCAGTGGCCTCAAAGCTGGAAGGGATGTGGAAAGTTGCAGGTCACTGAGGAAGATGTTGGCGGCAAACAGAAACACCGTAATTGATTTCCGCTTGTCGGATGGCTGCCGATAAAGGTTCTAAGGCTACAAAGAATAGGAGGTGGGATAGTGGGAAGCCCTGTCGCGTCCCTCAAGGAATTGTAACTGGCTTTGAAGGGAACCACCCGCAGAGGTAAAGCTAGCTGTCGGAGAACAATACAGCCAGCAAACCTTAGTGATGAAATCGTTGCAGAGACTGTTTTTTTCGAATGTATTAAAGAGGTATGTCCAGTCAACACTGTTAGAAGCCTTCTCTGCATCAAGTGATACATTCAAGGCCTCTTGAGATCGATTCATTTTGTATCCAAAGTAACTGTGACACAGTTCGAATTATTCCTTGAATAGCAAACTAGTATGAATCCTACCTGTGACAAGTATATTAAGGAAGGTATAATTTACTTAAATGAATTTTGGCCAAGAATCGGACATCCAGATTTATTGATGAAATAAGATGACAAATTGTGGACTTTAAAGGATCTTTATGAGGTAATGAGATTGTGGCCTTATTGGAAACCAGACCCAGTGAACCTGAAGACTTAGCTTCTTTATATGCTGTTTATGACAGGGTTACTAGAAGTGGTTTTCTAATCTTATATAACTTTCCTGAGAAACACACTTCGCCAGGGAATTTAGTTGCTGCTATTTCATGTTCCTTGATTTTGCATTCTAATAAAGCTCTACCTCTGGAGGAATGAGTAAGAAGGTGAAAAAGATCAAACAAAGTCTTCCTCAGATTCAGTTGTGTCAACTGTGGAGTGGTATAGTCATTTATGAAAGGATGTACATGCACAGGAAATGTCAAGGGTGCGTGTGAGTAGGTTACTGTCAGCTTCATGTATCAGAGGATAGACACTTGGGCTTTACTCGGATATGTTTTTTTTGTTTTTGCGGCAAAGAGTCAGCCTGCATTCTCACCATGTTTGCAGTGTCACTGCAGTCCCACGAAGTCTCATTCCGCTTTCTGAGTAAAGAGATAAATGCCAGTTTGGAAGTTTTGAGTTTGCTTTTCTTCACTGGCAAGGAATCTGAGGTGTATAAGGTCGACAGTTGTAGATTGTTACAAGTGGCCTGTTCACCAGTAGCTTGCCTTTTGGCTGAATCGTGCATTGAAATGCAGCACCAAGTAGCCTTCCTTGCACCCCAGACTATTTTTGCTGAGGAGGCGCTCTTTTACATTGCTATGTAGGTAGCAATATGTGCATTATAGTAGTTTTTCCTGAGTTGTTCAGTAAACTTTGTTCCAAAGGTGAGCCTATAAGCCAGAGACTCCACACTAGTTGGATTGCTGGATGATCAGTGGTCCTTCCCACTCACATAACTCAGTATGTTACATCAAAAAGTACTTTTCTATGAACCAAGAAATAGTCAATTTATGAAGATGACCTTTGGGTGCAAACAAGATATGTGTATTCCTTATCAGTCAGGATAGCAGTTGCCAATGTCAGCAATCATGATTAACAAATCATGTAATAGTGCTTTGTCGTTGTTGCTCTTGTCTAATGGGCCAGAATTGTCTCATACTGGATCAGGGGCTAGATACCAGTCACCCGCATTCCCTTTCCCTCAAATTCCACAGGTAGTACCACATTCCATGGGTAGTCTGGACAATATGAATACAAATTTCAGATTTTCAACATCGGGAGACTAGACAATCCAGATGATTACCATTTCGGCAAGTGCATATCTCCCTGGTTCCAGCAATGTTTTACAAGTTTTGTGTAAGAACAATTTACTTGCTAAAATGGCAACTCTGCATTTCTTTTCGAGTTCTGAAGGCTTGTTTGGAGTAGTGCAGATACTGCTAATTACTATGCCAATGCAATCTCTTTTGAGTTTGCTAGATTCCAATATTGCTAGATGTGTCTCATGAACAAGTGCTGTAGAGACATGTCATTGATATTAAGTGATGTTATAAGTAATGGGCTACAGAGGGTATGGGATGATGAGAAAGGTCATACTAATGGGCGTAAGCAATGGTATAGCAGGAGAGTCAGGCACAGGCAGTCTTATAAGAGTAATTGTAGGATATTAGTTTATTAATAACATCATCCATTGGGGGTTTGGTATGGTATTGGAATGCATAGTCCTTCACTTTGTTTGTAGGAGGTGATATGATAAACAAATTCAACTACGGCTCTCCAGACACGAAGGGTGTGATCTTAGAAATGAAATGTGCTGTCTGATAGGCTCGACCTAAAAAGGGAGATTGTGCTAACCTTACCTGCTATTTCCCTCCTGGACTGGTCTGACTGGTCTGGTTAAATTCTGGGTAGGCCACTGTTAAGTGGACTACAGACCTATGCAGAAAACGCTTGAGTATTGTCAAGACTGCATTTCGTTTTTTGGTGACAGTTTGGAAACAAGAGAACATGCCTTACTATCTACTTATTAATGATGAAATATGTTGAAGTTCAAAGGCGGAGTATTTATCTTGCATTCATGGATCCGTTGACTTCATTTGCACTTGTTGAAAGGTCAAAGCTATAGGATATTTTGAGAGAAATGGGAGTGAAACTAGCATTATGGTCCTCGTTCGAACAATTATGCAACTATCTGTGGTCAAAGATCGAAATAAGCACAGAGAATGTGCTAAACCATTCAAATTCGAAAGGAAGTACAGAAGGGGTGTGTGCTTACTCCTTTCCTTATTTATCCATACATTTACGACCTTGAAAAACTGGCTGGGTTGTTTTCTCAACCTCCCATTACCCAAAGCAAAGATGACCTCTATTCCTTTATGCAGGATTGATATCAAGGACAGCGTTCAGACTTCCACAGTTAGTAATCAATGCTTGGCAAACATGGATCAGTTTGGGATCAAAACCAATGTAGCTAAACTTAAGATCATGTCTCTGGAACTGAAAATGAAGAGTATAAAAGTGCACAGCACATGCCTGGTAAGGGTACATCTTTCATCCATAACCTAAGTTAGGAAGCATTAGTATTGTCTAAATCTATTAATCTACCCAAAGATAATGATGGTGTCTTGGGTTTTGCCATATCAAGAAGAGGTCTGGGTTCTAAGGTTGCACTAATGCAAAACCCTACAGATAGATGAGTGGTTCTGGATCAGCCAAGACCCGTCGTTGGGGCAGAGGAGCCCAGTTCCTCCACCTCGTTCCAGTGCACAAAGAGTGTCTGTCATTCTGGGCAAAGGTCAACCTTACAGACATGTTTGGGTCAGGCAGCCATGCACTACGCATGTGCTAAATGTACTGGCACCTGGCTCGCGGAGCCAAAATGTTTTGGGCTGAAGATTTCACAGCCCAGAGGATGTGATCTCCTCAGTCTAGCAAAGCCTCCTGCGAGCCACACCCTCATGACGAGGGGGGAGTGTCACTGATAGACTCAGGCATGAGTGCTTAAGTTTTAAGCCCTGAATTGCCCAAAGATGACTGTCTATCAGCGATGCTCATCACAGAGTGGGGTGGGGTCAGCTACTCTCACTGACCATCCCACTCTTCGATGTAAGGAAGGTCCTCATCACATTGGCTGACCCAGGTCAGGGTCAATCAATAAGAAGAGGTGTCAGGATTTTCCTTCTGTTCCTTCCTTACTCCAGGAAACGACCAAGCCTTCTGCTTCTCCCTCCTGCCACGTATCATTTTTATCGGGAGACTTGGTGGGAACGCTGGGTGGAAGGAAATTTGTGGCTCCTCTCAGATTCCAGAACTTTCTGTCACCGAAAAGTGAGGAAAAAGTGTTTTTTTAGCCACATTTTGAGGTTTGCAAAGGATTCTGGGTAACAGAACCTGATCAGAGCCCCACAAGTCAGCACATCCTGGATTCCCCTAGGTGTATAGTTTTAAAAAATGTGCAGGTTTGGTAGGTTTCCCTAGGTGCAGGCTGAGCTAGAGGCCAAAATCCACAGCCAGGCACTTTGCTAAAAACAGCTCTGTTTTCTTTATGAAAATGTGATGTGTCCACGTTGTGTTTTGGGGCATTTCCTGTCGCGGGCACTAGGCCTACCCACACAAGTGAGGTATAATTTTTATCTGGAGGCTTGGGGGAACGCTGGGTGGAAGGAAATTTGTGGCTCCTCTCAGATTCCAGAACTATCTGTCACCGAAATGTGAGGAAAAAGTGTTTTTTTGGCCACATTTTGAGGTTTGGAAAGGATTCTGGGTAACAGAACCTGATCAGAGCCCCACAAGTCAGCCTATCCTGGATTCCCCTAGGTGTCTAGTTTTCACAAATGTGCAGGTGTGGTAGGTTTCCCTAGGTGCCGGCTGAGCTAGAGGCCAAAATCTACAGCTAGGCACTTTGTAAAAAACACATCAGATTTCAATGTAAAAATGTGATATGTCCATGTTGCCTTTCCTGTTGTGAGCATTAGGCCTACCCACGCAAGTGAGGTACCATTTTTATCAGGCAACTTGGGGGAACACAGAATAGCACACCAAGTGTTATTGCCCCTTGTCTTTCTCTACATTTTTTCCTTCCAAATGTAGGACAGTGTGTAAAAAAAGACGTCTATTTGAGAAATGGCCTGTAATTCACATGCTAGTATGGGCACCCCGGAATTCAGAGATGGGCAAATAACCACTGCTGCTCAATACCTTATCTTATGCCCATTTTAGAAATACAAAGGTTTTCTTGATACCTATTCTTCACTCTTTATATTTCAGCAAATGAATTGCTGTCTACCCGGTATAGAATGAAAACCCATTGCAAGGTGCAGCTCATGTATTGGCTCTGGGTACCTAGGGATCTTGATGAACCTACAAGCCCTATATATCCCTGCAACCAGAAGAGTCCAGTACACGTAACGGTATATTGCTTTAAAAAATCTGACGTTGCAGGAAAAAGTTACAGAGTAAAACGCTGAGAAAAATGGCTGTTTTTTTCAGCTCAATTTCAATATTTGTTTTTCCAGCTGTTATTTTCTGTAGGAAAACCTTGTAGGATCTACACAAATGACCCCTTGCTGAATTCAGAATTTTGTCTACTTTTCAGAAATACTTAGCTTTCTGGGATCCAGTGTTGGTTTCAGACCCATTCCTGTCACTAACTGGAAGGAGGATGAAAGCACCAAAAATTGTCAAAATGAAGTATGTCCCAGTAAAATAACAAAATTGTGTTGAAAAATGTGGTTTTCTGATTCAACTCTGCCTGTTCCTGAAAGCTGGGAAGATGGTGATTTTAGCACCGCAAACCCTTTGTTGATGTCATTTTCAGAGTAAAAACCACAAGCCTTCTTCAGCAGCCCTTTTTCCCATTTAAAAATAAAATAAAAATGTTAGGTGTATTTTGGCTAATTTCTTGGTCTCCTCCAGGGAAACCCAGAAACTCGGGGTACCTTTAGAATCCCTAGGATGTTGGAAAAAAAGGACGCAAATTTGGCGTGGATAGCTTATGTGGACAAAAAGTTATGAAGGCCTAAGCGAGAACTACCCCAAATAGCCAAAAAAGGGCTCAGCACGGTAGGGGGGGTGGGGGGGGGAAGGGAGGCCAAGCAGGTAAGAGGTTAAGCAACCTAATAGGCTATGTTTCTGTTCTGAATTTGGGACTTTAGATTAGTTGTCAACTCTCTTTCTCTTTTCACGTCCCTGCTCTCTTGGTTTCTCCCTCTTCCCCTTTATCTCCCTTCTATCTCCCCTTCTGTCTCTCTTTTCTCTCTCCTGCGCACTCTGTTTCTCCACGCCTCTCCCGTCCGCTATCTCCCTTGCGCACTCTCCCCTTTTCCTCCCTCTCCCTGGGCCTCCCTCTGCTGTCCAGCTCCTGTGTATTAGTACACGGTCTCGCCTTCTAAATCCTTCTTTGAGGTCACTTAAGGTCACACTATCTCAACCTCCAGGTCTGAAATCGAACGGAATACTCTGTCCCTTGCTGAATAAATACAGGCCTCACCGGAGTAAATAAACAGCTAGGCACAGCCCCAGACAATGGGCCTTACAATGAATTAATAAACCTTGAATCTTGCATTAGCTGAGTGTGACTAAACCTGGCCACGGTTCCGGAGTGTCGTCCAAAAACAATTACTACGAGTCGGAGCCAGAGGAGCGCTGGCACGAGACGCCCACAGCTGCAGATGAGGTAACCGCGCCAAGCGCTAAGAGGAATAAGCGCGTGTTTGCCAGTTTTCAGGATAAGAGGGTCAGACGTATTCAGAGCGCTGACCTCGCTGTCTTCCTCACGAATTTGTGGCACCTCATCACTTTTATTGTGTCCGAAAGTGTGATTTGTCTTTTTGCCTGGGTACTGTGAGGCGTGTAAGAAAGCATGACTGGAGATTAATGCTTGTGTTAATTATTAAAGATGTACTCCGTATAAGTATAAAGTACCCCCGCCGTACATTATAAGGATATTACAAGTCACTAAGGAGTTCCATAACAATATAGAGGAACACAGCCGAAGTCTGAGTTCCTTTTTAAGGTCATGGAACTCCGAGGTGACTGCAATATCCTTATCATGTATGTCAGGGTGTACTTAATTTCTCATAATTAAAGGTCACTCCATCACCTTTCCCACAAATCACTTAAAAGCTTGATGTGTAACTCTTTCATATGAAAGTGCACGCACGTTTGCCAACGTGAAGAATAAAAATAAAGTCTCTAGCGCAAAATGAAACACATCAAAAACTTTTAAGATGTCTGTTGCACACATATTACAAACAGTTCAATACGAGTCAGTTTTATTTAAATTTGAAAAAAAGCTGCAGTAGGTCAGAATGTGTACAAACATGCAGAACGATTCTAGCTTTTCTCTAAGGAGTAGTGCAAAAAAACAAAAATAAACATTCTCATTGCTTGTTATTGTAAGCTTTTAAAATAGAACAGAAGAAACAAAAGCAATGTTGCTAAACAGCTGCTTCACTTATGTTCTGTGACCTGACCTGGCTTTCACCTCTTCTGCTGGCTCTGGTAGCAGGCATTATGAGGTCAAAACTCGATTTACAATAGCTGAGTTCTGGCGTATTTTCATTATAATCAGCAACTTGGTGCATCACAAGTCACTGATTATAAAGAAATGAATGCCGAGATTACAGAATTCCATGGCTTATTAATGCATTAATGATGGTGCAGTGGGGGAGCGTGGCCTGACAACATGGCCGACAGGACATGAGCTCCCGAGCACCTGGCCAGCCAGGCAGCAATTCCACTCCAATCCTTCGTAATGCTGACTAATCCTGCTCCATCAGCACTGTATTTCGCCCTGCCGCTTCCCTGCCGCGCAAGGGCTGCTGTGCGGCGCCATAAATAACAAGGGCAGCGAGAGCGGTGCCTGAGGCCTGGAGGGCACCACGAGAACGGGAAAACTACCGCTGCAGCCTGGGCCTGAGGTGAACCCCCACTAGTATGTTGCGTGTCATGTGAGATCTGGCTCTGTACCCCCCTGGGTCAGGACATCCCTGGCCAAGTGCAGGCCTGCCATGTCGGCTACCTGGGATTGCTGTGGCTGGAGGCCTTGGGGACGCAGGAAGTAGCCTGCCGTGGCCCGGCCCCAGATAACCTGTGCCTACCCCGCATGGCTACTACGTCTTCTACTCACCTGTGGGCCCTGGGCTGGGGAGGCACCATGATCTGTGCAGCCCGGCCGCTTCCCCATGGCTGCTCCAATCCCGGCTCCTGGCTCATGTGACAAGGGTCTACGAGCCCTATTGGAGGCGAGTATGGGCCTGCCACGGCTCAGTCCTGCTGGATCCTTTCCCTCCCAGACTACCAGCGAGTGCGGCTGCCAGTGAGAGCCGTGGGGTCCCTGTGACGATTTCCCAGCTTCTTCCTCCACTCGGGCCACATAGAAACAGACACAGTGAGGTGACGCCAACCTGCAAGGTCACTGGGAATCATTGGCTTCTGCACCCCGGAAAGACATCGGGCCAGGGCCAGTTGCAACATCTTTGGAGAATCCTGCTGTGAAGGGTGTTCCCCGTGGACTGCCAGATGCGAGGTGAGAGGCTGAATTGATCCAGCAGAGTATGTGCACACCACTTTGGGGGCCCTTGTCTCCTCTTGTCACCCCATTGCCTGATGTCCTCACTCACAGAGGGACCTACCCATGAGACTTGCCTCTGCCTCGCATGGTTGGAAGCACTGCACCCCAGCGCACTGAGACCTTTCCACAGTACTGGTGCAGGACTGAGTACCTGTGATGTGAACAATTTAGCGCAGCGGCTGACGGACGTTATGTGCGGCTTGCGGTTGTTGCACACCTGTCCTGCGCCCCAGGAGAAACACGTCCTTTGGGTCTCCATCATTCATAACTATGGGTGCGGTTAGCAGGCGATCAGCGCAACACACAGGGGGCTGCTACATCACGCACATTGTTGGAGAAAGACATTTCATACATCTTAGTGCGCCGTTAGATATAACCTCTAGGGTCCTGCTGTTGTAGAGAACGGCGTGCTGGGGGTTGCATGGGACCAGAGCTCAGCATCGGTTCTATCCCCACGGGCCACCTATAATGATTGTACATGCATGGCACTGTTCAGGCCTCACTGCTCCCTGCCTGTTAATCCCCATTACACCACCGGTTAACTGTGTACCACGCAGGCAGCATGGGGAAGGATAAGTCTGTATGCTCACATACATTGAATACCATCACACAGTACACACTCAAAGGCTGATAAGGCAATCTGTTCTTTTGGAGTCTGGGGACCTGCTGGAGGTGAAGGCGGAGGCAGAGTCCACCAAGGAGGAAATCTTAGTTGCGACACGTGGAACCTGCATTGCCTTGGAGCACCGAATTGAATCTGTATCTATAGATGTAAATTTATTGAGCACTGACATTCACAGAGTGGCAGAAAAGGTCACAATAGTGGAATTGAATATTGAGACACTGCAGGGGGAGGTCTCCATCTGAAAGCGACAGATGGTGGAGATATCAACAGCTGGGTGGAAGATGTGGAGGGACGCTCTCATCGCAATAACGTCTGACTCCTCGGCTTTCCAGAGAGGTCAGAAGGGGCTTCTAAAGAGAATTGTGAAAAATTGGGTGTTGACTGTTCTGAAACCACCAGACCTTTACACTTTGTTTGTGATTAAGAGAGTGGACAGGGCTCCGTTGCCCCCTCCTCAGCCTGGAGCTCCCCCTTGGGCTTTCATAGCAAAAAATCGGAATTACCGAGATTGCCTCTTACGGGAACAAGAGATCCCTCAATATGAGAACTATAAGATAGCCATTTATCCTGATTATACAAAACAGGTTCAGGAATGATGGAAGTCTTTTCTCACTGTCAAGCAAAAGCTGAGGACACTGAACTTACGCTATATGCTCCTGTACCGGGCTCGACTGAAAGTCACCTTTAACGACAAAGCTCATTTTTTTGACAAGCCTGACAAGTATGGGAATGGCTGGAGCTTAGAGATGTATCTTCTACTAGGGGGTCTGCTGGACATGGGAAGAACATATGGGTCACGGGTCCTGGGAAGGAGTCCACTCGATCAGGTAAAGATAATTCAAATTTTACATCTCTGGGGTCGCACAGAGTGCACATTGGAGAGGATGGTGCCATGCATCTAACTTCTGAGACCCGATTGCCCGGTGTGAGTCCTGACAGCCTTAGGGTAGTCATCCCCCAACCTTTTGCCTACCTCCCTCCACTTTTCCCGACACTCTTGTCGCTGGTTTTAGGACTCTGCACACTTTACCACTGCTAACCAGTGCTAAAGTGCATATACTCTCTCCCTTAAACATGGTAACATTGGTTCATTCCCAAATGGCATATTTGATTTACTTGTAAGTCCCTAGTAAAGTGTACTACATGTGCGCAGGGCCTGTAAATCAAATGCTACTAGTGGGCCTGCAGCACTGCTTGTGCCACCCACCAAAGCAGCCCCTTAACCATGTCTCAGCCCTGCCATTGCAAGGCCTGTGATACAGTTTCAATGCCACTTCGGCTTGGCATTTAAATGTACTTGCCAAGCCTTAAACTCCCCTTTTTCTACATAGAAGTCACCCCAAGGTAGGCCCTAAGTAACCCATAGGGCAGGGTGCTATGTAGGTAAAAGGCAGGACATGCACCTATGTGTTTTATATGTCCTGGTAGGGGAAAACTCCTAAATTCGTTTTCCACTATTGTGAGGCCTGCTCCTTTCATAGGATAGCATTAGGACTACTCTCATATACTGTTTGAGTGGTAGATTCTGATCAGAAAGGGGTAACCAGGTCATATTTAGTATGGCCAGAATGGTAATAGAAAATCCTGCTTACTGGTGAGGTTGGATTTTATGCTGCTAGTTCAGAGATGCCACTTTAAGAATGTGAGCATTTCTCTGCACTTAAAATCCATCTGTACCTTACAGCCTGTCTCCAGTCAACATCTGAGCTGGACTGGTTAACAGCTCCCTTGTGCGTTCCACCCAGACAACCACAAACACAGGACACTGGAAGGGTGGACGGCCTTATACTAACATTTCAAAGGCTAGTGGCCTGCCCTCACACAATGGACTGCCAAACCCCCTACTGGGACCCTGGAAGACAGACGTGTACTTTAAGGGGAACTTGTGCACTTCAAAACCACTCTTTGAAGTCTCTCCCACTTCAAAGGCATTTTGGGGTATATAAACTGAGTCCCTGACCCCACCAACTCAGACACATCTGGACCTGAACCTGCAACCTGTCAAGAGGAACTGCCTGGCTGCACAAAGGACTCAGCCCTTCTCACGTTGCTGAGAAGGGCTGCTGCCCTGCTGTTGCCCTGCTGCCCTCTGACTGTGTTGAGAAGTGCTCTCCCAGGGCTTGGATTGAGCTTGCCTCCTGTTTCCTGAAGTCTCACGGCCAAAAAGACTTCACCAGCTAGCTTTTTGCTAGTTTCTGACTACAGCCACTCCGGAATGACTTCAGCGACGCCGCAGCCTGCTCCCGCTCTGTGGACCTCGCTGTACGCAATGACTCCGGCCTGCAACGTAATTCCGACGTTGCCGCAACTCCGCTGATGTCATTCAGGGTCCTTGAGACACTGCGAAGTCAACACATCACGTCCTGATGGACTCGAACCAGCGCCTCCGCTGGGCCATAAAGGACTGACGCATCGCAGACTCCACTGCTTCAACTTCCCTTACCTCCGGACAGAACCGACGCCTCATCTCCACCTGCTTCGCAGAACGGAACCAAAGCCTCATCTCCTCGGACGCCTTAAGGGACTGACACCGCACCGACTCCAGCAACGCCTCTATCTGACTCCGCGCAACACTTCATTTTCCAAAGGTACTGTAGCTGGGGCTCCATGTGACTTTGTGATCAGCACTGGTGGTGTTGGATTGTTGGCAACTGCTCCGTCAATGACGTCGTGATAGCCCCAGCTGGAGCTATTGTGTTTTCTAGATGCTTTAGTTGGATTTAATCTTTAAGAACTCATAACTGTGCTTATGTACCTTGGATTTTCATCGTTTTATCTGGTGTGGTGTATTTTAGCGGTGTTTTCACTGTGTTACTGTATGATTTATTGCATAAATACATTACACATTACAGGGTGGATCGGGTGGGAGGGTGGAGAGACTAGTAAACAACACATAGATGATGCATAATGTCTACTGAATAATTACCTGGAATGTTCAGGGGTTGGGCGCATATGTGAAGAGCATAGTCTTGTCACTACTTAAAAGGCACAATATAGACATTGCATGTCTTCAAGAATTACACCTGGATGATGCCGGGGCATCAAAGCTAAGAAATGGAGGGTACAAATATACCACTCCTCCTACTTAACATACGCCTGTGGAACTCTGGTTTGGGTGGCACCTGGGGTCCAGTTTTCCCTCTCCTATATGGAGGCTGGCACAAATGGTCGGTATGTTCTCCTACAGGGCACACAAGATGGCAAGGAGGTTTCTTTTCTGAATATGTGCATGCCCAATACTGATGAGCCTGGCTTTTTCTGTACTATGCAGGACCTATTTTCTACTGCCTTAGCCTCTCTCCTGTTCTGTCTGGGAGATTTTAATTGTGTCCTAGACCCATGCCTTGATCGGTCACCACCAAGAGCTGGGATAAAACCTACTATGACTAAATCCCTCTCCGAGGTGATGCACAATTTAGGATTAAGGGATGTGTGGAGAATGTCTCACCCCACACGGTGGATCTAAACCTGTCACTCTCCCACTGATATTACATACAGCTGATTGCACAGAATACTGGTGCAGGGACCATTTCCGTTGGCGGACCTTGAAGTTACACATTTAGCCCGGTACTTGACTGACCACTCCCCGGTAGTTTGTAGGTTGGATTGAGGGACATCTCCCAACTTGGCTGGTCATGGCGGATGCCGTCTGACATTCTTGAGGATGCATGGGGTCATGGGTCCCTGGAGAAAGTCCTTGTTGAATATATGGACTGGAACTGGGGATTTGCTTCCGCTAGGTCCATGGAGTGGAAAGCATTGAAAGTGTACGACGATTACTGCAAATGGACATAAAGAAAGAAGAGACGGAACTTCCTGTAATACAGAGCGTTTCCCCGGCCACTCCAGATATACTGGGTGAACTATGGACTCAGTTAGACAAATACACATTGCAACAGTATCGTCAAAAAGAGAAGCGGACCAGTCAGGCCGACTGTTAGCATGGATACTGTGTAAAGAGTGAACTCTACCACCTATTAATTATTTGATCAATCTAGATGGAGATAGGATCACTCCAGGGCAGGTATAGTTCACAACTTTCAGCAACATCTACAGGGAGTCTATACTTCAGACCCCAGAGTTACCGTGCATGGATTTGAACCTTTCCTAGCTGCTACAGGACTTCAGAGACTACACCCAGTGGTTTCTGAGACTTTAGATGCCCCATTGACTCTGAAGGAGCTTCGAAGGCCCTGCAGGCCCTCCTGCCCTCAAAATCCCCCGGTGGGGACGGCTTTCCACCGGAATACTGCCAAACGTTCTCTAAGACATTGACGCAGCAGCTATTGAAAGTCCTTCCTGAAGCTCGCGAATTAGGCAGGTTGCCTCAGTCTATGAGGGAGGGGGAAATATGCATGCTTCTTAAATTGGGCAGAGATGCAACCGATCCATCCGCCTATAGGCCCCTTATGATGATCAATTACAACACTAAAATCCTTTGTAAGGCCCTTGCCAATCACCTCACAGCACATAGGTCCTCTCTGGTACATGAAGACCTCCCAGGACATATTCCAGGACATAATACAAGCATGAACCTGCGTAGACTGGTTCAGGTATTTCACAAGGCTCGGTACCCGCAGGAAGAGATGGCTCTGAAGGCTATCAATTTGGAAAAAACTTTCGACACCTTGGACTGGGGTTATCTACTGAAGGTTCTGCATGTTATAGGACTTGGCCATTAGGTTTGTGGATGAGTGCACCTGCTACATACTGACCCACGTGCCCTGGTCTGGGTGGGGAAACACCTTTCCGAATCATTGTCCCTGGGTCGGGATACACTCCAGGGAAGCCCGCTCTCTCCGATCCTATTTCCACTAGCAATAGAACCTTTGGCACAGTGAGAGTTGCAGCCCTGGGAGATACAGGCGGGGTCTATCTATCATGTTGTCTCATCATATGCAGACAATGTCCTGTTTTATTTGTCTTCCACTAGGGAGGCTGTTTCAGCTCTGTTGCACCTTCTGGAAGAGTTTGGCACCATTTCTGTACTGTGATTGAATAAAGTTAAGTCACTGGTGTTTCCGCTTTGGGCTGACCTCAATCCCCCTGGAGCTCCTACCTACTGTGGGACTCCTTTGGGAGATGTCCTACTTTCACTATTTGGGGGTCAGAGTGGCACACACACACTAATTGCAGATTGCTCTTAACTTGGGGAGAGTAATAGAGGGCCTAAAAAAGTCAGTCATATTCTGGAACACGCTGCCACTTTCTCTCATGGGCCGCTTGGCAATCACCAAGATGGTCCTGCTCCTCAGGTGCGTGTACACACTGCAGAACTCTCTAACCATTAGCCTACATAGACTTTTTTGGCAACTAGACTCTATTCTTATTCCACTGCTAAGGGCAGGTAAAAGATCCAGAGCCGCCTTTTCAACCCTAACTAGACAATACGAAGAGGGAGGGTTAGAAATCCTGAGATTAGACATGTATTATTTTGCGGCACATATCCAACATGCTGCACGTTAGCTGGATCCAGCTGAGGACTGAGAAAAACGCCTTCTTGCTGGGGAGTGGAGGCCGGATAGCTCTGTGAGATCCTGATAAAGGGTAAGAATGTGATACAGAAGGCCCCATACATAGTTCAGCAAACTGTAATTATTTGCCACAGCTTTGTGAAACCGGTCCGCCACATGATGAACAATATATCCTTTTAGCAATGGTGCAAGGGTGGGCTACGATCAGTTGGGTGACTTATAGCCAAAATGAACGATTCCTCATATTTGAGGAAGCTTGAGACGCCTTTTCCCTTGGTCCGGATCAATTTCTGCAATACGCAGATCTAGCAGGTGTGGCACGGGAGACCTGGCCAACCTTTATGGCTGCACCTAAATCAACGCACACGGTAGGGGTCCTTCTAACCTGCGGCACAGGCACCCACTTGATTTCCTTATTATACAAAGCCATGAGCTCTGATATTGTGGGTCCGCCGCAGCGAGCTCGAGTAGCTTGGGACCTAGAGTTCCCTACACCTCTTTAGGAAGGTGAATGGGCCCGAGTTAATGCTCTTACTCATACTGTCTCTTCAATGTCTGCTTCAAATTAGTGCATTACAATTACCTCCACAGGACATACTTCACATCGAGAGGGTTACATCCTTTTCTGGTTCCGATGGTCCTCCCAGGTGTGGCAGTGGGGTGGCGGATTTCCTGCATCTGGCTCGGCAGTGTAGGGAGGTACAGGATTACTGGATGCAGGTGACTGCTACTGAACTACAGAGAGCGGTGGGCTTGACCTTCGCACAGATGCTCCTGGGCTGCCTCCTTGGCAACAAACCATGCCCAAAGAGTAGGAAGATGGCGTATATGTTTTTGCACATCTCCCTGGTGTTAGCTAGCCATAGGGTTGTGGTTGGGTTGTAGAGGTCCAGACTATACCCACTGGAGGGCGGATGTTTTGGAATGGTCTGTAGCATAAGAGATCCAAATAAAACTAAATTGGCATGATGACAATGCTTCTGAGGAAATAGCTGACTGGAAAGAAATGTGTGCCGTCTTTGCAGATCTAGAACCGGTTCTGCCTTCTACGGGTAGCGAGGATGAAGACTCAGGAGTAGTCACAGGGGAGGTTGTGGGGCTGTAAACACTGAGACAGGGGCACGCCCTCACATTAAGACAGAGGTTATGGTACGCTGCCTCTAACCTAAGTGCTGAGGAGTTGTCTGGGAGCGGAGGACTTAGGGTTGAATTTCTTGAAATGTTATTTATCTTGTTTATATGGACCATCAATGCCCACCTGTATGTCTATCCATTTGAGGTCTCATGATATAGCTTATTGTTTTTGGTAAAATATAAATAAAATGTTTACAAAATAAATTATGGTGCACTGAAACTGTCCTTATAATCCCCAAAGAGTAATGTAATAGATGTCATTGGTATTTGCATATGAGTGCTAATAACTTCAGTTTATCAAAATTATATGGCATCAATTATCCTCTGCTAGGACAGTCTAAAATGCATCCTAGCTAATACTTTAGCAAAGTGGTTCTTAACCTTTTCACTGCTATGGACATCCACTAAATCATTACTGTAATCCAGGGGCCTCCACTGAGTCATTATTGGAAGCCGATAACCCCTAGCCTAAGCAATTTCGATGATTTGAACCTCACAAGAATACACAAAAATAAAAATAAAACGTGTACACTGTGGAAATACCCACAAGTTTTAAAATTAAACATTTTACTTCTTTATTTGTATATGCTTTACTGATGTTATTTTATTAATTTTCATATTGCTTAATTTTGTCAACCAGTTGCGGACCTCCTGAAGGAAACATTCTATCGGATTCTTTGTATCTCCCCGAGCAGTGTCCTGTGTTTACTACCTGGAGGAATTTGTGATGGTAAAAAATTATACAAAGGGTGAAAAAGTAGGTGTCAATTTGTGGTGCAAACACAAGTTATTCCTCATTCTAAGCTTAAAAGCTCAAAATGCGCCACAAAAGGCAATTCAGGATAAAACCAATGCTATGCCCTAATGGTATTTCTGAGTGTTTGTTTTTTGCTTTCCTAAAAATTTCAGAATTTAGAATGAGCCCTTTACAGTATGTGATCTTTTACAGGTAGGCATGCCTGTGGCTAAGCAGATATACTGCCTACATTTAAAACAAACATTTGCATAGCCAATAGGTCTCGCCTTTGGGACCTTAGAAGTATTTAGCCATTCAGCACATTAAACCTTTATAATAAAAAAACTGTGTTTGTGCATTCCTTCATACAGCTGACATTAGACTGTAATGGTCAGAACATCTCCACAATAAAAATAGCATGTGGAAGAAACATGATCATGTAACCATATAGTCAGCTCCCGAGGACATAACCGAATGAAAAGAGCAAGGCAGAGTGCATTGCAATGTAACCATATATTTAGCCCCTAAAGAGCATAGTACATTCCACATTTTCAGGCTTAGCAGGCCTGCTAGAATATTATTACAAACAAGGCCCTTATAACACAAACTACTCCTACCTGTAAAGCAAAAGCTCCAGCCGTGAGAGAGCTTAAAAAAGACATTGATTGGTGGGAGAGGATATGATTTTGGGGTCCCCCAAGCCTACAGTGGGGCCCCAGAAGATGAGCTGGACAGAAAGAGCATGTTCTGTTGAAAGTTGTGGTGGTGGTCCCATTGTCCTAGGGCCACCACAGAAGGAGTTATGGGCAAATATGTGTTGTAAAAGGAATGCCCCACAAAGTATTATGGGGCGAGTTTCCCAAGTGCAGTGAATATTGTAGTATAGTCTCTCCTGCTGTGCCTGGGGAGAGCGGAGTTGAAGGTTTCCCATGTGTTTTTCTATTTAAAAGGCACCTGTTTCTTTATTTTCAACTGCTAAACTTGGGTAGAATTTAGAAATGGTGCTGCAAATTTAACAGGTGCTCATGTAATGCTCTCCAATCTTCCAGTCTAGTTCGCACTATATAAATAAATAAAAAAGAATCCTCCTCCAGCTTGCAGCCTTTGTCGGGTGCAGACAGCGCAAAGAAACACCGAGGTGCCAGAGGAACAGTGAGATGCCGGAGGAAGAAACATCATACTGCCACGAGCGCAAAGCACAGAGGCAAAAGAAAAAAGTAGTGCGCTGATACTAAGGTATATGGCTGATTGTGCAAAAAAACATGTAATATTGTAAGTCTCCAAGGCGGTAACAAAACAGCCTCAAGGCAGGACAAACCTAAAGCATTTAACTAACAAACCAAAGGAATTTTGAAAGGCAGGCCAAGGAATGAATGAAAGTGATGGGCGTGTGAACGGGCGTGGTGAATGCTCCCAGAAGCAGTTCACAGCATGTCGAGAAACAGCGCATGTGCGCTGCCTAGGCTCGACCTAACCAATATAGTCAAACAATAAGTACTCCAGAAATATATTAGCTGCTTGCATCACGGTAAGTATAATAAATGAAGTGAGTTCTTGGACAAATTTTAGGAATATATACTGGTATTTTCTGTGTTATTGTGAAAAAAAAAATGACTGCATTTTTAGCCCAGGCACCAGGTATAAAAATAGGATTTGGTTAACTACCGCAGTTATGTTGATTGCACAGAAATACAGCAATGTCTAGAGATTAAACTGGAGAGGACTACACCATACAAATGACACAAAATAAGTGCTCTACTGTTTTCAAAAGGAAATGCTTATACCTACATGCCTTGTGAGTCAAAGTAGCTAGCAGTAGCCAGCTAATAGGTCCCTGAACTAGCCCAAAGTGACCTCAAGGGCCAGATTCCCCAAGCCACTTACTCTGCCCAATCTCCGTTTAGGTCATAAGTGCCTCAGTGTACACCTGACAGCTAACCACAAAAGGATGCAAGTGAGATGCAAATTGTTTTACTACTGAGTAATTTTCCACCTTAAGTGCTTATATTTATGCAGTAGTAAAGCCTACCCTATGAGTGGGAGTAAGAAGAAGTGGTTTGCCTTGTAAGTTTGTGAATACTCACAAATGTGTCAGCTTGTTGGCATTCAAAATCCAATCCTTTCCTGCCATTGATACCGTCAAAAATGTACTCCAAGGAGGTGCTGGAGTAACACTTTTTCCAGGATGGAAAGGGTTATGGATCGCCCTCAACCTTGGTGGAGGCGCAGAAGGAATTTCTTATACATCGGGCTGTTTTCAGCGTCCATAGTGGAGGAACTTGGGCCAGTGGATTCTCCCTACGATGTAGCATTTTTATCAGAAGTAAGGATATTTTCCATTACTATTGAAATCTAAATCAGGCCCTTAGTTCTTTAAACTACAAACATGCTTTTGAGTAGAAATCTGCCAGTAATATAGTAAATATTGTAACATGTGGCACTAGTGGCAAATGCTGTGGCTATACAATCATGTAATTACAAAGGTCCTACCATAGTCATGCTCTTCAGTTTTTTTATTTTTATCTCTGTGGTGGGGTTCCCCCTCCCGAACCAAAATACAAGGGTAGGAGCAATACATTTACAGTTGCATTAGGCAAGTGAGTAAATGCACAAAACAGACAGGTTAGGAATTCACCACTTTGCCCCCAACTTATGCACAAATTCCCAAACATACATAGTAATAATATTCACATGAATGTGTTCTGCTTAAGTGGGTGAACATGTCTGGCATTACTATGAAATGTGGTAGACTACACAAATATATGTGTTCTTATATGCCACAAATAAAGCAACATTGCAGCCCAAATACATGATGCTGCACAAATATTTTTAAGACATTTTCTTGAATAAAACGGTGGGATGTAAAGTTAGCATTTCAGAGGTAATCATACATCAACATATCTTAAGTACATGATTTATTACACTTATCATTTACAAACACCTTTCTAAGACAGATAAAAACAAGAAAATTATCCATTGTACACAGCAAAAATATTCAGTGTGAAACAAAATCTCAGGTTGCCTCTTTTAAAGAAAATAAATCTCATACAAGAGAAAAATAAAGAAATACTTTTTTGAAATAAGGAAAATCCACAGGAATGAAAAAAGATGGGAAAACAAAAGGAGAAACTAATTCAAAGAGTGGTGAGGTGACTCTGGGAAATTCACAATTAAGTCAGAATATAATTGAATAAAGGAAAATAATATTTCTTCAGATATACCGACAACACCCTTTTTTCTGTATAAGGACATTTCCTAGGCTACCTGGGGCTCAGATCTAATATTGTTTTCAACATTAGGGTATTCATCCTCTTCCAAAAGAACTGCACAGCCCTCTTATAAGCAACAAGTGCTATTCAAAAATAATTTTCAGACATGTAAGAGATACAACCTGATCATCAAGGCCAATTACCGTTTGTTTCTGAACCTTTAGCATCACTCCCCACAGACAAAAAGGTACTAGCCATATGCCATCTCGAAAATGTTACATTTGGTTAATCATCTACCCCACAGAAAAGAGTGTTCTTGATGTGAAGACTATACATTCTCTGGGGTTCCCATTCATTTCTATAATGTGCAGTATCCATTGTCATGCATGTAGTTGCCCACACCTTTCTCCAAATGTCAAGAATTCCTATAGTTCATGAGACCAGTTCTACAACTGGGCCATGGATGGTGAGACTGAAAGTGGATTGAGAAATCAAAAGTAGTAATCTACCTAAGAGTGCAGAAAAATAAAAACAACCTAAATTCATTTTTAAACTTTAAGAATTTGTAGCTTAACTCAGAGTCGTCATTCCAAAATTGATTCTGGAAAATACTCTTACCATCATCCAAAACTGAAACAACAACTTTTGTTGAGTGTAAAATCCTTGATTAATAACTGGGAGGATAGCAAGATATGAATGCCCACAAAGTTAATCCCAGGAATCATAAGGATGCTTCATGAATCCAAAAGGGGCATGACAAAAACTCTCTCTTGTACACTTGTTCCAATATAGATAATAGATGTACATACCTCCATTAAGAACCATGGGGGAGAAATGGGGATAGGGAGAGGCACTTATGGAGGACAGGCAATGGATGTCGGCTCAAAACCTTCACAGAACCATTGCACTGTACACTATGGAAAAGAACACAACATGTATACTTCGGTATCACCATTAGATGAACACAATGTGTAGGACAAGGTTTTCCAAACTGTGCGTTGGGACCCACTGGTGGATGGCAAGCTAATTTTTGTCATGGGTTGCAAAAGTCCTAGTCTAAATGTAAGAAATAGTTAAAATGAGTATCCCTGTTTGTGCATCAGTGCAAATGTGCAGAACAATGTCACTAAGTCCAATTTTAAAAGAAACCCTTTCAAGTGTTCCCAAACAAGACTCCGGGTGAACCGTCCAGTATTTCTTGCTGCTGTTCTTTTCACTTAAGCAAGCCATTTCAACAGAGAATCTGATTGCTATACATGGTCAGGAACAGTCATACCATTTGTGTATGACTTTCAAATATATATTGAGAAATATGGATGTGGCCTAATGACCAGAGCTGCAGACTTTGGATCTGGGTAACAAGTTTGAGTCCCAGCATTGCCTCAACATCCTTTCATTCTAAGCAAATCACTTAATATCCAGTGCCGAAAGTAAAATTAATCTGATCTTATGTCGTGTGATCTGGTGTTCATGTAAAATGCTCCAATGCCCTTGGGCCGTATTTGTTAACACAAAAACTGATATGGCATCTTGTCCCATACTGCAGAAGGGGTTGCGCAAATTTTCAAAATCAGTGATATCAACACTAACGTTTTTCAAAGGCCTTGTGATTTCAGTAAACAGATGCCCCATGCTAGTACTTCACTCTGAAAAGTGTTCCAGCTCCAGATTCCACCTGCTACATTTGTGGTCAGATAAATATCTAGGTCCTAGTGCGATATCGAAGGGCATAGGCAAGTTTGTGACGTTTACAAATAGTTGCTGTTATTACTTCAAAAATGGACATACTTCATATTCATTAAAGCTAGTTGTGTCACAAAAGTGTATTGTTCTAAACTTGTGTCATAATTCTAAGAATTTTTGGAAGCACTGGTTTATAATATATTACATTGAGTAATAAACTTAACCTTTTCTTGTGGAAGAAGAATTATGATGAGCCCCCTGCCCAACCTGGAAGAAGGACTAAAGATGCAGGATACTGAGAAAAGGTTGACAGGATTGTATACAAAACCACAAGAGCGAGGCAAGTTCAAGTTTGAGAAAGACGGCAAACAGGGAAAATCAAAGTAGATTAAGGAGGGATGGGAAGGAGATTCAAGAGAGAACCACAGAACAAAAATGTGATCACAAGAAGCTGGATGATGAACTAATTGGTAGTGAAACAGCCAAAACAACGTGGGAGGATGCCTAGCAATTGAGTTTGTGCAGCAGGTGATTTTTTTCCTGCCTTTTCTCTCCTTGCTCTGAAAGTTTGTTGTATAGCTATGTTAGCCATATTTTAGACACGACTTAGGGTTCTGCAAAGTTGGTCCTGGAGAGAAGGGTCCATGCCAGATTTTTACCATATCCACATTTAGAAACAAGATGTTTCAGAATTCTACATTTTTCTAAATGTGGATATGCTACAAATCTGGCATGGACCCGGCTCTCCAGGACCGACTTTGCAGAACCGTTTAGCCAATTAGGCCTGCTGGGGTGCACTTTCACCCAGTTATATTTTATTCAACATTGCTTTATTTTCTAGCAATAGCTACATTTTTGCGGTGCTGTTTTATTTCTCTTTATCTCGTTGTCCTTTCCCTTAGGAAAGCATTACATTCTCAACAAGACATTTATTTCAATTTGTGCTTTCTTCAATGCTGCAGTCAGATAGGGTTGCTGACAAACGTGGTATGCTGTGTCTCCAATAATCACAGAAAATCACGCACTCATGCGTGGGACCATTTCTTAGAATGCCAAATGTTATATTATAAAAACACTCCTTTGTCTCAAACATGTTAGAGGGAGATTCCAGGCATATGAACATGACTGTAAGTTGATTGCTTCGCTATACTGTACTTCCTTGCTTAGATGTCCGAACCCCGGATCTACATGGAGTTAGTGTCTTCCTAGACTATAGGCTTCATTACCCAGGTATGAGGAATGATGCTGTCCCTGGGGGAAAACCTGAAGGGCAGATTAAGTTTATTATTCTGTGCTCAATCCTAGTGATGGGAGATATTATATATATATATCACATTATTCCTAGTGACAGGATGGCAGGTCTATTTTTTGTGTTTTACTCTCTTCACCTGCTTGCTTTTATTGTATCTTATTATGCTAGCTATTGCAACACATGCCTTCTTATCCAAGATGCAGTTAATTCAATAAACTCTTATTGAACTATATTCTGCCTCTGTTGTCTTTCCCTGTGTGAGACCTTGGTAACCGGGAGAAAAGGATGAGATCTGATTGACCACGATTCCCCTGAGGAGTCTTTCTTGTCATGTGCCAGATTGCCACAATCATGCCTGTTCTTGGACAGAAATTAGGTGCTGCTAGTTAGTCGGAAACTCCAGATTAGGCCGGCAGGCGTCATGTGGTGTGGAATTGTACTTAGTACCCATAATCAGTGTGATTCTGCCACCCAAATCCAGTAGCGTCATTAGAATAATGAGAACCTACGTGACAAGTTCAGCCGAGAAACCTGAAAGTGATGCTCTGTGAGCCTAATTCTGAGTAATGGAATAACCTTAAGTACCCAATTTTCCATAACCACTAGCTCTGGCAGTTTCTCAAATTAAAGAATGCATGGAAACCTCTTACAAAGCCAGGGCTTTTAGGATTGTATTTTGTACCGTAAGTCCCAAGACCATGAGTTCCTGGTAATCCTGACTTTTAATATCCTTTTGTCTTCTTAGTAAAAATGAAAGTTTCAATATGAAACCTGGACTTATTCCTTGTAGCTAAGGTAAACTGCAACATTATGGCCCTCATTCGGACCTTGGCGGGTGGCGGAGGCCGCCCGCCAAAGTCCCGCCGTCAGGTTACCGTTCCGCGGTCGAAAGACCGCGGCGGTAATTCTGACTTTCCCGCTGGGCTGGCGGGCGGCCGCCTTCAGGCCGCCCGCCAGCCCAGCGGGAAAGAGGCTTCCACGATGAAGCCGGCTCGGAATCGAGCCGGCGGAGTGGAAGCTGTGCGACGGGTGCAGTTGCACCCGTCGCGTATTTCACTGTCTGCGCAGCAGACAGTGAAATACATTTAGGGGCCCTCTTACGGGGGCCCCTGCAGTGCCCATGCCAGTGGCATGGGCACTGCAGGGGCCCCCAGGGGCCCCGCGACCCCCCCTACCGCCATCCGGTTCCCGGCGGGAGAACCGCCGGGAACTGGATGGCGGTAGGGGGGGTCGGAATCCCCTCGGAGGCGCAGCTAGCTGCGCCGCCTTGGAGGATTCCAATGGGCAGCGGTACACTGGCGGGAGCCCGCCAGTGTTGCCGGTCCGACCGCGGCTTTACCGCCGCGGTCGGAATGCCCATTGGAGCACCGCCGGCCTGTCGGCGGTGCTCCCGCGGTCCTCCAACCCGGCGGTCATGGACCGCCAGGGTTGGAATGACCACCTATGTTTCTTAGAGAACTGCGATAAATACAATTTCCAAACTATTTCAGAAAAAAGTAGAAAACTGGAATAGGTAAAATAACATAACAAGATCAAAACTTCATTAAGGGATCCTGAAATATGAACTGTTAAAGCATTTATGAGCACAGGAAGTAGTCCTACATGAGAGCTCTTGCACATACTCATATGTCTTTATGAACCAGCCCCACAATGCCCAATATCCTATTAATAAAACTCCAGAAAAGGACACAGGCCCTCATAATAACCCTGGCGGTCTTTTGACTGCCAGGGTTAATGTGGTAGTATCACCGCCAACAGCCCACCACATCACCATTCATACCGCAATTCCGGTTCAGAGATGTGCATCTCTGACTCTGCGGCCCACATATGAGTGCCAGTGGTATAATGAGCCGGCCTATTGCCATGGTTTTCGCTGTGGTACCACTGCCATGAAAACCATGGCGGTAGGGCTACTGGTGACAGGGAATTCCTTCCCTGTCACCTGTAGAAGGCTCCCCCACCCCTCCAGCAATCAGCTAAACGCCCCCAGCCACCCTAGAATCACAGCAACCGCCCAACCCCCCCACAATAATGCACACACACACACACAAACGCATGCACCCATGCACCACCACTTCCATACACACATTCACTCACACTCATCCATACACATATTCACTCACACATGCTCACACACATACACACTGACATGCACACGCACTCACTGTAACATTCATACACGCATTCACTCACATGCATAGAACCACGCATACACCACAACAGTTACAGATGCATTCACACACGCACACACACATTCATACACACACACACAGACACCACACACAAACAACACCCCCCACCCGCCACCACCCTCCCATGACGGACTCCTGACTTACCTTGTCTGGCGAGGAGGTCGTCCGCCAGGGAACGGGAAGGGGCGCTGCTACCGCCAGGAGTGCCCCACCAGCAGGACACCGCCAGGCCATATGGCCATAATACGGCTGGCGGCGTCCTTCTGGTGGGGTGGTGCAGGTGGCACCGCCCAGGAGCCCCACCCGCCAGCATGCTACTGCCGCATTTCCACCCTAATTGTGGCAGAAATCCAGCAGTGTCCATATTATGGCGGGTGGAAGATCGCCTGCACTGGTGGTCTTCTGGCACCCATGGCATCAGCGGTCTTGGGAAAATACCACCAATGTCATAATGAGGGCCACAGTCCTTTCTATGTTTACTACTTGTACAAGGATAGTCCCTGCATATTTCCATTTCATTCCAATTTTAGAGATTTGAGGCCAAATCACAAAGCCATGTAAAGTACATATAAGAGTAACTCCTAGAGTATGTTTTTATGTCCTCTTACCTTTGTAAGCCTGCCCCAAAAAGTAAATGTAAGATAATCATCGAGGGTGAACATGTCCTAGTAGCCTTTTCAGGACTAGCCCAGTAGGCGTAAGAGAAATTATGGAAGTGAAAATGTTCCAATGGACGACGACAGTACTCTGCAGCCTGCGAGGGTCCAATGAAGTCATATATTATGAATGTGAAGTCCAGCAAAAGCCTGATGGAGTCAGAAAGTTCTGAGTGGGGCAGTCTAGAAATATGTAGCTACCAAGGTTGCTTCACTAATGGAAACCTTTTGCTGACCTTTCCCACTCTTCAGTTATATCTTCACACTTAAAAGAAATTATGGTGCTCAGAATCCTCCAGGAGGACACAGGGCTCCACAATACCAGATACCTTGCTTGTGATGTAGGGCTAAAACATATTTTCTCCTCAGCAAAAAGCTCCAAGTGGGGAGAACCCAGAACTTTTGCCCACTGAGTTCACACTTTTGTCAGGTAACTTTGGCACCTTGCACCGGACCTTTCAATGTTGACAAAGTTTACATTTTTCTAAGTTCCAACTTTTCTTGGATGTTGAGGTTGTTTCTCATGACCACCTGTTAGCCCCTGAACTTTATGGGCAGACTCCTAGGCACCCAGTCACAGATAGCAGTGAAACACAGTTTACAATTAACACACTGCCTTCAGGGCAGCCGCAAACATGTACCTACTCGGGGGGCAGAGGATTCAGTAAGATATGGAGTGCCTGTTTACAAGCAACTCCATGCTTCACAGTGGAGATGGTATGCCGTCTGCACTTGAAACAGGGGTGAGAGATTATTTTGCAGGCAAATGCAGTGAGTGACTGCACATGCTGGCAAGGGGATGTCTAGGTGGTTCATGGGAACCCTTTTTCCCCCACCATAGGGCTGACTTATGAGGCACAGTGAGGGTATGCCACCTCTTTGTGGTGCGCTGACATTTTGTTAGGGACCTGTTTACCTATGTGCCTGTATCCATAACAGTAGGTAGTGCAAAGGCAAAGTGATTCCCTCATTTTCATGGGGCCATATCCTCATGCAAATGAGGGAATGCCTCTGATGATAGCACTGGCGCAACATATGTGTGGCGCTATCAGTATTACAGAAAGGGCTACACGAGCATCTCTGGCCCCTTCTGTAGTACCATAGTACCCCATGTGTGCAAAATCGGGCGCCCATGCACCTTGCACCTCCCCTCACTCCAACCCATGTTTTAATTATTATTCTGACCATGGAATTATTGTGCAGACTGCTGTGTTTATAAACAACTTGGGTTTATTGAGGGTGTTTTTTTGAGTGTCAGGACCCATCTTGTATACACCCAAAAGGCGGAGGAGTTGACTGCTAGGTTCACACGGTAGGCTGCGGAGAGCTACAGAGGTGATGCTACCAGCATCCGCTGAGTCTGCATGGGTTGGGGAGAAAAGGAATCCCATTTCCGAAGAGTAATAGATCATGGTGTCTTTGCCATGCAGGCAGATGGAGGTTAGGGCTTTAGTCAGGCAATATTCGGTGACCTGCTCAATCCAATATGGAGACAACCAGTGGATTTCCTGATGCCAGTCAGCCCAATCCAAGATTCCTTAAAGGATCCTTTTCTGGGTTAGGGGTAAGTGGGACAGCGCAAGAAAATGAGATGTGCAGATTTTCCTGCCACATACCTGCGTGTTGTTGACTTCTTGCTCTCCACTGCGGTTCTCTTCTGCTTCCTCCTCATGCACCCTTTTGTTTTCCTTGTGTCGTTACTGGTAGTTCACTTAGGCAGATTATTTGTTAGTTGTCACTACTTACCCCTAGCTTTGGTATCCACCTGTTCTCCAATGGAATACTGCATTCGCCCTGCAGGAAGAGCTTCCCTGTATCCTTCTGGCTGTGAGTCGCACATTTAACCGATCTGGGAGATAGATAAGTATTGCATGTTTCCTATTCCTAAATGTGATTATTATGCATTCTGTTTTCAGGAAGTAGTCTGGGTTTGCACAGCCACAAGTCCGCCAGAAATCCAGTGTTCTCAATTTACTTCCCATTCTTCACTCTGTGTTCCCAGGGCCTGGTTCAGATTGCTGGTATTTCCTCAATAGTACTTAGAATCCGAGGCTTCAGGGATGCTGCAGGAGGGCCTGCTTCAATTCAACCATCACTGCTTCTTGACGTGTTTGTTCTGTCCTTTCCTCGTATTAGCAGAGAGAGCAATGAGGTGGTGAATATGGAAAAACGAAGTGAAATGTGGAACAGTGTTTTAAATATTTGTCTAATACCTTTTCCATACATTTTTGCTTTTGTTTGAAATCTTCAATTTCTTGAAAAATAGGCGATAGTTTTATTAAAATTTTTCTATTGTATGATAGATGTATAAATCACATAGAATTCAAACTATGTGTGAAAATGCCTACTTTTCCTGCATAAATGAAGATACTTGCATTGTTCAAGGACTAGATCTGGGTATAATTTCTTAATGAGATATATTTCGAGTAAATCTTGCAGAGTTTGCAAAAATATATCATTCATTTATTTTTAATTGATGGAACTCAAAATCTAAGGCAGCAGGAGGTATTCTTAGATTGTGGTTGTCAGGTTGTTACCATTTCCTTTTAGGTCTGACTTGGCATTACAGCTGCCCGAGACGTTATGTTTTAACACAAAAAACAGCATTGAGAGTGCTACTGATAGTGGGCTCCTCCTACATGTTTGTTCCCTTAGTACAAGGTTTGATTGGGCCAAACGTGTGCTTCCACTGAAAAGATTGCTTGTATTGCACTTTGTGTCTTGGGGAAAAGCCCATACCTAATATACCATGACTAAATCGGATTTAATGGCAAGACCGTGCTCATGGCTACTGTCGTAGTTGGACTCTTGCTGTTGGAGTGTGACTTTTATAATCAATATTAACATGAAAAGCTTGCAATATACAGTAATGTGTAGTGAAGCCGCATAGAAGATGTATTAACTTAGAAGAAAATTAATGTACATGTTTGAAATGTGCCCACGGGGAGTGGCCACCAATGTATACGATGATTAATGAAACTGACTAATAATGAATTAACAATGTACTAATGTATGATTTTGTATTAGTATTAAGAGTTATGTATTAGGGTTATGCTAAATTAATCACTAGGCCTTAGTTAGCAAGGGTCTGGGCCTAGCTGCCTGGTCTCATATTAACTGTGTTTTCTAACGTGCAATGTGCTGTTTTCCTGAAGGACACAAAGCTGTACTTTTCCAGAAGCTAGAGATATGCGTAGTAAATTCTTTCTCATGGGACCCGACTTGCTCAAGGAGACATTCTTGCCGAATGTAACAGTGTAATTCGCAAGAGGTGCAAGGTCGCCTGGACTAGGAGAAGACAATGGAACTACTGACTTGAGCGACAAGTGTAACTTTTCTTACCTGACATTCCACCCGTTGAAGACGTCAATCACAGGAGCCAATAAATTGCATGTGAACTGTCTCAGGTGAAAACTCTAGTAAGGTGTGTGACGGATTATTGGACAGAGATAACGATGCACCAAATACTGCCCAATGGGAAATAAGAGACTTGTTCGACAACTTTGATATAACGGCGTGACCCAAGGAAAAATCAGCCATTATCGAGCCATTCCTCGTCATCCTTCATCATCCCTTTTCTGAAAGACTTTGGTGGTCATTCCAACCCTGGCGGTCCATGACCGCCGGGTTGGAGGACCGCGGAAGCACCGCCGACAGGCCGGCGGTGCTCCAATGGGCATTCCGACCGCGGCGGTAAAGCCGCGGTCGGACCGGCAACACTGGCGGTCTCCCGCCAGTGTACCGCCGCCCATTGGAATCCTCCAAGGCGGCGCAGCTAGCTGCGCCGCCGAGGGGATTCCGACCCCCCCTACCGCCATCCAGTTCCCGGCGGTCCGCCCGCCGGGAACCGGATGGCGGTAGGGGGGGTCGCGGGGCCCCTGGGGGCCCCTGCAGTGCCCATGCCACTGGCATGGGCACTGCAGGGGCCCCCGTAAGAGGGCCCCTAAATGTATTTCACTGTCTGCTGCGCAGACAGTGAAATACGCGACGGGTGCAACTGCACCCGTCGCACAGCTTCCACTCCGCCGGCTCGATTCCGAGCCGGCTTCATCGTGGAAGCCTCTTTCCCGCTGGGCTGGCGGGCGGCCTGAAGGCGGCCGCCCGCCAGCCCAGCGGGAATGTCAGAATTACCGCCGCGGTCTTTCGACCGCGGAACGGTAACCTGACGGCGGGACTTTGGCGGGCGGCCTCCGCCGCCCGCCAAGGTCAGAATGAGGGCCTTTGTCTTATACTTTGAACCATCCTCACCTTATTCCTTGCCTGAGGAATTCCTTGCCTTCTCCTGCTTATGAGGGAAGAGTCTTTACTTGCTATGCCCTACTGAGACTTACCTGTTCTATCCTGGCTGATGGCGAATCGTCTGATGTCCTGAGGACGAAGACTGATCCTGCATGCTGACCCATTCGGATGGGTAACTATCTGATGCTAAATTGTAATTGTCTGTTTGCCTTTTCTTTCTAGGTACCAACTGCTCTTTCGATAGAGGCCATAGTTAGATGTTTTTCAAATTCATGCTGCTAAATTGTTTTGCATGAAGCCCAACATGCTGGTGCTAATTCAAGGTTAGTTAAGGAGTTCACTAATATCGGGTGCAAATAGACAAATGACTGAATTCTTGCTTAGTTGAATAATGTACTAATGATACTCATGTTAACGTCATGCTTTGTTCTAATGTTCATGACCTATGCTTTGATAAAGTCTTACTTGAGTTGCCAAGTTATAGTGGTATTGATGTGCTTATTGATATTGTGACTAATGAATATGATTCTAGAGGGTAACTAATAGGGAATAAATATCCTAAACATTACTAGATTTGTGTGGTTATTCATGGCTGAAAGGTCATGGTGTGTTTTGATTCTTATTAAATGTTGTTGATTAGCTTGACTGATTAGTTATTGTGAATATTGATGAGGTTATTGATCTATTGATTGGAATGCTAAACGGATATCTCATTCTGGGAAGTCCCCAAATGTGGTCAAAAGATTCATTGGCCTAAAACGAGTCCTCTTGTAAGTTAAATTAACAAGTTTTGGACGCGTTATCATTGCTCTAGGCAAGACTGCTGGTTTAGGTATGACAGTACTTATGTTTGTAGGCGACTGTGCCAATCCTACAACAAAACACAACTGTCATCCCAACCCTTCTGGCTCACAAGCAGTACCTCACCAAAAACCCAAAATAGTTAAAGGTGATTTATGGCAGCCTTTACACATGGCTTCAAGGTGTGACATCCCAGGGAGCGTCATGGTTAAACGGAGATTACTCCTTTCCCAAATCAATAACATATCTCAATCACACACAGGCAATGAAGAAGATGCAGTGAAGTTTCAACAAGGTTTATTTTAGTAAAACGTCAATCTGCGATAAGATGCATGGGCTGCAATGATTAAGATAATGAACAATGTAAGGAACAGAATAGTAAAGACGAGAGTCATTAATACAAAGACCCCACCATCTTGCAATATCACAAAACAACATAGAGTGTGCGAAAAGTCCCAATACCCTAGCATGTAGGCCTAACCTCTAACCTAGAAGAGAGCTTGGTGTGTTAAACCTCAATCTGCCAATGCCATGTCCATGAGAAGAGCCCTCAACCCTTGTTACCTTGGAATGAGGTCTCTAGCTCAGACTCTGAAGGAACACGAAGACTGGGTCAGTGTCAGGGCGACGTGCCCATCAATAGCAGCGATGGCATCTGGTCGGAATACCTCTGCCTATTTGATAAAGTGAGGAATATATATACAGATCTGCCTGGACCCCTGATGTGGGTTAGTTCCTAAACAATAGATAACAAGGCGTGCTTGGGACAGTAATTAATTTAAACAATTCCCTTGAAAGCATGAAGAGGAAAAGTACCTAACACGGACACCTTCAGTTTGTTTGTATTTGTAGCCTGATCTTGAAGCCTGATCGGTGACATTGATAAGGAAATTCAAAACATGGGCCTAAGTCAAAACAAGGCAGCCATCTTAAATGAATTAATTAAATAAATGTGCTAAAACAGAGCAGGCTAAGTAGGGTAAAAGTCACTAGGTGACGGGGGCACGAGTCTGCATGACAACGGCTAAGCTAACTCCTATTTCCCTATAAAAACTAACTAGGATTCACCACACTACAAGCCTGATCTGTTTATGATGAAATGTTACAATAAACACAGTAGGCCTGATGTATTTATTGTGAAAACATAAGTTACCATCAATCCTCCTAAGGTTGTATTGTTATTACACTGAAGGAAAGCCTGCAGAGGAGGATTTTGTAACATGGAATATTTAAGATTACTGTACTATGCAAGGGTTTTGGTGTTGGGTACACCCTGTGACAAATTGTAGCTGTAGACGTTTTGCTCGCTGGGAATCCTTGTTAGTTCCTCTTAATAAATGTAGCATTTTGCATAGTCAATATAATGCTGTATACCTTTGTGATTGTATGACTATGTATCTCTCACAACTCCATCCTGTACCATAAGTGTGGTGGGTTTTACCCGCCGAACTCTTGTCACCCTTCCCTTGTGGTGCCTCCATGACATGAGTTCTTCCAGTCATATTATCCGTGTGGCTCTTCCAGTCTCAAGTCTTCCATGATTTCCCTCCCAGGAAGCCTGAAACATTGACCCTCCTGTCCTGTTGCTATGCAAGTTTGGTTTGTTGCGCCCCAGTAAATATCACATATCAAGTTAGGATGGTTATGTTATCCATTGTGACCTATTGACTTGGACCATCATGCACTTGGGGTTCCGTTGAACTTGCTAATAGTTGCTAACTGCGGTTTGAGCCTACCTCCCGAAAAGCCTCATATCCTTTGTATGTAATATGTGATCTCCCCTCCCAATGTTCATTGGAATATTCCACTCTTCCATGTGGGACAAGTGCCCTTTCACAAACATTTTAGCCTTCCTGTATAAATACCCACCTCTGAACTTGCATCAGTGTTTGGCCTCGTATCTGTCCTGCATGAGCTATGTCCCTGCACTCACCTCCTGAGTCTCCCGGATCTTCAGCGCTCAAGCCCTGCACAAACTTTGTCCCTGCACCCAAGTCCTGAGTCACCCGGAACTTCCGGCGCTCTAGTCTTCCAAGCCCTCCTGATGACTTTGTGATCCAGGCGTTAGTGATGCATCTACAGTCTTCCTTCCTTGCACTGACTTTCCTGTGTCTTCAGAATCCAGTTCAAGTACTGACTTGGTTAAGTACTTTCTGCTCAGGTTAGGATATATCCGAAGACTTATACCTTTTAAGGCATGAGCACGTTTGCTCATATTGGACATAGTTTGAGTATTAATCCCCATCAGGACCAGCGCTCTGAACTTTATTCATTGCAGCTCTCTGAACTCTTTTTGTATCTGAACTGAAACGGAGAGTATGTCAATTAATCTTATTTGACAGTTCCTGCCTGCTGTGTGAGGTTAATGCTGCTTTGAAATCATGATGCTGGATTAAACAAACTGTAATTGTTGTTTTCAACATATTGTACCTCAGTATTGTGATTAACTTCTCTCTCTTTCTCCCTGTCATCCTTGGTTATTCATAGTCTTACAATTGGTAGGCCAACCTACTTTTCCTATTGCAACTGCCCCACAATCTACCCACAAAGTACAAACGGAAGCTCTGATGTGGAGTGGGAGGTGTTCCATGCTTTACTATATCAAACTATATGATTCTCACTTTTTATCTGAAACCTCAAAAAAGTATGTATGATCACTGGATACAGTATACAATATCAGGAAGTTAGACACATAGTAAACAAATGTCAGCACTTAATCAAAAGTGATCCGGTGATAGGGGGAGTGATGCCAGATAGCCCCCCAATTACATTTCACAAAGCAAAGTCTATGATGCAACATTTAAGCCCTCATTACAACCCTGGAGGTAATACCGCCAACAGGCTGGCGGAAAAAAAAAATGGGATTGCGACCATGGCGGAGACCGCCAACATAGACAGCCACTTTAGCACTCCGACCGCCAGGGCGGTACAAACAAACATTGCGGCGGTAATCGCCAACAGACAGACGGAAGACAATGTACCGCCCACTGTATTTCAAGACGCCCATCTGCCACCTTTTCCGGGGTGGAACCAACGCGATCAAAAGCACAGCGGAAACAGTACACAGAAGGGAAACCACTCACTTCCGACACCCAACGAGGAACCAGGACGCCATGGAGCCCGAACTACAAGTGTTACCAATGTTGGTTTACCTTCTCTTCTACCAGGAGTACGAACGGCGGCTGCGACGACCACGGTGAGTACTGCACCTACAACACAGGGGAGAGGGGGGAAGAGAGTGACACACACACGCAACACCCCCAACCCCACCCTCACCCACAACACCATACACACAAACACATGCATCAACATTACATTTACACCCCGTCACCCCCTGGAAGAACGCAAGGACAAAAGGAAATGATTGTAACGATTGTAATCATGAAAAATCCAATAGTCAAAAGTCAAAATTCAGTATATACAAATATGTACACCAACTACACAAGTCTGGATAGTGTACCAATCATTGTCCGTGGACCACTGGTCCCAAAATGCATGGGCCAAGCCCACACATGATACCTGACTGGAAATGGAGAGAACACTGCTGGGGCATCAGATCGAAAATACACAGGCACCTCAGGGTGAGGGGGAGGGTGGGCTCCATGCCCACTGCTGTATCCTGGGGATTGCAAAGCCACAGTCTCTCAAGTCACTCCAGTGGGTGGTTTGCCCACTGCTCAATCCTGGGGAGTGCAAAGCCACAGTCTCACAAGTCTCTCCAGTGAGTGGTTTGCCCACTGCTCTATCCTGGGGAGTGCAAAGGCACAGTTTCTCAAGTGGATAATAGTCTCCACTGGTTCTGGAGGGGGCCTGGTGCCCAGAGTGCTTCATCCTGCCAAGGACTGAGGTGGTGGATGTCAATCTCCACTGGTTCTGGAGGTGGCATGGTGCCCAGAGTGCTTAATCCTGCCAAGGACTGAGGTAGTGGATGTGATACTCCACTGGTTCTGGAGAGGGCACGGTGCCCAGAGTGCTTCATCCTGCCAAGACTGAGGTAGTGGATGTATCTCTCCACTGGTGCTGGAGGGGGCATGGTGCCCAGAGTGCTTCATCCTGCCAAGGACTGAGGTAGTGGATGTGATACTCCACAGGTTCTGGAGGGGGCATGGTGCCCAGAGTGCTTCATCCTGCCAAGGACTGAGGTAGTGGATGTGATACTCCACTGGTTCTGGAGGGGGCATGGTGCTCAGAGTGCTTCATCCTGCCAAGGACTGAGGTAGTGGTTGTGATACTCCACTGGTTCTGGAGGGGGCCTGGTGCCCAGAGTGCTTCATCCTGCCAAGGGCTGAGGTAGTGGATGTCAAGCTCCACTGGTTCTGGAGGGGGTCTGGTGCCCAGAGTGCTTCATCCTGCCAAGGACTGAGGTAGTGGATGTATCTCTCCACTGGTTCTGGAGGGGGTCTGGTGCCCAGAGTGCTTCATCCTGCCAAGGACTGAGGTAGTGGATGTGATGCTCCACTGGTTCTGGAGGGGGCATGGTGCCCAGAGTGCTTCATCCTGCCAAGGACTGAGGTAGGGAATGTATCTCTCCACTGGTTCTGGAGGGGGCATGGTGCCCAGAGTGCTTCATCCTGCCAAGGACTGAGGTAGTGAATGTATCTCTCCACTGGTTCTGGAGGGGGCATGGTGCCCAGAGTGCTTCATCCTGCCAAGGACTGAGGTAGTGAATGTATCTCTCCACTGGTTCTGGAGGGGGCCTGGTGCCCAGAGTGCTTCATCCTGCCAAGGACTGAGGTAGTGGATGTCAATCTCCACTGGTTCTGGAGGGGGCATGGTGCCCAGAGTGCTCCACGTGCAGTGTGGCCGGTACAATTCCCTCACCTGGGTGTGCGTGCCATGAGATTGGCGAGGTTCAGGTAGCATGATACCCCATGGAGGCAGAGACATACCCCACACTGCTGTGGCTTCGCCTTCCACCTGCAGGTGCAAACAGTGATGGAAATAATGGCTCATGGAAGCTGCCCAGGGTCCAGGAACTCTCCTCCAGCCTCGGACGACTGACCACTGGGGATGGTAGCCAGCATGTCAGGGGTGGTGCCACTGTCCGAGGACGTGGCGGGGCCGGTGGCAGTGCTTGCGGCGGTGTCTGTGGCGGTGCTTGCGGCGGTGCTGGCGGCGGTGCATGGGTCGGCACCTGCTGAGGGACAAAGCAGGACGTCTCCTGCAGCCTCGGACAGCTGCCCACTGGGGAAGAGGCTGGGGACTGTCGCTGAGGCTGTAGACGTGCCGCGGGCGGTGCAGGTGGGGGTGCAGGTAGCGGTTGTGGTGGCAGTGCAGGTGGCGGTTGGGTGGCGGGGCAGCTAGCGGTGTTCACCGCCGTACAGGTTGGCATGGTTGTGGACAGAAGATGTGACACTGGTCCCTCAGTCGGTGCCACCATGCCCTCTCCTGACCTGCTCTTCTGCTTTTGGCCCTTCCCCACCTTTGATGGTGCCGCAGTTGTCTTGCCGCTATCCCCTTTTGTTTTAGCTGAGCCCTTGGTGGTTGGTAGTTTCGGCTTCTCCCTCCGGGATGTGGGCACCTTTTTCACCTTAGCAGGTGGTGGAATGTCCTTGCCTCGCTACGTGGCACACTGGCAGCACTGATGGGTGGCGCAATCGATGACCCCGCAGTTGCTGGCACCACTGTGCCTGGGGATGGGGCGGCTGAGGTGCTGGGCTGTGACCTGGAAAGCCTGGCCCTAGGGGAAGGACGGGTGGGGAGGTGTAGGGAAGAGGTCAATGTTAGCCAGGAAGTATTTTTTAGACACACTGGGACGGGAAGATGGAGGGGGTTTGGGAGTGGAGGTAGAGATAGTGGTTGTAGGAGGTGTACATCTGCTGAATTTGGGTGAAGGTGCATGGGCCGGAGGCTGTTGTGATGTGGATGGCTGTTGGGTGGGTGTGTGCCTGCGTTTGTGTACTTTGGGTGGAGGGCTCACAGACACACTGGGAGAGGTCACAGGGGATGTGTGAATGGTAGTGGGGGTGATGAGTGCACATGAGTGGTGTGTGGTGATGGGTGTGCTGGTGATGGAGGTAGTGGCTGAGGATGTAGTGCATGCAGGTGTGAGTGGAGATGAGACAGGGAAAGAGGAGGGAGACGTGGAGGAGGGGGACACAGTGGAGGAAGTGGATGTTGGTATGTGTGCAAGGGTATGGTGCTTGTGTGAGTGCCTGTGGGATGTGTGGTGCTTATGTTTGCCTGAACCAATTTTGTCTGTTGATGTGTGTGCATGCCGCTCTGATGGTGTGCTTGGGATAGGCTGAGGTACAGGGGATTGGGTCTGGGTGGAGGAAGTTGGAGGGGGGATGCTGGACACAGGGACAATGGCTGCCATCAGTGTTGAGGCCAGAGCCTGAAATGCTCTCTGTTGGGCTGCCTTGCCAGAATGAATGCCCTCCAGGTATGCATTTGTTTGTTGCAAATGCCTCTCAACACCCTGGATGGCATTCGCAATGGTAGATTGCCCAACAGTGAGGGATCTCAGGAGCTCAATCACCTCCTCACTGAATGCAGCAGGGCTGATTGGGGCAGGGCCTGAGGTGCCTGGAGCAAAGGGGATGCCCACCCTCCTGGGTGAGTGGGCACGGGACACATGCTGAGGGGCTGCTGGGAGGGCGGTGCTGGTAGGAGAGGTGGTGGCTGTACCTGTTGATGCGGTGGGCACAGAGGTGCCCGCCACCACAAGGGAGCTCCCATCAGAGGAGGAGTTGCTGTCACTGCTGTCTGCTCCTGTCCCCACCGTGGAGCTCCCCTCGCCCTCCCTGGTGGCTTCAGACCCTGTTGCTTCACCCTCCAGGGCCAAGTGGGTTGCAGCTCCCTCATGCTCCGGTGCCAATTCTCCTCCGCCTGATGATGCTATTGCACACAAGAACAGGGAGACCACAAAAAGGGGGGGGGGGGCAGAAGAAAGACATGTTCAGTGCATGCAACACCACTACAGTTGGCGGACACAACACACATAGAGCAGACCTCTACACTACGCCATGCACTGACAGTTCCTAGAAATTTCAGCTGACCATGGGGAATGAGGCCTAAGACCAATTTCTGCACACCTGCAAGTCACAGGAGCTTGACTAGGTGTAGATGACTCTTACCACTGGTGGGGTTGGGGTGCCACATGGCCTGCCTCACAGGGGACCTTGCCTACCAAGTTCGCCCTGGCCCACTGCCCACCTCCCCCACCCAGACACCTCATCATGAGCGCAGAGTTAGCTGAATTAGAGTGTGCTCACCCCCTTGTGGCTGCTGTGATGCCCTCAAGCACCCATCCAACTCCGGATAGGCCACCACCAGGATCCGGAAAATCAGGGGGTCATGGTGCGACGGGCACCCCTCCCAAGTTGGAAGGCCATCCCCAGCTGGGCCTCTGCCGTCTTCTTGGTCCAGCGGCGCAGGTACTCCCATCTTTTACGGCAGTGGGTGCTCTGTCTGTGGTAGACCCCAGGGTTCGGACGTCCTTGGCGATGGCACGCCAAATACTCTTCTTCTGGTGGGCGCTGACCTAGAGGAATGGTACAGGGGGAAAGGACATTACTTACCTGTCTGGACCGTCATACTCATTGCCCACCAGTTCCCACCCATACCCTGACGCACATACATTCAGCATCCGCACATGCAGGTCTCAGCCCCCCCCATGTATCTTCCATCCACACCACTCAAAACAGGCATTGCCCATGCAGCATGCTCACAGTGTACTCACCTATCTGGAGGACCGTACAGTTGCGTGTACTGGGAGAGGACCCCATCCACTAGTTTCTCCAACTCCTCCAAAGTGAAGGCAGAGGCCCTTTACACAGACACTCGAGCCATTGTTGCTTCCAGATACAGGTCACAGCAGCACTTGCAGTGTAGGTCCTCTCCTGTTGAAGGTCAGGTATCAAGTGAGGGAACAGACAGAAAATGGCGGTCACGTCCGCGGCGGTGCGTACTGTCACTGCCGGCATACATCGTCATTGGCTCCTGGGACCCATAGGGCCCAATGTTAACCACTGCGACGGTGTACAGCACCAGCGCAGTTACCTCATATCCCCTTGTCCCATCTTACAGGTCAGGCAGCCGCCATTTCAGGAGGCCACATGGGATGGATGTTAACTGCGACACAGCTATCTAGGCTGGGAATACAGACAGATACCGGCACATTGAGGATTAATAACGTTTCTGCAAATAACAAATTGTGATACCTCAGTGTTGGCTGACTCTCTGCTCGCTGTTCTCCTCCATAGGGCACGTCTGCTGGGGCAGGTGATGAGATAGTGGCATCCTCCGGTGTACAGACCCGTGGTGGACCTGTCGACAATGGAAGAGAGGCACATGATAGTCACATACAGTCTTGATCGTGCAACAATCCTGGAACTGTGTGCCCAGTTGGAGCCAGACCTGATTTCTGCTATCCGCCATCCCACAGGGAATCCCCCCTCTAGGGTAGGTCCTGTCTGTACTCCATTTCCTGGCCAGTGGGTCTTTTCAAACAACAGTGGCCATGGCATCAGGGATGTCCCAGCCAATGTTCTCTAACGTGTTGTCCAGAGTGCTGTCTGCCCTGCTGAATCACATGCGCAGTTACATTGTGTTCCCTCAGGTGGAGGATTTGTCCACAGTGAAAGGTGATTTGTATGCCCTGGGACATATCCCCAACATCACTGGTGCCATTGATGGTACACATGTAGCATTTGTACCCCCCGCAGGAGTGAACAGGTGTACAGAAACCGGAAGAGCTACCATTCGATGAATGTGCAGATGGTGTGTTTGGCAGACTAGTACATCTCCCATGTGAATACCAAGTATCCTGGCTCAGTGCATGACGCTTACATTTTGAGGAATAGCAGCATCCCTTATGTGATGGGACAACTCCAGAGGCACTGTGTGTCACTAATAGGTGAGGGCAAGGTCCCAATCCAGTTGACATAGGTGTCTGGGTATGGGGTTGTCCCTAAGGGTTAGTGTGTGTCTAACAGTTGTCCCTCGACATTTGTAGGTGACTCTGGTTACCCCAACCTGTCATGGCTACTGACCCCAGTGAGGAATCCCAGGACAAGGGCAGTGGAACGCTACAATGAGGCACATGGGCGAACTAGAAGGGTGATCGAACGCACCTTCGGCCTCCTGAAGGCCAGATTCCGGTGCCTCCATCTGACAGGTGACTCCCTATACTACTCACCGAAGAAGGTGTGCCAGATAATCGTGGCCTGCTGTATGCTGCACAACCTGGCTTTGCGACTGCAGGTGCCTTTTCTGCAGGAGGATGGGCCAGATGTTGGTCTTGTGGCAGCTGTGGAGCCTGTGGACAGTGAAGAAGAGGAGGCAGAAGAAGAGGATATCAACAACCGAAACAACATCATCATGCAATACTTACAGTGAGACACAGGTATAAGATGTAGCTGCTTCCCACATCTCATACTATTGTTGGAGCTAGCATAAGTCTGTCATTTTCACTCAGTGTTTGGACACTGACTTGTCACTTTGACTTTCCATTTCACAGATCTGGGTCCCACTTTTTGTCCTCTGCTCTGTTTACTCCTGGCCTACAGCTGTGTTACATTGGTATGTGAACAAGCAAATTGAAATTGCTATATTCCATAGTTATTGCAATTACACATTTGTGAAAGCACAGACTGACTCCAGATTGTTTTGTGATTTAAGTGTGTTTATTCCTGTGCAAATATGTGGAGGGGGTTGTAAAATGGGCTGGGGTGATGGTGGAGGTATGTCCATGGCAGAGTCCTGTGTATTTGTTTCACAGGTGCATTGTCCAAAGGGGCATAGGAAGTGGAAGGGATTGGCTGTTGGTTCTAGGGCTGTGATTGGTGGATAGGTCTGGGATTCTGATTGGCTGTTGGTTCTGGGGCTGTGATTGGTGTATAGGTGTGGGATTCTTATTGGCTGTTGGTTCTAGGGCTGTGATTGGTGGATAGGTCCGGGATTCTGATTGGCTGTTGGTTCTAGGGCTGTGATTGGTGGATATGTCTGGGATTCGTATTGGCTGTTGGTTCTAGGGCTGTGATTGGTGGATAGAGCTGAGATTCTTATTGGCTGTTGGTTTTAGGGCTGATATTCTTATTGGCTGTTGGTTTCTAGGGCTGTGATTGGTGGGTAGGTCTGGGATTCTGATTGGCTGTTGGTTCTAGCGCTGTGATTGGTGGATAGGTCTGGGATTCTGATTGGCTGTTGGTTTTAGGGCTGATATTCTTATTGGCTGTTGGTTCTAGGACTGTGATTGGTGGATAGGTCTGGGATTCTGATTGGCTGTTGGTTCTAGGGCTGTGATTGGTGGATAGGCCTGGGATTCTGATTGGCTGTTGGTTCTAGGGCTGTGATTGATGGATAGGTCTTGGATTCTGATTGGCTTTTGGTTCTAGGGCTGTGATTGGTGGTCAGGAATAGGGCTATGATTGGTGTTTAGGGCTGGGTCTCCCATTATTAGTTGTTTGAATCAGGGCTTGAAATTGGATTGACTAGGGTTAAGACCAGCTTCTTATTGGCAGTAGGGCCATTAAAGGCTAGGACTCAGGGCGTCTCAGCCCGGGCGGAGACAAAGGGCGGAGAGGACAAGGGCAGCTGCCTGTTTGGGCCTGTTCAGGACAGGTAGGGACTAGGGCCTAGTGCCAGAAATGCTGCCCAATTCTCAGTGGACCAAGATTGGTTCCAGCCCCTACACATCCATCAACATGCAAACACATATTCTACAAAGGCATCCAACTCATACATCACAAACTGACCACAGACAGATTGCATTGCCCCATCACCCAACACAATACCCTTTATACAACACATATACACATATCCCCCACAACTACTACAGTCAAACACCTGCATTCTCACAGCCAACACTACTCTGTCCATTCCCACTAACACAACCTGCCATCATCCACACAATACAAAACTACAGCATACATTTCTCCCAGTCTCAGCCTTCCAGATACACACTCTCTGCTCATACTAACCAACAACACTATCCGCTGTTTGCTCCACACAGACCACCTGTCATCATAACAATGCCCAAACCCTGCCTTCAAACATACCATCTACAAACACTCTTCCCCTCTCCTCACCAATTACACACAACCATACAATCCCCACATTTCACTCCACCACACATATTACCTCTTGCAGTCATCGCAACTAATACTAACTCCCCTGAAACACACCCATCACCTCTTGCACACCTTGTACATTCATCTCCAAAACACATCAACACCCCATCTAACACTCAAATTCCACTTACCAGCACTAATTCACATACAAATCCCTCACCAAAAACAACTACACCAATATCCCCACTCACTATTCCACAAAAACAATACCAACCACAAACATCAGCACATCAAAGCAACACAAACTTACATTACACTTATCGTCATACCCACTGCCACCCTCAGGACTACACAAAGAAATCTAATTCCATCCTATCTCCACCCCTACTTTCTCACTCTTCACAAACACCTACCACAAGCACCCCAACCCAGCAACTTTCATTCACTCGCCTCTCCTCCATTGCACAATTTAGAGCCTTACATCATGACCCACATGCTCCTCCACCACCCCTAACCCATACTCCATCCACACTAAACAAACGCAAACAAAATAAAAAACATGCCACTCATAGCAACCTCGCATCCCCTTGTCTGTTACATAATAAAACTACCATACAAAAAACAGTACACTCCTCATGTCTCTCTCAGCCACCAAGTCCACCACCCACACACACAGACCCAACAAAATGCCTCCTTAACGTGCTGGAAGAGGAACACTATATTGAAAAGCAAGACTATTGTGAGCCTCAAACAGTTATCACAACTAGCAACACTCCTGCTTCAAGCTCACATTATACTACTTACCCTTCTCCTAAACAAAACAACACTACCACTAACACACCTTTTCTAAACTGCCAGCTCATAAATGCTTGATCATTCTAAAAAAACAAGCACCACATCTACGACCTGCTCACAGACACACAACCTGACTTACTATTCATAACGGAATCCTGGTTGGGAGATGACATGGCACCAGTGTTGCACGAAGCCGTTCCACCGGGCTATCAAACCATCACTCAAAACTGTATAGGCAAGAGAAGAGGTGGACTAGCTATTATATTAAAACAGGCAATGAACCTCAGTAAAACAGACAAAATCTCCATACAAGGTTGTGAAGCCCTCCTTACCATATGCCACCCTACTCCAACTTCCTCCTGTAACTTTCTCCTCCTTTACAGACCTCCACCTAACAACTCCACATTCCCAGATGCTTTTATAGACACAGTCTCAAACCTTATTATACTATACTCCAATCTATGCATTCTTGGGGAACTAAACATTTGGTTTGACAAATCCTAGATGTCATTTTTGCTAAGCCTGAACTAGTTACTGTTCATAGCATCACACCAATCACTTGGTCAGACCACCATATGATAACTTTCCGACATACAACTCCACAAATCAACACACCCCACAACTACTTACATACATACACCTATCGACCATGGAGAAAACTCAGTTTGGATCACTTAGAAACACAACTAACAGCAAACACAGATCTAGATACAATGAATTCTGTGCCAAAACTTTATGAGTGGCTAGAGGAAGCTTTTGATATCCTAATACCACTCAGAAAAACTAAACACGACAAAAGAAAACGAACACCTTGGAGAAACACAGAACTTAAAAAGATGAAGCAACAAATCAGAAAGTTGCAGCGGACCTGGCTCAAAACAAACAACAGTCAAGACACACTGCAGCTACACAAACTTAGCAGGATATACAAATCATCAATCAAAAAAGCTACAAAAATATACTACTCAGACAGAATTCAAAATGCTCAATTTACAACCAAGGAATTTTATAAAATTCTCAATGAATTTCGAAAACCTACATGCATGGAAGGAAGTCATCCCACTACTCAAGATTTCACAAACAAATTGGCAACTCACTACACAACCAAGGCAGACACATTGGACTCTTATTTAAAACAGAAGAAAACCATCAGCACCAACCCCTTTCCTAAAATACCCTTTAAGAATAAAGCAATCCAACCTCTACAGTCCTTCAAACAAATATCCCAGGATGAATTTATGGATGATTTGGTCAAAGCAAGCAAACCGTCTGGTTGCCCTTCTGACCCTTGTCCACCACAAATCTTCAAGAACATTCTTCTATTTACTTCTGCTGCCACACCTGTAAGAAGAATCATCAACAACTCTTTAACTTCAGGAACTTTTCCTGTAGACCTGAAAAAGGCATACATACGACCTTTATTAAAGAAAACAAACCTAGACCCGCAAGACCCCAATAACTACAGACCAATCACAAATGGACCTTTCCTGGGCAAATTGACAGAAAGAGCAGCATTCGCCCAGATGTCACAATTCATTGATGACAATTCTATACTTTCAGACTTCCAAACTGGATTCTGCCCAGGAAGAAGCACTGAATCGGCACTCATAGCAATCTGGGATGATCTTAAAAACACAGTTGACCGCAATGGAGTTGCTGCACTACTTCTCTTGGACCTCTCGGCTGCCTTTGATACGGTTGACCTTGACACCCTAACTCAAAGACTCCACAAATCCGGCATACAAGGGATTGCTCTCGACTGGATTACTTCCTATCTTCAAAAAAGATCTAATATCATCCACTCGCACCCCTTCTCGTCCGAACCCTACCTCACAAAAGCAGGGGTCCCCCAAGGGTCAATCATCTCACCTTTGCTTTTCAACAATACATGATATCTTTACCAGAACTGATCAATGATTTCCATCTCACATGCTGCAACTATGCAGATGACACACAAATACTACTTAAATTAGAATGCCCCAAAAACATTGAAAACTCACAAATCTTCAGTTGCCTCAGAGCCGTTGATCAGTGGATGACCTGGAGCCATCTCAAACTAAATACCTCCAAAACAGAAATAATCAAATGTGGTGACTGGAAAAGTTATGACCCTCTGTGCGTCTGGCCTGACGATCTCGGACCACCTCCTCAATTATCCAAAGAAGTTAAAAACCTAGGAATCACCATGGATTCCAAGTTAACTATGAATGCCCAAGTGGACAAATTAGCACGAACAAGCTTCATCACCTTGAAGACTTTATGACGCATCTTCCCCCAACTCGGATTTCCACACAAGTTGCAAGCTACTATCTCGCTTGTACTATCCAAACTGGATTATGCCAATGGCCTCTACCATGGATCATCTCTATCTGTTATGAAAAAACTACAACGTATCATGAATTCCGCAGCCAGGCTACTATTACATGTAAAGCCGCAAGCCCACATCACCCCTGCCTTGAGAGCACTACACTGGTTACCCGTTGCCAGAAGATGCACTTTCAAGCTGCTTTGTATCACCCACAAAGCTATACATGGAACGGGACCGCTTTTTATCAGAAAGAAAATTACCAAATACATCCAACAAAGAAACCTCCGCTCAAGATTGGCACCCCGCCTTAGAACACCACCATACAAGAAAAAGACTATAAGTGGTACATCCTTCTCCGTCCAAGCTGCCAAACTATGGAATTCATTACCCCTAACTATAAGAGCCACAGATAACTTTCTTGTCTTCAGAAAACTACTCAAGAGTTGGCTCTTTCCTTCATAACCACCATATTCAAACAACTACGAACTGCATATGCCTATGTTGATAAAAATTTTTTAAGATTATGTGTATATTTCTATTTATTTATAGTTTCTTTAGAACATATGTATCGCTACTATGTCATAACAATAAAATACACACACACTCTTTAAACCTGTTTGACTGAGTATTTTTTACCCATGGTTCTAATTATGTATTGTATGTGCATATGTGGGTGTATTCGTGTATGTGTGTGTGTTTATATATATATATATGTATGTATGTGTATATGTTGTTTGTGTGCTTGGCATGTTCGTGGATCATTGCATGGCTCCTGGGTGAGTTGTTATACTAGATATCTATGAATTCCTGCTCTCATCTTATCACACTTATCTACTCATCATCATATGTCATGTCTCTATCAAACTATCCTCCATTCTCACTCTGACTCATCCCAAATCCCTTCTATTACTTTCATCTCCTAAATAACTCTGCCTAAGCTCTTCTCTACGCTTCCACATCTAACTCACCAAACCTCACTCTACTACTGTGACCTCCCACACAACCCTACTAAATTCTCCCGCATTTATCTCACCCTGCTACTATGCTCTCCCTAACCCTTCCACATACTCTTCCCTCCTCCACCCCCCTTTACTCATCCCAAGCCTTTGGGTTGAGTAAATGAAGGATATACTCCCAATTAACACTTCTGGATTTCTTTCCTCCTCCACCCCTCCATTACTCCAGTCAATCTAACTAACAAACTCTCATATCTGCGGCTTAAATTAAATCATAATAATACTAAAACTGTACTCATTATTTCCCGATACTAATCCATCACTAATTCTTGTTGGGTTCCAGAGTAGCGTGCTACTCATCAAAAAGCGCTTCGACGCCTCGTCAGGTGTAGTAAGCGCTATATAAATACGATTACAATACAATACAATACAATAGGAAGTGGAGCAATGGCAGTTTAAGGATGGTCAGGGTGACATAGTGGGACAGAAGGGTGACATTCAGGGGGGGTCTCATTTCCTGGCGGGGGTCTTGGCAATGTTCTCTGTCTTGTTCCTGGATTTCAGGGACCGTTTGCGGGGTGGTTCTCCATCTGAAGGGGGTGGGGTGCTGGTGTCCTGCTGTTCCTGACGCAGTGCCTCCTGTCCACTAGCGCCAGCGGAGGTGGAGGGTTGTTCATCGTCCAGGCTAGTGTCAGGGGCCCGTTGGTGTGCCACTGTGTCCCTCCGGGTGTTGAGAAGGTCTGCCAGCACCCCTGCAATGGTGACCAGGGTGGTGTTGATGGACTTCTAATCCTCCATGATCCCAAGGTAGTGTTCCTCCTGCAGCCGCTGTGTCTCCTGAAACTTGGCCAGTACCGTTGCCATGGTCTCCTGGGAATGATGGTAAGCTCCCATGATGTTGGAGAGGGCCTCGTGGAGTGTCGGTTCCCTGGGCCTGTCCTCCGCCTGTCGCACAGCAGTCCTCCCAGTTTCCCTGTTATCCTTTGCCTCTGTCCTCTGAACCATGTGCCCACTGCCACTGCCCCCAGGTCCCTGATTTTCTTGGGTTGGTGGGTTTGCCTGGGTTCCCTGTAGAGGTGGACACACTGCTGATTGACGTGTCCTGGGGACAGAGGGATGGGCCCGCTGGGTGGGTGCTGTGCTGGTGTTTCCTGAGGGGGAGGCTCTGTGGTGGCTTGTGACAGTGGCAGGGGAACTGACTGTCCCAAGGTCCCTGATGGGCCTGGCTGGTCAACTTGATCCAGGTGTGCAGAACTGCTGTCATCACTGTGGGCCTCTTCTGTGGGGGGACTGGATATGTCTGGCACCTCCTGGCCGGTGACGTTGGGTAGGGGTCCTGTTGGGGTGTAAATGCATAGTTATTGTCTCTGTGTGTGCCAACTTGTGCAATGGGTGAGTGACCCTCTACTCCTGTGTTTGCATTATTGGCTTGGTCCTTGTGTGATTGGTGATTTTAGGGCATGAGTGAACCTCTGTACTGGACATGCTTTTGTGATGGGTGTCCATGCATTGGTGTTAATCGCAGGGCTTGTTTTTGGGATGCGTGGGTGTGTTGGTGGGGTATCTGTTGGGGTGCTGGGTGTGAGGGTAAGGGTGGGAGTATGTGATGGCATGCAGGTAGGGTGGGGGGATAAGGTTGTAAAGATTTGACATACCAGAGTTCATTCCTTCTGCTACTCCTGCGAGGCCCTCAGGATGCAGTATTGCCAAGACCTGCTCCTTCCATGTTGTTAGTTGTGAGGGAGGAGGTGGGGGTCCACTGCCAGTCCTCTGTACAGCAATCTGGTGTCTGGAGACCACGGAACGCACCTTCCCCCGTAGGTCGTTCCACCTCTTCCTGATGTCATCCCATGTTCTTGGATGCTGTCCCACTGCGTTAACCCTGTCGACAATTCTGCGCCATAGCTCCATCTTCCTAGCAATGGAGGTCTGCTGTAACTGTGATCCGAATAGCTGTGGCTCTACCCGGACGATTTCCTCCACCATGACCCTGAGCTCCTTGTCAGAGAACCTGGGGTGTCTTTGAGGTGCCATGATGTGGTGTGGGTGATGTGTCAGGTGGTGTCTGTTGTGATGTGTGAGGGGATGTGTTGGTGTGTGTTGTTTGAGGTGCATGGATGTTGGGTAAGTGATGGTGTTGTGTGTCTGTGGATGCATGCTGTGTTGTTGTAGGTAGTCTCTCTCTGGCCTGCTTTCAAAATTCTGGTAGTAAGGGTTTGTGGGTGATGTGGGTGTGTGTTTTATAGTGGTGTGGGTGTGGTGTGTGTATGTGTATCAGGTGTGTGTATTTTGAATTGTCCAATGTGGTTGTGTTTTGTAGATGTGTGTGCATTTAGAACGCGGCGGTGTGTACCGCCAATGGTTTACCGCGGTTGAAAGACCGCCGCGTTGATTCGTGGGTCGTGATAGTGTGGGGGTATTCTTGTTGACGTGACGGTGTCGGTTTTGTTATTGCCAGTTTATCACTGACCTTTGGTGTGGCGGACTTGTGTGGGTGTCTGTATTGTGGCGGATTCCGAGCTGTGGGTTGTAATACCTGCAGTGGAATTCTACGGCCGCAGCGGTATGTTGGTGGTCTTCTGCACGGCGGTAAGTGGGATTTACCGCCAGGGTTGTAATGAGGGCCTTAGTGTCCAGCAGTCCAGAGATGGCCAGTGGCAGTAGGTGGCTTATTGGCAATCCAGGCTTCAGGAAGTGTCACAAGTGTGAGGCCTGCACACATGGTGTCAACACCACACAGGTCATATCACCCCTTTCCAAGACTCCTGTGGTGATTAAGAAACCACTACATTGTAAGAATGAGTTTGCAGTCTATGTGCTTAGATGCACATGCCCCAAGATGTATGTAGGAAGCACAATCTTGAAAGTCCACCTTCAGATCCTATAGCATATTAGGGCCATCAGAAGCAAAGACCACAATTTTCTGGTGGCAAGACACTTTGAGGAGTTCCATAGTGGCAAAGAGGTGGAACTGAGTTACTTTGTTCTGCACACAGTATCAAAAAGTGTGAGGAGGGCAACAGGGAACAACAATTAAGGAGATTAGAGTCACGTTACATCCTCCCACTGGACATTAAAACACCGGTAGGGTTGAATATGGAAGAGGATTTTTTTGTTAATCTGTAGGCATCAATAATAGTTATTAGAAACAGTGTCCCAGTAATCCATTCTGAGTTAAAAATCATGTGGATATCTTGTGTTGATATGATTTGAATGGGGGCTGCCATATGGTAACCAGTCGCGGCTGCTACCAGGAAGGGGTGGGGGAGGGGGGTCATCGCACAGAGCTGGGGGCTGTGGGAGGGAGGAGGGGGGGAAGCAGTAAAAAAAAAAAAATTACCTGCCCCTCCGTGATCCACCGCTCCAGCCGCCTCTCATCTTCTTCCCTCCCCCTCCGTAAGTCTTTTCATTGTTTTTATGACTGGCTGCACACGTCACTTAGTCAAGACACACCACAATTTAAAAAGGTTGCACAAGATGGTAGTTGTGGGTTGTAAGAAAGGCCGCATCCACGTCCGAAATGTTTTAACTTTTTCTGCAAGGAGTTACGTACTGCCAATAAACTTGTCCACGCATGGCGAATCCGGGCTGTGTCAGTGCTCGTTTTTTGAAGATAGGTGGCTAAATAATAAATATATATATATATATATATATATATATATATATATATATATATATATATATATATATATATAGTTATAACATTGTCTGTCAAAATGTTACTGTTTTAAAATGAGCGCACTGTTAAGCGACTATGAAGATGGGACGGCTGAGTTTTTTGCCTCTGTGCCCCTTCCTTCAAAAAATACATTATACCTCATTTTACTAAACACCCACATCTTCTTTCACATTGGCAACCCTCTAGTTTTAACCTGCATTAACATCTCAATGCTCAGTTAGTTCAGCCTGCTCTTTAGGAAAGGCTTTAAGTTCAACAGCTGTTATTCCAACAAAATTACGCCCAGGAGTGCCTCACTTTTGTGTTGAAAACAAAATGTAAGCAATTTAATTGTTCATTATAACTCTGTGGTGACTCTGCAGTTGGTTACTTGGGAGTTAACTGACCAACTGCTGACGCTATTGGAAGTACATGTTTGAATCTGCACAGCAAAATATTTTACTGAAGTGGATGAAGGAAATATTTGAGAAATTGTGACCTAATTTTAGCTTTCTAGAGCACTAGCCATAATTTCTATAACAAAAACCCCTCATTTTTGTATTTCCTGTAGTATCCTCTGCTGGAAAGACTTTTGGTTTTACAGCTTTGCCTCCATCAAGATGGTATTCAGGTATGCCCACCTTTGTCGTAAATACAGAATATTAGCACTCTAGCTGCAGTAGAATCCTAGGATAACCAACATGCCCCTGCTGGTGGAAAATACACGTTTCAGTCTGCATCTCAGAAATATTTTACTGACAAAGATGAGAAGGATATCTGAGAACTCATAGAAAGTGTTCTCATTTTAGCTTTCTGCAGTACTAACCATAATTTCTATGCCAGAACAAGACCCCTCACTTTGTTCATTTCCAATGCTTCACATTGTTTAGCTTTGATTCCATCAATATGGCCTCAGGTGTTCCTTAGTTTTGTTATGAATACAGAATGTTAGTGTTCTATTTGTTCATTAGAACACTGTAGAAAGCTGCATCAGAACACTGAGAAATAAACTGACAGAGTGTTGCTATTGGAAGTACATGTTTCACTCCGAATATCTGACTATATTCTAGGTAATGTAAACTTACAGAAAAAGTGCTCTTATTTTAGCTTCTCAAGCATTTTTCATAAAGTCTATGAAAAAATCCTGAGAGAAAACAGTTTTCTTTTAAACATGGTTCAACAAATTCAGCATTTGTACAGAGTAATATAACCTTAGAACACAGAACAGTTCCTAACTTAAAGATTGATTTATATTGTGACTAAACATTTTTATCACCCTTTATATGTACTCCTTTTTGTGACCTCAAACCTGGTATTCACTACAGTGCATTTTAATGGGGACCATGTCCATGCAATGGCAGCTAAACCATGTTGTCTATTTTGTGGCTGGTCAATAAAGAGGGTGGCCCCTTTGCAACTCTCACACATGCCCTTTGGGGTTAGGGTGTGCTCACTTTGCCTCTCAATGTATTTTTTTAATTCATTTTCAGGATGCAGGGACTATGTCCCCTGGTCCTGTTATGGCTGAAACATCATAATATTCAGGTTGTGGCCAGCCATTCAGAACTGACTAGTCCCCATTAAAGTGGCCAATCAAGCATATCTGGACACCAATAGTCCAACTTTCATTATCACTATCTCTATAACTCAATGACCACTCTGGGAACCTCTTTAAATGCAATTTCTTAAAAGCGACTGAATGGATTTACACCAAATAACAAAAAGCATGCTTTTTGAGAAAAGTTCCAACATTATGCCAAATTTTGTGTCATTCTGTTAAGACATTTCTTCTGTATCTCTTACCCAAATTTCCTAAATTAACAAGTTAAATCAGCGTTTTGGGGCCAACCCTTTTTCTTAGCCTCTCTCTTCACGAAGCAGCGCAAAGCTTTCCAGGAAGGAGCGGAGGTGGATTAACTTTTTTTTAGGAAAGTTGTGTGAAGGTTCTTCATACGGGCAAAAAGTTATTAGCAAAACAACTCTTACTATTGAACCTCTGACCTAACTATAATTACACAGTGGCGACTACCACTATATAATATACATATTGACACACAGAGAGTTTTTGGGAAAGCCCTCTTCTGCCATTGTTTTGTCTGAGTGTTATTTACACTGTGCTTACATCCATGAGAGCGTATTGCGGTAACTGATCAGTTCACTTAAGCCGGTGGCCCTCTTACCCTGTGAATGACAAACATTTTCTGATCACAAGACTATCCACCTGAAATGAGTGTGTATGTCAGAACCCCTTTCAGAGAGGGTTGTGGCTTTTTACTCCTTTTGTCCTGGATTCTGAGTAATGTGCCAAGTACCCGTTGTGAACATGACTCTAAGTCAGTCGTCTTCAAACTGGGAGGCGGGCCACCCTCAGGGTGGCCTCAAGTGTTGCCGGGGAGGGTTGAGCGCCAGGCTCTGGCCAAAGGAAACATTATCCTGATAACAGGGCTTTGTCTTAAGCTGAAAAAACTGAGCAGCAGTAAACCGCTCTGTAACGGGCCATCACTAACATGTTTTGACATTTATATTCAAGCTGCGAGTATGTGTCAAAAGGAAAGGGACTCCAAACACTCTTCAAAATCCCCAGCCCTCCCCCACTTCTAGTAATCACACTGTGAATACTTTTCACGTTAGTAAGGCCTGCCTGACCAGAATAGTATGTTTGGCATCATGCATTTGATCACATTTTTTAGAAGGTAACAGAACTTAACTGCAGTGTTTAAATACGTCTACACATATTCAAACATTGCCAATTTAATATAATTGTGAAAAATGTGTAGGGAAGGCCCTGATATTTTTTTTAATGTGGGGGGGGTGGCATTAAAAAGTTTGAAGACCACTGCTCTAAATTATAAAGCGGTAGAGCAGTCCAAGGATCCCTCAGAGGGGGGGGATGGATTCAGGGGAGTGAACACAGGCTCATATCTCAAAATGTGTGCCGCAGCAGCAATAAATCACCGTCCAGGCAAATACTCACTTTTATGAAAAAGATAAGAATTTTATTTCTACCACTAACAACTCAAAAGTAAAATACGACACTCCCAAACTACTACACAATCCCCGTGAGGTCAAGACTCTAGTGTTTTCTTGCAGTTCCCTGTTCTACTTCATCCTCACGTAAGAGATAGTGGTTATTCCCCATTCACTATTGGAAACTTCCAGGGTATATTCCACTAGTAGTCCAAGTCTCAAGAGTCCACTATGACTTAATTCTTAAAGTCAATAGTGTTCCAGGACTGTAGTGCTAATTAGCAGTAGGTCCCCTTGGAACCAATAGAACTGAAATTAGTGTTACCAACACCTCGCAGAATCGAAGCGACCGGAGTTCCTCAGTGCGGCCTTTCCACTGGCGCTGGATCTGCAGCAGTTGATTGTGGCGAGTTAGCTGCATGCGGCCAGAGCAGGCTGCTGTCTTCATTTGCGATCACGCCTCTGCAGCGACCAAAAGGTCTCGAGGACTTCTCTTCACTTGGTAGGTTTCTTATTCTTCCTGGAATGGAAGAAGTGGGTGGTGACACGTGCCTCCTGGTGCGAATCCTTTGTCTCGGGCAGGTGTGCAGGGTCCTCAGCAGCCTCACTCCTCTCGGGAACAACTCTGACCAGGTCATGGATTGCTGGTCCTGGCGACCCCCTATGGCACACCGGTCACTGTATACTTACAGGACATGGGCCACAGCCTGACTGGCACCGCTAAGTACAAGCTGGCTTCCCCTTCTGGTGTAAGGGGTCATGGCCTCCTACAGCATGGCAGTCTTCTCATTACGACCCCTCCTCACACATGGGGTTGCCACTCTCCCACTACGCATAGGCTCCAACCCAATGCACACAGCTCAATTCACGGTGGCCCTCCTTCGGCATAATGGGAGGGGCCAATTTCAAGCTACACATGGGCAATGACCTGATCGGTGCAGCAGCCGTCTCCTCACACCTCACAGAGGGAATCCACTCGACAGGACTCCCCACTGGATCTCACTCCCTCCAACCGTCTTCTCTTCCTCACAGGGCACACTGGTTTTGAAAAGAAGGCTGGCACTAGTGCTCCAGGGCAGGTGGTCTTGGATTACCTTGATGATGTCTCTAGTCCTGGTCACAGACAGAAGTCTTGCAAAGCTTCCTTTCCTCACACAGCCCATCTGACTGCTTGCCACGTGACAATTTCCGGGGGGCTAAACCTTCTCTTCTTATAGCCCATTTCAGACACCAATGTGATTTTGAAGTTTGTTTTGAGGGCCTGCGTCTTTTGAAGCCCACTCCTCTGGCTTCATCTTTCTCTTTAAAGCAGTCAGTGACTCCAAAGCTGATAGCCTCACGCACAGGTCATGGGAGTGACTTGAGGTAAGACATGGATGTCAGTAGCAGTACTATGTGTACCAAAGAGTTAGCCCAGGGCCCCAGCCCTACTCTTAATGGTTCTGTTGTCAACACCATCTCTTTACTTAGATATGCCCAGGCCCCTTTCTTGTGTTATTTCACTGATTCAAAGAGAACCCTTTCAAATGTACAGAGGAAGCCAGGCTCTCTCCTCTCCAGTGTGTGTCCCATCCAACTTACAGGAATGCAGCAATACACAAATCTATCTCTACCTCCTCTCTGTGTTTCACTATGCAGACAGGGTACTCCCAAAATGTAACCCAGGGCCCTTTATGTAGTTTACCATCCACAGGCGCACAGACACTCAGTGCATGTATATAACCTACACACTGTGCACAGCACTGTAGGGTGAGTATGGCACACAGTAGCAAAACTTTAAAATGAGTAACCATATAGGATCTGTTCTCTCTTACTGATCACCGCACGGTATGGTGCTACCACCGCACTCATGCTGCTTAACTCCTCATGTAGGCAGTAGCCACTCACCACTATGAGAGTAGTGCTTTGGGGCTAAATGTGGCTCACCGCTGTTGCTGAAGGTCTCTGCGCCTCACAAGCGACACTATTCCCTATGCACCAGCCTTGACCTTGCTGGGTATGCAGCGCAGCGCACATCTCACAACTGCCTCTGAACTGGGTCCTTGGCACGCAGCTGACCTACACACTCTGGGTGATCTATATAGTGAGGGTGGTCTGATTCAGTTTGGTGAGCTCTCGGTAGAGATGGGGCTGCCCTCAAGGCAGTTTCTTTTGTATAATTCATTGCTGATGGTGCTATCGCACGGATGGGGAGATATGACTTCTGAACCCCCCCCACACACCTGCTGGTGCAACACTTACAAGTTATGGGGCGAGGTAGACACCTGATTTGGTGGTTCACTGATGCGCTTAGAGCACTTACAATGAATGCCCACACTGCTTTGCGAGCCAATTCGGAGGGTGATCTAGCGGGACCTTTCACCGACGCCACTTGGTCAAGGGCACTATCCAGCCATACTAATGTCCCCCGCAATACCAGATTCTGCCTCATTCAATTTTACATATTTCACTGAGCTTATCTCACGCCAGCCCGCATTAAGAAATACTTTAATCGTGTGGATGCCGCTTGCCCTCACTGCAATTTAATTAGTGCTGACTTCCTTCACATATTCTGGTCTTGTCCTTAGTTAAGCATTTATTAGCATGGAGTTACATCATCCCTATCAAAATACACGTCACGTCCATCGCTGTTAGATTGCGGCTCCTGGGTCTCTTCCTGAGAACCAAAAAGCGTAAAGCATCCACAAAATTCCTGGACTTAGAACTTCTGACAGCCAAGCGACTCATTACTAAAAGCCACCGAACCCCCATCTGTACTGGCCTGGAGGTGCTCCATTTTGATATGGGCAGAAGCGGAGGGGGTTGCCCTGCGACGCGAGGATGCTATAGGCATGCGCAGATATCCCCTATCCACTGGCTGGGACGAGATGTTGACTTATTTGAGTAGAGCAGAACATGACGTAGATGCTGACAATGCAGTACCACACGACACCGAGCTAGTGCCAGCTTAATCAAGTTATATGCTACGTCTACTACCTGGTCACTTATTGGTATACTTTCTCTCATGGGTTCCTAGTGCTTCAGCTCAATTGATTTTAGTCCAATGTTCTACTGTACCTCGAGCACGAGTGGCGTCACAAGGATGCTGCCACATTGGGAGGCCGCTGGGCATCGGGGTTGGGAGAGGATGTGAATGGGCTTTAAGTTTTGTTGTCAGTTTCTCTTGTTTTATGTAATTCTTTTTCTTAACATTGTTGACTCTACAAATTCATTGATAGCTTCCTGAACAAAGGACCTCATTTATGCCAGAGTTGTGCGGACAATGGATTCTCTGGGAGTGGTTCATAGAATATATGTAGCTACCTCTTGCATGATGCTGTTTTCCAGTATACTCTTAGTTCTTTGTCATTTCAATACGACTGTGCAAATTGTTATCACCACTACCACTTTATTGTACTAAACGCATTTCATTGCTTCTCCCTCAAGGAGTTTGAATGTGTAAATTGTGAATATGCTACCTGTATCTAACGAATGTCAGTGCCAACCAAATCTGTATGGTATAAACTGGAGCTATATTAAATGGATAAAACCAAAAAAACAATAAAAAAGATTAAAAAAGAAATAAAATGAGAGTAGTGCTTTGGGTGCCCGTACCAGTACAACAGGACCGCAGTCCTTGAGACAGGCCTATGATCCGTGTTTGACTTTTCCAACAAAAATCAGCATTAGGAATCCAGACATCAGTACAGTTGGCCTCTCAGTGCACATCCACTTCCATGCAGAGGACTTTGTCGTCCCAAGAGTGTGCTTCAGTATCATGGCTGGTTGGCCAGTCCTTTTGTTTTCACTTTTCTCTCTTTATAGTTTGCCTTTCAATTCTTTGTTTTCCCTGTTTTACTACAGCCACCCAGTCAGTGAGCTGCTTGTGCGCCGCTCATTTCTACAGTGCATCGCATCTTGCATCACTACACTCTCTAAACCAGGTGACCATTATGACATGCTGTTGCCCATAGTTCACAAATGTTTTACCATTCCAAGATGGCTAACATATTGGCTCTAAACACAGCACACACGCTAAACATTTATAACATAGATAGACACAATACCTCTCCAAGACAGACATCTGCTGCTATGATTAGTTTCATTACTGCAAACATATGTCCACCATGTTTAGAAAGCAGATTGTTTTCTTTTTCTACTTGTATTCTTTTAATGTATCGTGCATATATATTTTTGTGTTTTATTGTAGTTGTGACAGAGAGTGAATGAGAGTCAGTGCGGTGCTGAATTGAAGCATGAGTATAAAGATGAGTAACATAGTGCATGTTTGATAGCTTACTGAGTGCCTAAATCCATTAATGACACAAAAGGCACCAATAAGATAGACCTGATGGCATTGCAAATGCTGGATCATTTACTTAATTTGCCTGCAGGGGTACTACTTGTTTATTGACAAGGTCCTGAGGCTGCCTGTGGAATACCCTGCTTGTGTGGATTGCTGTAACCTTCAAACTACAGACCACTAAGGCAGGAGGTGCATGAGTTACCTTGAAAGAAATTAACTATATTCAGTGACAGTGTCAGGATGGGAGTCATAGTTCAGAGACATTTCAAATACCTACAAAATTAGCAAAGGTCAGCCCTCTTTTAAGAAGCTTTTCCGAGTGTGGCATTTTTTGCTCTTGGAATTCCAGGCGTAAGTCACTTCTGCATCATATCACACTTCCAAAAAAATCTTCGGGAATCCACCTTTTAGTTTGTAAAGACATCAACATGTATCTGTGTCTCTTCCTGTGGTGGTAGAGTCACTGTTGTTCCAAGTAACTAACTGTGGCATCCGTGACAGTTGCACTCCAAGAAACAAAATGTATATTATCAGTTGTACTGAAAACGTGAAAAAGAGGATGAGATGCGCCCACCAGTTGCAGCAGAATTACGATAATTTGTTTTCATGAACACTTGCCATGATGAGCTATCCAGGCATTCAGGACCCTGTAGGCTCCAGGCTAAAGGACTGGTTTCAGGCCTGGATGAGGTGCCATGATCTAGCCCTAAAAGGCCCCATACTCCTTGGGAGAAGAAAAGCACCACTGACGATGATGTAAGCCTAGACTCTGTCTCTGCAGCGGAATATTAAGCTACAGATATTCATTCCAGGTGTAGATGAGCAGTCCCATGCGTACAACTCAAGCCCAGCAGCCACAGGCATGTTTTGCTGCTGGGCCTTCGACTAGGAGTATGAAAGAGGAGGAGCGCTGAAGGGCAGTTCTGTTTGGTGTGTGTACCGTGTTAACAACAGTGCCTGCACTGCAATGGGGCTTTACATGACAATACTCTGGTGTATGGAATGCAAGTGGTGCAGTAAATAACAGGTCTAACAGTATAAGTTAGGGCAATCAGACACCTTGCGCTATGGGGTATGAATCCCACTTGCTTTATATTTCTCCAGTCTGAAGCTCAAAGATGTTTGTGCACTGACTGTTGCCATAAACAAACAAGCATTTGCAATGCACTATGGTCTCGCATTTCTCCGAGTTACAGCTATTAGCAGTTGTAAACTCCCAACTGGATTTTTCTTCCCACATTGAATGGAAAAAAACAGCGCAAGCGCGCTGCTACAGTTCACTCGTAATGAAACCTATCGGCAAAAGTGCAATTATCTACGTCACCGGCAAAAGTGCAATTAACTATGTAACAAGGTCGATGTTATGCAAATCGCTCGACTTCTGCAAAGCGAGATTGCGCTGCAAACAACAGATAAAAAGTAGTCCACAAACCTGATGGGAAACAGCGAGCCTCGCATGTTTTCAGTACTTGGTCGCTGCGCTCAAGGAGGGCTAACCACCGGAAAAGGCATGACGTATGCGTGCCTTCCACTAATGAAAGCAAGCCGATTTTAACAGGCAAGCCCACGAACCAATGAAAGACACTGACGTGACGTGGACGGGGCTCCAAGTCCTTTTCTAACTCTTAAAGCGTCTCGCAAGCGAAACCCATGCGCAGGCGCATGCGATGCAAGCTCGACCCTGAAAAGAGATGGAAGGGGAAATTGACTAAGGAAATTGCTTGTGGCTGGATGCTAGGAAGGAGGTGACTGGACTGGAGGAATTTGGAAGATGAGATTTTTTTTACCGGGATACCAAAACTGGGTGACTAGTACCAGTAACAATAACCTACCATAACCACTGCAGGACTTGAGGGGCGAATGGTAAAAAGATGTACGCCCAAAAGAAAATGTGGAGTGGGAAAAAGTCCATAGAAGTTACAATTCCTACCAGTTTCAGACTGAAGATCATGCATAGAATCTGGTACCAGAGAAATAATACTGCATGCCATGGGACTTATACATGACCTAATATTATTGTGGTTGGGGGATAAAAGTTCCCCGTTGCATAAAATTTGGAATATCCCTATGATTCAAGAGTTGTGCATAAAGCTGCAATAAGAACTGGTAGCTGACACTAGCGATCAAATAACACTGCCTTCCTATACAGTAACCCTGGGAATCAGTGGTGAAATAAACCTTACTAGGCATACATTGACTCTATTAATGGTGGGGTTGATGGAGGCATTCAGAGTCGTAGCTTGGGAGTAGGGTAACAATAGGACACTGGGAATCGATAAATGGAGGAAAGGTAAGGTTTGGTGCATGTTTGCCGAGATATACAAAGGCTGAGGTTACCCTTGTAAATGCGAGAAGATTGTGGCAACATGGAGAGAAAGCTGATGTTTTGAAGATATTGTTCTGTTTCAGAGTGGAAGGACCCATGCAGTCTTCTTGGGATGAGGGCATCTGGATGTTCCATGGGTGCATGTTAGATGGTCAATGATGTACTTTGCAGTGGTTTTAGTTTTCCTCTCTCTTATTGTGATCTCAGGTTGTTATCACAACACGAGTGCCATGTTTTTGATAATCTATATTTTAGTTTGTTTTTCAAAGAACTAACACAGCTTTTTTTAAAAGATGTGTGTGCTCTCCTAAAAAAATGGTACTGCTCCAACATTTCAATGAAGCTCCTAAAACATCGGATTAGCTTGTCCCATTGTTGTGGGTCAGATAGTTGCCACTGAACATTCTTTAACATACAAACCAGATCCACTGTAAACTAACCATAAACATGTAGACAACCTATATGATTACTAATGTAACATAATTTTTCTCTTGAGTAGAACATGCCCCATACTCCTGTGTCACAGGGTATTCAGCTGGAACAGCAGCCACTTCTCCCAAACAGATAAAATGTGTGGGTATTGCACAGAAATGTATGTGTGGCTGGTGGCTGATGAGAGTTGCCCCATCTGATGATCTGCAGGAAATCAGATCACCACCTGCAGACCAAATTAATAACCAGATTTTTTGATCTCCCTTTCCCTTCAAGTGCTATAAGAAGTAATTTAGATGAGGGTGGCTTAATATGAGTTTATATTTCTGACTGTACGAGCAAGCAGAATTAAATGCTTCAAGTGGACAATTTGGTCATTAGTAGGAATATCCATGGAGGTTAGTGATCTGTTAGTGGAAGAAGTTGCGAACCCATTAAGTGCTGTGTTTTACCACACCAAATAGGAGCTGCCTTTCCTTCCTACCACATGCTCACTAACAGACCAGCTTGTAGCATCCTCCCAGCCTGGGTACCCGCCAATAAATACATCACACACAGAGATATGTATTACATGTATTTATTAGTCTGCGTGTAACCATGAACTCAACATTCTACACCTGTGGTCACTTCATCACTTTCTAACACTTATGTCAAGCTCTATGGAGTTCTTCAGGAGCCAAAACTGTTCAGTCATTTATACTCACACAACACTACATATCCCTCTCTGTTAAATAAAAAATTATTTTCTTTTTTTTTTTACAAATATCTACACAATCATAGCTCTTGTCCTTACTGACCCAGTCTTTCCGATGACATCAGTGTCTGGGGATTGATGAGCCACCTGTCTGAAATGCGAGGAATCTCACATGATGGATTTCCCAGGGCATTGGGCAGTCATGCCATGGAATGGCTCGGCATCAAATGGAGCATCATACTTACACTTTCTCAGCTGACGGATGAGCACTCGTACAAAAATCAAGAGAAAGACAAACATGAAAATAAAAATGACCATTAGACAATGATATAATATATCAGTGGATAGGAAGACAATACATTCAAAATACTAGGGAAAAGTGCCACGAATCTTAGTCTCTATCATAATGTGAAAGTCAATCTAAAAACAATAATTTCATGGTGCTATTGATTTTATATACAAGCTTCTAAAATAAATTAATCAAAATCATCACATCACAAAATGTATTGGCGGAACCCAGTTGAAAAGTAACTGTGGAGGAGAATCCATCAAAGTCAAATCAAGCTCGAAAAATGTGTGAATGGAGCATTCTTTGAGAAAAGAAAGAAAATGTTAGAGAGAAGGAATACAGTTTTTGCAGAGCAGAAAATAACTACAAAGGAGTAAGTTGATAATGAAATAGAATTTGAATATTGAAAAGAAAGTTTCATGAGGCACTAATTCATCTAAAATTGTGAGAAGAAATATTTCCAAGAACATACTACCTTCATTTTATGAAATTTATGAATAATAGTTCTTAGAATATTTAGGGCCTGATTTGGATTTCGGTAGACGAGTTACTCCCTCACAACGGTGACGGATAGCCTGTCCACCGAAATATAAATCTCATAGGCTATAATGGGATTCAAATGTTGCCGGACAAGCTACCCATCACGGTTGTGACAGAGTAACCCATCCACCAATTCTAAATCAGGCCCTTAATTTGTTAAAACCATTGGCATGGGGCTTAAAACAAGGACCACAAAGAGATAAAGTGGGAAATATCTAATGTTCATTTTTATTTTCATGTTTGTCTGACTTTCTTTTGATTTTTCTACTCTCTGATTCGTATAATCATTTTTGGTTAATTTTCGTATGGATATGTAATTGTTGTCCCTTATGTAAATGTTAAATTCTAAAAATGTGTAAAAAAAAGAAGTGACATATAAATTCAAAGGCCATAAAACATGTTGGCTTGGCTTTAGTCTTTATTAAAATTCTAAATAAAATATTTTAACTTTGAGCATTACGCCTTTTTAATATAAAAATTGGAACTCTTACTATGACTATATCAAATTTCTCAAGACTAGGAATGGTGCTTGCATCTTTCTAGAGATTCGCAGATGGTCCACTAAGGGTTCCCAGTCTAGTGAATTCTATTAAAGAGGTGATATTTGCAAATAAGAGGATGAGTTCAGTCTTGAATAGGGCACTAATGAAGGGAGCTTTCCCACATATCGGTGGATTAGCTCTTTGCAAACGGCCCTGCCAATGTCACTGGAATGTAGGGACTGATGTACAAAATGTTTTTACAGTTGTAAAGAGTGATTATGACTGTTTGTACAAAACCCATTTTAGAAGTCAACATTTTTTGGTTACTCCTGAGATGGGTTTGACATCCATAAGGAATCATCATTTGGGATGGGCTTGTTATATGCGTTCATTTCAAACAGCGATTCTTTAGGAAATGTTTTAATGTTTTGCAATCGAAATCCAATCGTAAAACATAGAAAATTTACTGACTCCAGAGTTGGGGTGCTAAGCCATTTGCTAAAGGGAAGGGGTCCCCATTGGACACCTTTCCCTTTGTGAATTACAAAACAAAGTTTGTTGTGGCCAGGGGTCCCGTGGACCGCTGTCAACTCTCAAACAAGCTTTTAAAAAATAGGAAACTTTTTTCAAATGCAGCCTGCTCCCTGCATTTTAAAAAAAAAAAGGTTACTTTATAAATGCAGTCATAGACATTTGATGCCAGCAGGCCTCAATCTCTGTATTGGCATCAGGGTAAGTTGTAATTAGCAAGCTACTTCAATAATATTCATGAGGTAGATTTAATTGCGACCCACTACAAATGTGAATTTTGTGTGACAAACCTATTAATACATAGGTTGCTTTGTAAAAATCCACTCTGAGTGTTTTGTACATTAGGCCCGTAACATGTTATCATGGTACAAGACTGGGTGCTTATTTGAGAGAATTCTATGATGGTCATAGCTTGACACCACCTGAGACCTGGACAATGAAAGAAAGAAGCTTTGAGCCTAAGAAATGATTGCTAGGATTGTGTCAAACAACTCCTGACTGACTCCTATGGCAGAGAAATCTGCAGTGTTTTGGAAATATTGTGATCTGCTTGGGTTGCCTACTGCCTGCAAGAGAACTCTAGAGCTCTCGGAGTAGATGGATCTTGATGTCCTGCAAATTGTGTAGAGATACTTTCTAATTGACCTGAGAGAATCTAGTAGACTGTGTAATTTGGGAAGGACCCTACACCAACTCACCAAGTGATCAGGGTTTGTGGAGACTGATCTGAAGACCTTAAAGCAGTGGTTCCCAACCTGTGGCCTGTGGGCCCCCAGGGGTCCGTGACACATTCCCAGGGGGTCCGCAGGCCTGGGCTGGGAGAAAGGCACTTCTCTGCGTGTGTGTTTTCATATTTATTACTTCCTTTGTTGAGCAGTTTTAAACGCACTGCAAAGCTCCTTGTACAGCAACAATTAGAACGTCAAGCTAACTCAAGTGATTAATGTATCTGCTGAAGAGAGATGGGAGCTTTGTCTAGTGGCAGTTTTGACTTAAAGATAGCGCAGATGGTTAATATGCCTGCTGCAAAGAACGTGTATCATGCAAAGAACAGTATTTTATGTGCATGGCACAGTGGGTTACTGCTTTTGTCACAGAGATTCTTTTGTTACTGTCCAGTTCATAATCGTAATCTAGCACAGTAAGCTGTGAACGGCCATTAAAGAGCTGCATGCAAACCGCATGGCACAAATTAGAAAGTTGTTTTTTTCCTAGACTTTCATTTTCCTTATGCTGCTAAAAAAGGTTTGCTAGTGTAGAAATACATTCTTCTTGCCAACGTCATTGCCAATCACTGTGCTGTGTTCTGAATCCTAAGTTTGTACTTCTCCGGAACAAGCACTCTTAGAAAATGCCTACCAGGGTGGATGACATGTGAATCCTACACCTTGTAAGTCCCCTGTAAAGTGCCCTGACACCCTACAGTGGTATGAGAGGTGCTATAATACAAATGAAGTACATGTGACAGAGAGGCTAGGGAGGGATGAGAGGCCCTTATGGTTTACTTCCTTTCCCCTTCACTTGTTTATGTGAAAAAGTTTTCTCAGATCTTGCATACCCAAAAACATTAAAACAGAAATTGCTCCGGAAATGTAGAATCTGACCTGAGGAGTCACCTTTCCTAAATAAAAATCAAACATTGAAAAGGTAGTTGCCATGATGCAGCGTCAACCTTTCCAGTAAAATGTTTCGATTTTTGCATATTTTTTCAGTATAAAAGAATTTTATCTTTAGTAATTTGAGTATTTGTTTGATGTGTACTTGTTATATTTTTTGCGAATTACTGTTTTAATGTTTGAAAATTAAAACGTACAAATTGTTGGGGGTCCCCGGCTTCCAGTAATGATGCAACGGGTGTCCTCAGGAGTCAAAAGGTTGGGAATCACTGCTCTAAAGTCTTGAAAGCTCATAATAAGAAGAATAGCACTCCGGGTAGAACTACTAATTTGAATGCAAGTTTGAAAAAAATCAAGATGACCATTGTGTTTATCCAGTTACTCATTCCCTATTTTAATGAACACTTTACAATAAGGTATGATAGGACTTGAGATTTATTATTCAGTTTCTAAAGACATTTACAATAACAGAACACCAAACCACCGGGCTCATCCCTAGAGTACATAAAAATAAGCATAAACAAATAAAATCTCTTTATATTAGGATCTGGCTTAGGTAAAGCACATTGTCTCACCTACACATTTTATTCACATTATGTCAGAGGAATAATTCAAAAAGTTCAAAGTTCAGCCAGCACAATGCAAACAATGAGGTTGATAGTTTCTCAAATCGCACAGTTTGGTAATCCTGGCACAGAGTTGCATATTGCTACCCAAAAAAACACAACTGAACACATCAGTCATTGTTCAAATGCCCTTTCTCTTCAAACTAGGGCACAGAAACAATTCCATTCTGTTTTAAGGACAGGTTACCTGCACATTAAGGTCAGATTATCAATGCTGTATGCCAATGCAAGTGCAATAAAGCAAATAGATGCAAAGTGTTGATTTTAGATTTACTTTCCAGCGAAATACTTATTGCATAGCATCCTGTTTACAAACGTTAGTAGCTAGGCTTTGCGTCAAAAACAATGAGTTGTAGCATGCAAATGCTCTTCTACAATCCACGGAGCACCCTTTGATGCAAAGAAGAATAAAAGCGTAAAGTAGTGCTACCTTGCATTACTTTTAGGCAAAGTTCCAATTAAAAACAAGTTTTAGCTAGAAAGTAAATTCCAAATCAACACTGCTCAGATACGCATCACTTGTGGTGACTTTGCACTAGTGCAAAGTGTTGATAAACCTGGCCTAATTTATTCATTTCACATATATGCCTGTCAGTTTTAATCTTGTGCATAAGGAACAACACTAAACAATGTAAAAACAAAATGAATATGTTAATTCTCACTAGCCTTTAGATTCTGCCAACTGAAAATATATGTGAATATAACTAAATTAGGGTATAGATGAATAAAATGACCAGACATAAGTAATACACTTTTTTCACTCTGAATATTTGCACAAAGCAATAAAGGTTCTATGCAGCCCAATTGATTTCTGTTATAAAAGCAATCTGGAATAAGGGTGTCATTGGAATAGATCATCAAAGGAACATGATCGCCTCCATATTTTCGAGGTGGAACAGAATTATTCTATTCTCAACAGGGCACATGTCTGAAGTATAGTAGATGAAGGGTCAGGGATGCTAATTTGCATTGGTAAATGCTAGACTTGGCATCCTTGGTGTGGTCTCCCCTAACGTTTTGCCTCTGTTTCCCAGGTTATTGATGTGTGCTGGACTCTGTTTTCGCTGTTGTTGTTACTCTGGGCACTTTACCACTGCTATCCAGTGCTAAAGTGCAAGTGTTCCTGTATAAAATGTGAATGTAATTGGATCTCCATGATTGGCATATTTGGTTTACTGGTAAGTCTCTAGTAAAGTGCACTGGAGGTGCCCAGGGCCTGTAAATCAAATGCTACTAGTGGGCCTGCAGCACTGGTTGTGCCATTCACATTAGTAGCCCTGTAAACATGTCTCAGACCTGCCACTTCAGTGTCTGTGTGTGTAGTTTTAAACTGCCAATTCGACTTGGCAAGTGTACCCACTTGCCAGGCCTAAACCTTCCCTTTTCTTACATGTAAGACACCCCTAAGGTAGGCCTTAGGTAGCCCCATGGGCAGGGTGCAGTGTATGTTTAAAGTAGGACATATACTAATGTGTTTTATATGTCCTAACAGTGAAGTAATGCCAAATTCGGTTTTCACTGTTGCAAGGCCTATCCCTCTCATAGATTAACATGAGGGCTGCCTTTAAAAATGATTAAAGCGTAGATTCCCTTTGGGAGCAGATGGACATGTTGAGATTGGGGTCTCTGAGCTTACAATTTAAAAATACATCTTTTAGTAAAGTTGATTTTAAGATTGTGTGTTTGAAAATACAATTTTTAGAAAGTGAGCATTTTCTTGCTTATACCATTTCTGTGACTCTGCCTGTTTGTGGATTCCCTGTCTGGATCAGTTTGACAGTTGGGCTGTTTGCACCTATTTCTAGATAGTGACACATAGGGAGCTGGGGTGTAGCCTGCATCTCCTGATGAGCCATCTGTGCTAGGAGGGAGGGGAGGAGTGGTCCTCACACCTGAAAGGGCTGTGCCTGCCCTCACACAATGCAGTCTCCAACCCCCTGGTGAGTGTCTGGAGCCTGGCCTGGCAAGGCAGGATTTCACAAACAAGAGCGACTTTCCTTTGAAATAAGCCTACTTCAAAAGCCAAAATGGGTATAAGAAGGGCACCCAAAACTACAGACTTTAGATCACTTCTGGACATCAAGAGGAACCTCTGTCTGGAGAAGAGTTGAAGAGCTGAGAAGTCCTGCCCTGCCTGTGACTGTGCTTTGTGGAGCTATCCTGCAGTTGCTGCTTCTGCCTGGTGAAAGGGGAAAAAGACTGGACTTTGTTGTGCATTCCTGCTTGTGAAGAAATATTCAAGGGCTTGTCCTGAGCTTGCCTCCTGTTGTTGAAGTCTCAGGGCCATCAAAGACGTCTCCTGCCAGCACCTGGACTCTCTGCTGAGACTCCTGCCCTGCCAAGTGGTGCCCTATCCAGTTCCTGGGGCTTGACAGGTGAAGCTGGTAGACCAAGATTGAAAATCGACGCACTGACCGCCATGTGTGGAAATTTCAGACGCAACCTCTGATACGTGGCTGAAGAAACTACACGCCACCGGCTCTGCAGGTAAAATCGACGCACCGCTTGCAGTGTGGCTGTAAGATCGACGCTCACAGCTGGAGAAACGACGTGCTGCATCGCTAACAGAGGCTGGTAACATCACAACTCACACAGCGTGGTTTTGCTAAAGCCGTGCAGCAGGATTTTCAATGCAAACCTTGCTGGGAGTGGAAAAACGACACAACGCCTGCCCGGACCCAACTGCTGCCCGGATCAATGCATCGCTCTCCTGCGGAGAGGAAAACCTACGCACAGCGACCTGACCAGAGAAGGAGAAACGATGCACGGTCTGGCTTGCAGGTGAGCAATTGACGCACCGCTTACCTTTTTCAATGCACACTCACCCGTGCATGTTATTTTGACGCTACCCAGGTACTTTTCAACGCTAACAGTGTTTTACCTGTTTACAAAAGGATTTAAGACTCCTTTGCTTTAAAAATTAATAACTTGACTTGTGTATGTTGGATTTTTGTCGTTTTGTTCTTGTTTTCTTTAGATAAATATTTCCTATTTTTCTAAACCTCTGTTGTATCATTATGTAGTGTTTCCACTGAATTACTGTGTGTGTTGGTACACATACTTTACACCTAAACCCTGGAGTTAAGCCTGCCTACTTGTGCCAAGCTACCAAAGGGGTGAGTTGGGGTTAACTGAGGGTGATTCTCCTTTACCCTGACTAGAGTGAGGGGCCTTGCTTGGATAGGGGGTAACCTGACTGCCAACCAAAGACCCCATTTGTAACATTGGTGATCAGCAGTTGGGATTGGACTTGTATTTGTACTTGACACACAGTAATTAAGTGTACACTACTGTTTTCAGTGCAGACCACTACGTGACCACATACTACTTGTCTTGTGATTTTTGCTTTTTCTCTGTGGACTCTTTTTTTGTTCTACTTCCATGTTTTTTTGCTGATCCTTTGATTGACTTTTCTTGAACTTCATTGGGAACTTGTTTCTGCATTTGGAACTTTGCACTTTGTTGACTTTTCATCATGTCCCAATCTGGAGGTGCATCAGCTGGATTATCTTTTGACCTAGGGAAACTAGAGAGCTATACTGTGGCTCAGTTGAAGCAGTTCTGTAAAGATTTTGCCTGTCCCTTTAAGGTCTCCACCAAGAAAGAGGAGCTGAAAAAGGCGCTTAGGGCCTGGGTGACAGCCAAAAAAGCTGAGGGGCACACAGAAGAGGAGGAGGATAAGGAGGAGGAGGTGCAATCCATCCATAATGGTATAGTGGGAGGGCCTGTTATGTCCAGGGAGAGAGTCTCCAGGGCAGGTAGCAGTGTGTCCTCCAGGGGTCGGACACTTGAAGAGTTACAGGACAGGCAGGCAGAGAGATCTCACCAGTTGGATCTAGAAAAGTGTAGGATGCAAAGGGAAATGGAAGAGAGAAGGATGCCCATTGAGGAAAAGAATATACTCCTGGCTCATGAGCTTAGCTTGAGGGAGATAGATCAGAGGAGCCAGCCCAGTAGAGAGGGTAGCAGCAACAGTGCAGCCTGAGAGAAGGTTACACATTCCAAAAGACCTAGTGAAGGATTACAAGAGGGAGGATGACATATACTTGCGGTTCAAGGGGTATGAGTCTGCTCTCTACATGAATCTGGTCTCTGAAGCTCAATGGGGGGGCAGGTCTGTCCTTGGGCCAGCCCCATGGTATTGGTCCCAAAGGCTACTGCACCTGGTGCCACTCCCGAACTCCGGTTCTGTGTGGACTACGGGGGCTCAATGCGGTCAGTAAGACTGACGCACACCCCTTCCCCCGAACTGATGAGCTCATAGATCGGTTGGGAGCTGCCACCTGCCGCAGCACATTCGATTTAACATCTGGGTATTGGCAGATTGCCTTGACTGAGAGGGCCAAGGAAATGCCTGCATTTTCTATCCCAGATGGGCACTTTCAGTTCAAGGTGATGCCATTTGGGATGAAAAATGCCCCTGACACCTTTCAGAGGTTGGTCAACCAGCTTTTGGCTGGGCTGGATGAGTTCAGTGCTGCCTACCTGGATGACATTGCTGTCTTTAGTTCCACATGGGAGGAATATCTGCAACACAGGGCCATCAAAGACGTCTCCTGCCAGCACCAGGACTCTCTGCTGAGACTCCTGTCCTGCCAAGTGGTGCCCTATCCAGTTCCTGGGGCCTTGACAGGTGAAGCTGGCAGACCAAGATTGAAAATCTACGTACTGACTGCCGTGCAGGAAAATATCCGACGCAAACTCCGAGACGCGGCTGAAGAAACGACGCACGGCCTGCTCCACGGCTGAAATCGAAGCACCGCTTGCAGCGTGGCTGGAAGATCGAAGCTCGCGTCTGGAGAAACGACACGCTGCATCGCTAACGGAGGCTAGTAACATCGCAACCCACACAGGGCGGTTTTGCTAACGCCGTGTGGCAGGATTTTTTGACGCAAACCTTGCTGGGTGTGAAAAAACAATGCAATGCCTGCCGGGACCCGAGTGCTGCCTGGATCGATGCATCGCTCTCCTGCGGAGAGGAAAACCGGCGCACTCCGACCTGAGAAAGAGAAACAACGCACGGTCTCGCTTGCGGGTGAGAAATCGATGCACCGCTTACCTTTTTTGATGCACACTCACCTGTGCGTGTTATTGTGACACTACCCAGGTACTTTTCAACGCTAACAGTGTTTTACCTGTTTACAAAAGGATTTAAGACTCTTTTGCTTTTAAAATTAATAACTTGACTGGTGTATGTTGTATTTTTGTCATCTTGGTCTTGTTTTGTTTAGATAAATATTTCCTATTCTTCTAAACCTGTGTTGTGTCATTTTGTAGTGTTTCCACTCAATTGCTGTGAGTGTTGGCACAATTACTTTACACCTAAACTCTGGAGTTAAGCCTGCCTGCCTGTGCCAAGCTACCAAGGGGGTGAGCGGGGGTTAACTGAGGGTTATTCTCCTTTACCTTGACTAGAGTGAGGGTCCTTGCTTGGACAGGGGGTAACCTGACTGCCAACCAAAGACCCAATTTCTAACAGTAAATATTTACCTTGTTTCCATTCTTTATTTTTTTGTTTGCGTAGTTATTAAAACTATTGCAATGCCTATAACTCCGAGTACCATAAATCAGCATCGAAATACAGACCATTAAAACAGCATGAACCCTATCATTTGCTGTTATCTACGCTGTTAAAATGCATTCTTTTAGGGGCTTAACCAGGCCAATCAGATGCAAGAGTAAAACAATTAAAACAAAGTACTTGGCCAGCTTTCCCCTGTACAACTAAAAATCCAAGTGAGGCAGTCAGATTTTAAGCAAGCATTTGCAATGCAATGGGTCTCATGTTTGATCAAGTAAGAGCTATTAACGCTGTAAATTCCTAACTAGACTTTTCTTAACAAATAACTTGAAAATGAACAGTAAAACAGTTGACATAAGCGAGCCAATTCAGATGTCCATGGCCAGCATGAGCGAGAAGGAGAGACACAAAAGGAAAAAAGAAGTTCCCTTGCAGTCAAAAGTATTGGCAAACGTGCATTTATCCATGTAACAGGCCGATGGCCATGGTGGTAACAAAATCCCCCAAGGAGAGACAAACAAAAAGCATTTACCAATGATAAAGAAATCATTTTTTAAAGGCAAGCCCATGAACGAGTGTTAGTGATTGGTGTGCGGTGGGCGTGGTTAAAAGCCCACAGATAGATTACGACAAGTCAGAGCACTTGCGCGTTCGACTTAAACGGCTCGCTAGCCATTCTCTTAAGTTCCCAGGGTGCAAAGACTGAAAGGATAAGTGGCAGATAGCTGCTTAAGTCGTGCAGATTGGAATATTTCAATAATAACGTGTGAATAAGCTTACGCACCAATCTACAAGTTTACCATTAGATTTAGAGCTGGGGCAATGGCAGAAGGCCGTGCAGGGTCATTGTGTTTGTGACATAGCTACAAAGTGCAATGCAAAGAAATACCTTTAGGCCCTCCAACCGGGAGTAAAGTGCTGTTGTGCCTTTGTGCCCATCAGTATGCGTAGTCATTAAAGATTGCCCTAAGGATGTTGACGGAGTCATGCTGTGGAAGTGCGTTAGTGCCTGTTCCCAAAAGAGGTTTTATAGCTATAAAGTGCTCTAATGGGCATCACCTCCAGTTGCTCCAATGGGACCCCGTGGCTCCACGCTCACAGTGACTGAGCAGTTGCTCCCCATAGTTTAATCAATGCCCTTTTATAACCATAATGTGCACACACAAAAATTGTCTGGTGATGATGGCTGCATCATGCTGTTCGGGAGCACCAAGTATGAAGTGCCTTTATGTCTGTTTATTAAAGTGCCTTGGTGCTATATACAATGCTCCAACATGCCTCCCCTCTGGTTGCACCAAAGAGATCCCATGACTGGGCCACACTTTGCTTACTGGAAGTTTGTGCTTCCTTCCGGTCTTTACCCAGTACCCTTTTCTCCACCAACTGAAGGAATTTTAGAAGCACGCATTTCAGTCTTAAGTCAGTGGGATTAAAACATGCTACAGCCACCTCTCTACATGTCCGTTTCCCTCTAATGTTAAGTTTCTTGCATAGGATCTGCCTAGGTAGTTTTGTAGAGGCACAAAACATGAGTGATGTCCTCAGGGCTCTGTCATTATAGCCTGCAAATTCCCTGGCCTTCCATTTTTCTCCAAGGAGGTTAATGATTTAAGACAGGCAGTACCTCAAGTCGGTATTTTAAAACCTATTCCTTCATATGATTATTGTGGGATATGGCTAAATAGCTTTGAGGGGGGCCCTTTGCGTAACTGCTGAGTGTTAGCCACCCCTGGCTTTACCTTGCCGAAGATTGCATGTCTCCCAGAAGAGAAAGAGCTTTGGTGTTCCCTTTTTTTGTTCCTTAAGCTCTCTTCACCTCATGTGGAGGCACAGACAGATAAAAAGCCAGGGCTAGTTAGGCACCAACGTAGAAAGGCTTTCTTAGGTGAGCAGTCCCTCCGTAGAATTTCCAACCAAAGAAGATGGCCTAGAGAGCCGTCCCCTTGCGAGTTTGAGGCCTTGACAGCGGTTCACAAAGGCCGCCTGCTGACCCAGTGTGTGTGTTACTAGGCCGAGTTCCAACCTAATTTGTACAGAGGATGTGTGCGCCGGGAAGTGGAAAATGGACCTGTAGATTTCCAATACTGTGTTGTTCAACACGGTACTGTCCTGGCCCCTAAGAGCCTCACTCCTAAAAGCCAGCATGGGGAGGACTTTGCCCGGCACTATTTGCAATAGTAGAGTAAGTGATAAGCCCTTCATCTTCCTGTGCAGTGACCTTAGGCCGACCATGAGGGCTTTACTTTTCCTTTTGATTTCTTCAATTTTGGCTACGAACCTGCCACTGGAATTAACACTACAAGATATCTGTACGTGTTGACCGATGCAACCTTTTTTTTCCCAGGTACCAATTGTAATTGTTCGATCTTTTTCCTTGTAGTGTTACGGTTTGAGTCTTTTTCATGTTTCTGGTCAAACCATTGCTCTTGGGATATTCCAAGGTTGCACCCAGGAGTCACTGCAGCCCCACCTTAGCTTATTTAGAAGTGTTGAAGGTCAGCAAGAAACAAATTAAAGAGGTCGCGGCCAACACATAACCCTTGTTTAGTCCTTTGTTGGAATGATTTTAGACAAACAGGAACCATCCCCTAATTTGATCCTAACCCACGTGTTTGTGGGCAGCATTTGAAGCGCCCTTTGAAGACCATGTGGTATGTTCCATGCTGATAGTTTTGGCTATAGTTTTTTGCGGTTTACCTTATCAAATGCAAATTTATAATCTATAAAACATAGATGCATTGATTGATTATATGACACTGCAAAGTTACTCAACAGCAAAAGGGCCATGATATTTGTTATTGACCCTGTTTGTTTAGTGAAGCCGGCCTGGGATTATACTGTTTTCCTCAGCACATGTCTGTAGTTCTTCTAGTATGGTCCCTGCAAAGTATTTTGCTTTGTTGTCTAGTAGGGCCACTAAACAGTATTTTTCTGGTTTTCCTTAATCTCCCCCTTTAAAGATTGGCAAGATAATTGAGCCATTCCATGACGCAGGGACCCTGCCATAGTCTAAGATGAAATTGAAGAGTGGTTCAAGCTGGTTCACCGAGTAGGTGGATTCTTCCTTGTAAATTGCCAGTGCAATCCCATTTGGACCAAGGGCCCATCTCAGCACACCTTGGAGATTTGCCTCTGAATGGACTGTGAGCAAATTGATAACTTTGAATCTTCTTGATTTTCCGAAGAGGCACATCTTTTCCTTGATGATATAATTGTGCTAGGGCATGTGGAGCTGTTTGCCTGCATGTGTTGTCCATTCTCCCAGGTAAGCTAAGTGTGTTCTTTGGTCCCATCAGCTCTGTATGGATGGATTGCAAGCTGAGGCTTAGCCTTCAGTGTTACTCCTTCAGGTTCAGTGGATGAGAGAGTGTTCCTCTTGACATAGGCTGGCCCCACTGGATTAAAATGCCCAGTTAAGAAATTAACCTTGGTAGCTTCTGAGATGTTAGATCTTTCCAATATGGTGAAGGAGCTGTTGATGCTGTTCACAATCAGCCGAAGCTGGCAGTGTTGTTTCTACAGATGTCGAACAGCAATTTTGCCCAGAACGTGTTGTTCCGGGTTCTCAGAAGGTCCCACTTCTGCTGTTTTAGGGCTTTTTGAGATTTCATTAAATCCTGACATATGTTGCATGGTGCCCTCCTCAGAGCCCTCCAGATTTGATTTACTCATTTTTTCTGTTTCCCTGATGTAGTGGTTCCCCTTCCAGGTACTTAGTTTGGGGCTCTTTCACCCGGGACAGTCCCTACTAGCAGGTACTGATGTTGCAAAAAGACCAACAAATTCAATAGTGAAACGCTAATAGTTGGTTATATGAGTCTGTGTTGCATTTGCTGTATGCAGTATTTGCTTAGCACCGTGTACGAGGTGTAGCAGAGAAGTGGGTGTACACTTGATCCGCTTACTGCTGATTGTGTAGGGTGTTCCCCCCAAGGTCTGGGACTCCTGCTCTCCTGGAGAGATTGGTAGAGCTATCTCCCGAGGGGGATAGTTGCACCCTGTCCTCTTACCAAAGCCAAAAGAGATTACATGTTAAATGAGAGATGGACACAGCAAGGCGTAATCTATCAGGGATGCTCCTGCTTTGGAGTGATACGAAAGCCATGGTGGTATGACTCAGGTGAAGCAACCATTCAAAACTTGAAGGCCAAGATGCTCCAGGATCCCTACTAATAACTGGCCTATTTTGTCGTTTTTATGCCATAGCAATTTTTCTTGGTGCGGTAAGCACCAGTATAAATCTTGTATTGTCAGAATTTCATTTGAGGCAGAAGCCTCCATGAGGCCCATATTGAAATTGCCCGAGACTGTGAAGCTAGTGTTGTCTCTATCACTTTTTATGCTCATAAACTTGTCCGTCAGAGTTACTGAAAGCTCTGGCCGTGCTTTTTTGCTGGGGTGAATATATATACGTTCACTGTAACAATGGTGACAAAGGAGCCTGCAGATAATTTCAGGGCCAATACCACCAGTTGCAAAACCTCAGTGTTGCCCCCTAGTTTTTTTCCTTCTACTCTGTTGGCTGTTGGCATATGAATTGCAAGACCCTCTTCCGGTGTCTTTATTTAAAGACTTTTGCTGTGGGGGTAACATCGTTGCGGAAGCCCTCAATGGCACAGACTCCACACCCTGGTGTCATGTAACAGCACCATGTGGAAGTAACGTAAGTACAACAAAGTCTGTGGATCGTCTAATTTGCTAGCAAGCCCATTGATATTCCAGGAATATACTTGCATGTATTGTCTGCCTGGATGGTTTTATTTGCTCCATGTCATCACAGGCTTTCTGGTCATGTTCATTCTGCCTGCTAGCCAGCCACATTCAGGTTCAGCCCCAATTTGCTGAGTGGGTGTTGATGTAACATCCCTGGCCAAGTTTGTAGTATGCTCAGGGGATTTACTCAGTGCATTTCTCCTCACTGAGTAGACTCTTCTTGTCTGGTCAGGCCGTTCTTCCTCATGCTTGAGTATTCGAGTGGGTGTGGATACCCTGTACTCCTTGGGACAGATAACAAAATAGTCCAGCTCTTGACGGGCTCAGCTTCCTTTAGCACCCTCTGAGCCAGTTCAGTTGAGCTCCAAGTGATTCTGGTGTATTTGCTTTGTGTCCCTTGCCTAGAATTGCGGGACTCAATTGAGAGACTATCCTTTGGTCAGACATTCCGTAGTGCTGAAATCAAGCAAGTGAGCTTCAGAATAATACTTCTATTTAAGATGTTGAAAGGTCCTTTGAATATGTAGTCTGGATAGAGGAGCATACTTGCCTCTTCACTAGTGTTCGTGGTTGGTGCTTCAGAGGTTATAGTAGATTAGGGCATTATAGGAGGTATATTTCCACATTACCGGTTTTGCTAGCTGGTTTCCAAAATCAGGTTTTCATTAGTGCTACTAGGCGATATAGATTATTTATCAGTTCCTTTGTTAGTTCAGAGAACTCACTCTTTGCCCCATGATCTACAGTTACTGCTATTACAACTTTGATGTGTCTGTTAGGTGACCATTTTTGAGGGGTCTGCGTGGGATAGCCTCTTTTGTTTATTGGGTCTTTAGGAGGGGTGACTGTGGTGATTTTAAGTTATGGTTTAGGCTCATTGTGGTTTCCTTGTTGACTGGCTTTACAGAAAGGGCCTCGCCACCCTTTTTTGATTGATCCTGGAGGCTCCTTGCTGTCATTATTTGTGTGCCTTGTTCTTCTGCAGGTGCCAAAGCTAGGGTGTTGGATGTGCTGGAGGTGACTTTGTGGGAGACTCCCTTAGTCGCCTATTGTACATTGGATAGGCTAATAGCTGATTTGCTATCTGAGATTTTTTGTTGTGCCCCTTTCTTCTCTTAACTCTATTGGCCTTTTTATTTGACCCTATCATGTTGGACGCACTTTCTATAATTGACGTTCTGTGTTGTTGCATTTTCGGTTTCATGAATCAGTCCTCTCACTGCTGCCCTCTGGGGTGATTGCGGGCATAAATACTGTTAACAAAAAGAACAGATAATGGACGGAATGCTGAACAATGCAAACATTCACCCCCATCACAAAGATCTGGGTTTAATCCATTCTTTTTTTGCTCACCACACCACCCCAGTTTGGATCCAGCCATATGCAAATCAGTCTTGACCCTGTTCCTCATGGGAACAGTCCAGCCCGAACTGCCAAGCCAGGTCCTCCCTGGACCGGAAACAAGCATCCTAGGACCGGTTTCAGGGTATCACCCTTCATAAGCTACGCTAGCTTGAATCCAGTGGCGCAGTGAGCACAGACCAACCATTGCTAACTCATGCTAAAGTACAAGTGCTCTTTGTCTAAAAGATATTGGTAATTGGTTTTCCATTATTGGCACATTTGATTTTCTGGTAAGTCCCCAGTAAAGAGCACTGTGGGTGCCCAGGGCCTGTAAATCAACTGCTGCTAGTGGACCTGCAACACTGATTGTGCCACCCACATGAGTAGCCGTGTAAATTTGTCTCAGACGTGTCATGGCAGTGTCTGTGTGTGCAGTTTTGCACTACCAAGTCGACCTGGAAGTAAACCCACTAACCAGGCCCAAACCTTCAGTTTTACTACATGTAAGTCACCGCTAAGGTAGACCCTAGGTAGCCCCATTGGCAGGGTGCAGTGTATTTAAGAGGTAGGACATGTACTTATGTGAATTACATGTCCTGCGAAATACTGCCCAGTTCGGTTTTCACTATTGCAAGGCCTATCTCGCCCATAGGTTAAACCTGGGGATCAACTTTAAATATCTTTTAAGTGCAGTTTCCTATTGGGAGCAGATAGAGGCATGGATTTGGAGGTCTCTGAACTCACAATTTAAAAATACATCTTTTGGTAAAGTTGGTTTTTAGATAGTCTTTTGGAAAATGCCACATTTAGAAGGTGGGCATTTTCTTGCTTAACCATTCTGTGCCTCTGCCTGCCTCTGGAGTCCACGTCTGGGTCAGATTGACAGTTGGGCTGTTTGTGACTTCCCTCTAGACAGTAACACAAAGGGAGCAGAGGTGTGTCCTGCATATCCTGATGAGTCTCCCTGAGCTAGAGTAGGAAGGAGGAGCTGCCACCTGCACTTGAAAGGGCTGTGCCTGTCCTCACACAATGCAGTCTAAAAATCCCTGGTGTGTGTCTGGGGCCAGGCCTGGGCAAGGCATGATCTTTTGAACAACAGAGACTTTCCTTTGAAGTTTGCCTACTTCAAAGGCCGAAATGAGTATAAGTAGTGGACCCAAAACCCCAGACTTTTATATTACTTCTGGATCAAGAAGAACCTCTGCCAAGGAGAAGAGATTGATGTTTGAGGAGGACTTGCCACTCTGCCTGTTGCTTTGCTGTGCTGGTCTGCTGCTTCTGACTTAAGAGGGAAAAGACTGGACTTTGCTTTCTGAAATCCTGCTTGTGAAGTTTCTCCAAGGGCACTGATTCTGCATCACCTCCCCTGCTCTGCAGTAAGGAACCAACACCGCACCGGATCCAGCGATGTCTCACCTCTCCAACTCCATGCACCGGCTTGTTTCTTCATTACCAAAGGTACTGTAGCTGGGGGTCCGTGCGACTCTGTGACCAGTACCATTGGCATCAGATTGTTGGGAACGACTGTCCTTGATAGGACTAAATTGTAGCTTTTGTGTTTCTAAATGCTATATTGAAGTTTAACCTTTCAAAATTCATAACTTTGCTTGTATATGTTGGAGTTTTGTCGTTTTGGTATTGTTTTATTCACATTAATATTGGTTATTGTTCTAAACTGGTGTTGAGGGATTATGTGGTGTTTTCACTGTGTTACTGTGTGTGTTTGTACAAATACTTTACACATTGCCTCTGAGATAAGCCTGACTGCTTGTGCCAAGCTACCAAGGGGGAGAGCAGGGGTTATCCTAGGTGTACATCTCCCTTACCCTGACTCAAGTGAGGGTCCCTGGTTGGAGAAAGTGCAAACTGACTACTAAGCAGAGTCCCAATTTCTAACAGGTACACAGGCTGAACCTCTTCCGTAGTGGTTGTGTACATCTCCAAATCCACTGTGTCAGCCCCCGTTCCCCCAGGGTGAATAGGATGTTTGATTCCCGATTCACATTTGACCACTGTTAGAAATGGGGTTTTTGGTTGGCAGTCAGGTTACCCTCTGTCCAAGCAAGAACCCTCACTCTAGTCAAGGTAAGTCACACACAATCCAAAATTAGCCTGTGCCCACCCTCTGGTAGCTTGGCACGAGCAGTCAGGCTTAACTTAGAAGGCAATGTGTAAAGTAATTGTGCAATAAATCATACAATAACACAACATAGCACCACAAAAATACACCACACAGTGTTTAGAAAAATATATAATATTTATCAGGATAATTGTAGCTCAAAACGAATAAAGATGCAATGTGAAATTGCAGAGATATCACTGGAAAGTGATATAAAGTGTCTTAAGTCTTTAAAAAGCAAACAAAGGGGGTCATTCTGACCCCCGCGGGCGGCGGAAGCCGCCCACCTGGCGGGAACCGCCAGAAGACCATACCGCGGTCAAAAGACCGTACCGCGGTCAAAAGACCGCGGCGGTCATTCTGACTTTCCCGCTGGGCTGGCGGGCGACCGCCAAAAGGCCGCCCGCCCGCCCAGCGGGAAAGCACCAGCAACGAGGAAGCCGGCTCCGAATGGAGCCGGCGGAGTTGCTGGTGTGCGACGGGTGCAGTTGCACCCGTCGCGATTTTCAGTGTCTGCCAAGCAGACATTGAAAATCTTAATGGGGCCCCCAGGGGCCCCACGACACCCGTTCCCGCCATCCTGTTTCCGGCGGTGAAAACCACCAGAAACAGGATGGCGGGAAGGGGGTCGGAATCCCCATGGCGGCGCTGCTTGCAGCGCCGCCTTGGAGGATTCCCTGGGGCCGTGGGAAACCGGCGGGAAACCGGTGGGAAACCGCTGGTTTCCCTTTTCTGACCGCGGCTGTACCGCCGCGGTCAGAATGGCCCCAGAAGCACCGCCAGCCTGTTGGCGGTGCTTCCGCGGTCGTTGGCCCTGGCGGTCCATGACCGTCAGGGTCAGAATGACCCCCAAAGTCTCTTTCAAGCACAAAGTACCTGGTTTGGAGTGGAAAATCTCTGCAAAGGGCCGCAGAAGAAGAGATACGTGGAAAAGTGGTGTGTGCGTCGATTTCTCCCCAGCACACACGGACTTGCGTAGTTCTTTTTCACGCGGGGAAGTCGGGCGTTGTTTTCCGCCGCGCGGACAGTCTCTTTCTGTGGGTCGCGGGATTACCAGATGTCCTGGGGTCTGGGCGTGGATTCTCCTGCTTGTTTTCCGGCTGCGCGTTGTTCCGCTGGGCTGTGCGTCGAAGTTTCACTCTCACGGCAGGTGTCACGTAGATTTCCTCTCTGGAAGTCGGGCAGCGTTGTCCTTGCGAGGCTGTGCGTCGAAGTTCCGGTCGTCCCGAAGGCGTCGTGTAGATCAGTGTCGGTGTGCTGTGTTTTTCTCGCCGCGGAGCAAGCTGTGCGTCGAAATTTTCGCCGCACGAAGAGTCGAAATGAAAAAGAGAAGTCTTTTTGGTCCTGAGACTTCAGGGAACAGGAGGCAAGCTCTATCCAAGCCCTTGGAGAGCACTCTTACAGCAAGACCAGAGTTCAGCAAGGCAGCAGGGCAGCAGTTCTTTGTAGAAAGCAGTCAGGGGAGTCCTTAAGGCAGCCAGGCAGTTCTTCTTGGCAGGATGGAGGTTCTGGTTCATGTTTCTTCTCCAGCAAGTGTCTGATGAGGTAGGGTAGAGGCCCTGTTTTATACCCAAATGTGCCTTTGAAGTGGGGGAGACTTCAAAGAGTGGCTAAGAAGTGCACCAGGTCCCCTTTCAGTTCAATCCTGTCTGCCAGGGTCCCAGTAGGGGGTGTGGCAGTCCTTTGTGTGAGAGCAGGCCCTCCACCATCCCAGCCCAGGAAGACCCATTCAAAATGTAGATATATGCAAGTGAGGCTGAGTACCCTGTGTTTGGGGTGTGTCTGAGTGAATGCACAAGGAGCTGTCAACCAAGCCCAGCCAGACGTGGATTGTAAGGCACAGAAAGATTTAAGTGCAAAGAAATGCTCACTTTCTAAAAGTGGCATTTCTAGAATAGTAATATCAAATCCAACTTCACCAGTCAGCAGGGTTTGGTATTACCATTCTGGCCATACTAAATATGACCTTCCTACTCCTTTCAGATCAGCAGTTACCACTTCAATACTGTATGAGGGCAGCCCCAATGTTAGCCTATGAAGCGAGCAGGCCTCACAATAGTGCAAAAACGAATTTAGGAGTTTTACACTACCAGGACATGTAAACTACACAGGTACATGTCCTGCCTTTCACCCACACAGCACCCTGCTCTAGGGGTTACCTAGGGCACACATTAGAGGGGACTTATATGTGGAGAAAGGGGAGGTTTAGGCTTGGCAAGTACTTTTAAATGCCAAGTTGAGGTGACAGTGAAACTGCACACACAGGCCTTGCAATGGCAGGCCTGAGACAAGGTAAAGGGGCTACTTAAGTGGGTGGCACAACCAGTGCTGCAGACCCACTAGTAGCATTTAATCTACAGGCCCTAGGCACATATAGTGCACATTACTAGCAATTTATAAGTAAATTAAATAGTCCAATCAGGTATGATCCAAGGTTACCATGTTTAAAGGGAGAGAGCATATGCACTTTAGAACTGGTTAGCAGTGGTAAAGTGCATAGAGTCTAAAAGCCAGCAAAAACAGTGTCCAAAAAGTGGAGGGAGGCAGGCAAAAAGTTAGGGATGAACACCCTAAGGCTGTCAGGTCTAACATGGGTCCCCCCCAGCTGAAAGTGGGGAGAGCTACCCGACCTCCTGGGAGCTCTCATGGCTAAGGCGGAAGTATCTGGAGAGACCATCAGCATTGGCGTCGTCAACCCCTGGGCGATGCTCCACCGTAAAGTCCAATCCCTGTAGGGAAATGGACCACCTCAAGAGTTTTGGATTCTCACCCCTCATCTGCATGAGCCATCTGAGGGGCCTGTGGTCTGTCTGAACCCGGAATTGAGTCCCAAACAGGTAATGTCTTAGCTTCTTCAGTACCCAGACCACAGCAAATGCTTCTCTTTCAATAGCACTCCACCTTTGTTCCCGTGGTAATAGCCTTCTGCTAATAAAGACCACTGGTTGGTCTGAGCCCTCCTCATTTAGCTGTGCTAGAACAGCCCCTATGCCATGCTCTGAAGCGTCTGTCTGCACAATAAATTCCTGGGAGTAGTCAGGGGCCTTGAGCACGGGGGCCGTGCACATGGCTTCCTTTAGAGAATCAAAGGCTTTCTGACAAGCCTCTGTCCAATTCACCAACCTAGGTTGTTTTTTGGAAGTGAGCTCTGTCAAGGGGGATACAATGATACCATAACCCTTGACAAATCTGCGGTAGTATCCAGTGAGGCCCAAAAAGGCTCTCACCTCGGTCTGTGTTCTAGGTGGGAGCCAGGCCTTGATAGTCTCAATCTTGGCCTGGAGTGGCTGCACCTTGCCACCACCTACTAGGTGTCCCAAGTGCACCACGGAACCCTGCCCAATCTGGCACTTACTAGCTTTGATAGTCAGGCCTGCCTGTTGCAGAGCCTGAAGCACCTCCTTGAGGTGGCGCAGGTATTCCTCCTATCTGGAACTGTAGACAGCTATGTCATCCAGGTAAGCTGCACAGAAGGCATCGTTACCAGCAAGGACCCCGTTAACCAACCGTTGGAAGGTAGCTGGGGCATTTTCCAGCCCAAATGGCATCACTCTGAATTGGTAATGGCCATCAGGGGTGGAGAATGCTGACCTTTCTTTCGCCCCCTCAGTCAGGACGATCTGCCAGTACCCTGAAGTAAGATCGAACGTACTCAGGAACTTGGCAGCGCCTAGCCTGTCAACGAGCTCATCAGCTCGGGGGATGGGTGAGCATCAGTCCGGGTGACTGAGTTGAGACCCCGGTAGTCCACACAGAACCGGAGTTCTGCCTTCGCACCAGGGGCAGTAGCCTTAGGAACCAATACCACAATGCTGGCCCAGGGACTACTGGATTTCTCAATAACCCCTAAAGTCAACATCTTGGAGACCTCCTCCTTGATGCTGGCCTTCACCTTATCCGACAACCTGTAAATTTTGTTCTTTACAGGGGGACTGTCAGCTGTGTCAATGTCATGAACACAGAGGTGGGTTAGTCCAGGAGTAAGGGAGAACAGGGGGGAGAACTGCTCTAACAGCTCATAGCAGTCCCCTCTCTGGGTTAGAGTCAGGGAGTCAGAGAGAATGACACCCCTCACTGACCCATCCCCTTCTTTGACAGCGAGGAGGTCGGGGAGAGGTTCACTCTCCTCTTCCATGCCCTCATCTGTGACCAGGAGCATACTGACCTCAGACCTCTCAAAGTGAGGTTTGAGCCGGTTGTGATGGAGGACCCTTAGAGGGTGCCTAGGGGTATTGAGGTCCACTAGGTAAGTGGCCTCCCCTTTACGCTCCTTGATCTCAAAGGGGCCAGTCCAGTGGTCCTGGAGAGCCCTGGGCTCTACTGGCTCCATTACCCAAACTTTGTCTCCAGGTGAGAACTCAACTAGAGTGGCCTTCTCCTTCATCACCTCTTGACTGGCCTCGAGGTTACTCTGGGCCTGCTTCCAGAAGCGTTGGGTTTGTTTGCGGAGGGCCAGCATGTAGCTGACCACATCCTGGGGAGGTGACTGGGGAGCTTTCTCCCAGCCCTACTTAACAATGCTTAGGGGTCCCCTGACAGGGTGACCATAGAGAAGCTCAAAGGGGCTGAACCCCTCCCCTTTCTGGGGCACCTCTCTATAAGCAAACAACAGGCAGGGTAAGAGGACGTCCCACTTACACCTCATGGCATCCGTCACGCCACCAATCATGCCTTTCAGGGTCTGGTTGAATCTCTCAACAAGCCCATTGGATTGAGGATGATAAGGGGTGGTAAACCGGTAGGTCACCCCACACTCATCCCACATGGCCTTCATGTATGCAGATATGAAGTTTGTGTCCCTGTCAGACATGACCTCCTTAGGGAATCCCACATGGGTAAATATTCCCAACAGGGCTCTGGTCACCACCAGTGCAGTCACTGTTCTCAGAGGGATTGCCTCTGGATAGCGGATGGCATGGTCCACCAAAACCAGGATAAACCTGTTGCCCAAGGCATTTTTGGGGTCCAAGGGACCAACAATGTCGATGCCCACCCTTTCAAAGGGGGGTGCCGACGACTGGGAGTGGGATTAGGGGAGCTTTAAGCTGCTTCCCCTGTCTTCCCACTAGCCTGGCAGGTGGGGCAAGCTCTGCAGAAGTTATCTGAGGCTGTCCTCATTCTGGGCCAATAAAAGTGGATGTCAAGCCTGTTAAAGGTCTTGTCTTGGCCCAGGTGTCCTGCCAGGGGAATGTCGTGTGCCAGGCCTAGTAGGAATTTCCGGTAACACTGGGGGACCACCAGCACCCGGGGTGCCCCAGGACCTGGAACCCTATGCTCACTGTAAAGGAGATCATTCTCCCAGTAAATATGGTGAGCGCCAGAGGCGTCACCTGCTGCGTGGGCTGTGGCCTGTTTCCTCAGACCCTCAAGGGTGGGGCATTCCCTCTGCGCCTTGCAGAATTCTGCCCTGGTTGCCCCCCCCTCTACTTGCCAGCCAGTAAGTTCACCCAGGTCCGCTATGTCCTCCCCAGTTGGCTCAGGGGCCTCCTCCTCCTCAGGGGCCTCGTCCATCACCGTAGGAACATTGGAGGCGGGTTTCCCGCGCCTCTTGCCCTTCCTCTTGGCAGCTGTCTGGGCCCTCTTTCCAGGCTCCAGACGCCCTTGATTCCCTTCCCGGGCAGCCATGGGCTGTGTGGTCATGCAGATCCACTCAGGTAACCCTAACATCTCCAGGTGAGATCTGAGCTCTACTTCTTTCCAAGCAGTATGCTCAAGATCATTGCCTAACAGACAATCTACAGGCATGGCAGGACTCACAGCTACTTTCAGAGTACCAGAGACCCCCCCCACACTCAAAGGGAACCAGAGCCACTGGTAGGTGACTCTCACGATTGTCAGCGACTATGACCTGGTGGAATGTATTAGGGACTATCTGCTCTGTTGACACCAGCTGACTCTCGATAGTAGTCATACTGGCTCCTGTGTCACGCAGAGCCTCCACCTTCTGCCCATCAATGGTGACCCACTGCCTGTACTTGGAAGTATTTCGGGGCATGTGGGCTTTGGGCACCATTTCTCTTTCTCCCAGGGACACTAGGGAAATCTCTACCTGCTCCCCAAAGCTATCTGGGTCCATCTCCCCCCGAGCGCTACACTAGTCAACCCAGGTGTCTGTCCAGTAGTGGACGGTGCCCTCTTGGAGCACTGGGGGTCGCCTTTATAGTGACCATACTGGTAACACTCCATGAATTTGGGGTTGATTTCCCTGACTTATCATATGTCCCTGGCTTTTTCCCAAATCTGGAAAAGGAATGGTTGCCACCCCCTCCCTGGGAATTCTTTTGGGGGCCTTTTTAGAGTTCCTTATCTGTAAGTTTATCTCCCCCCTCTTTCTTCTGTTGGGAACCCTGACCACCTATGTGGGTGTCCCCCCCAGGTACCTTTTTGGACACTCTGGTGCTAACCCAGAGGTCCGCCTCCTCAGCAAGCTTCCTGGGATCAGTCAGCTTACTATCTACCAAGTGCTGGCGCAACTCTGTATAAGTCACATTGAGCATATGCTCTCTCAGAATCAAGTCATATAACCCTTTATAATTATCTACTTTGTTGCCCCGCACCCATCCATTCAGTGCCTTACTGGAAAAGTCAAAGAAATCTACCCATGTTTGTGTGGTTTGTTTGGTGCTGTTCCTGAACCTCTGACGGTATCCCTCAGGGTTCAGCCCAAACTTGGCAAGTAAAGTGGCTTTCTGAAGTGGGTATGTGTTTTGATCAGGTTGATCCAATGTGAGAAGTGTGTCCTTCCCCAATGGCGGCACATAACCCCACATAGCTACCCCCCATTGCCCTTCAGGAACCTCATGAGCCCTTAGTGCAACTTCATAAGCAGCTAACCATTTATCTATGTCATCTCCCACCACAAAACTGGGCAACACATTTTTGGGTATACAAACCTTCTTTTCTCCAGCAGGTCCTGTCTGCATGCTGCCACCATTATTGCTGGATTCAGATTGTCTCGCCTTGATCTCCAGCTCTTTGAGACTCAGTTCATGAGCCAATAATAGTTTCTTTTCAGCCAAAGCTCTTTCAGACTCAGCTTGTTTGGCTTCTCTCTCTGCCCTCTTGTCTTCCTGTTGGGCCTAATTTTCAGCTTTGCCATTTGCAATTGGAACTCCCTTTCCTCTCTCCTTTCCTCTGCGGTCAGGCTTTGCACAGAGACACTGCTCCCTGGTCTGGAAGGGGGCACAATTGCAGTGGTAACATCATTCACTGATAGCAACAAATCCTCTGAGGGGTAATTTTCTGGCTCCTCTTCCTCATCATCCTCCTCTTAATGGGCTTCTGCCTAGGCCCTAAGCGCCACTTGAAAGTCCTCCTTTTTGGAGGCCCCTTGGGTGGGTACTCTCATCACCCTGCAGAACCCTCTTAGCTGTTTGACCGTATATGTATCCAACAGGGCTAGGTCAAAGTCTCCTACTTTAGACCCAGAGACATGTTGAGTGAGGATTTCGTTTTTGAAAATTGTCAGGAAAAACGAATTTGCAAAACAAGAGATAATAATCAAGTTGACCTTCAACTGTGGGTAGGTAGTGAAATACTTAGCTACTGTATGTCACTGCACAAATACAAGTCCTATCCTCACCGCTGATCACCAATGTTAGAAATGGGGTTTTTGGTTGGCAGTCAGGTTACCCTCTGTCCAAGCAAGAACCCTCACTCTAGTCAGGGTAAGTCACACACAATCCAAAATTAGCCTGTGCCCACCCTCTGGTAGCTTGGTACGAGCAGTCAGGCTTAACTTAGAAGGCAATGTGTAAAGTATTTGTGCAATAAATCATACAATAACACAATATAGTACCACAAAAATACACCACACATTGTTTAGAAAAATATATAATATTTATCAGGATAATTGTAGGTCAAAACGAATAAAGATGCAATGTGAAATTGTAGAGATATCATTGGAAAGTGATATAAAGTGTCTTAAGTCTTTACAAAGCAAACAAAGGCCCTCATTCTGACCCTCGCGGTCGGTGATAATGCGGCGGCCAAGCCGCCAACAGGCCGGCGGTCCAAAATATGCAATTCTGACCCTGGCGGGAACCGCCAACACAGCCCGCCGCATTAACACTCCGCCCGCCACGGCGGAACAAACAAACAGCGCGGCGGTCCCCGCCAACAGCCAGGCGGCAGACAATGTACCGCCCACCCTATCACGACCCACCAATCCGCCACCTTTTCCGGGGCGGGAGCACCGCCGATAAAAACACGGCGGAAACAGACTACGAACGGGAAAACGCTCACCTCTACGCACTCCACGCGAGATTCCGGCAGTATGGAACCCGAGTTGCAGGTCATCCCCGCACTCCTATACCTGCTCATATACCAGGAGCACGCCCGGCGGCGCGGAAGACATCGGTGAGTACTGCACCTACGACACAGGGGAGGGAAAAGATTACCGGCACACACCCACCCACCCATACCCACTACAACACACACATCAATGCATTCCCACAGATCACTGTCACAACCCACAAACCCCCCCCTCCGAAATAATGCAAAGACCAAAAGAAGAGATCATAAACGGGCAGATATATTGAAATATGGACACCAGTAATCTCAATAAATAAATAAACTATGTACAAAATATATACAGCTACTAAATGTAGTCCAACCACTGTCCGTGGACCACAGGGGTCCTGTGCAAAGGGGCAAGGCCCAGTCCCACGACAAGAACTCCACGGAGAGAACACTGCAGGGGCATCAGAAAGAAAATAGGACAGGCACCTCAGGGGGAAGGGAAGGGGGGGCACCTCAGCCACTTGAGTACACGACGCCAGATCCACGAGGGGACTCCATGACCACTGGGCCATCCTGGGGAGTGCAAAGCCACAGTCCATACAGTCCATACAGTGGGTGGCCTGCCCACTGGGCCATCCTGGGGAGTGCAAAGCCACAGTCCATACAGTCCATACAGTGGGTGGCCTGCCCACTGGGCCATCCTGGGGAGTGCAAAGCCACAGTCCATACAGTCCATACAGTGGGTGGCCTGCCCACTGGGCCATCCTGGGGAGTGCAAAGCCACAGTCCAAACAGTCCATAACAGACCCCACTGCCACTGGAGGAGGCATGTTGGCCAGAGGACATCCTGCAGCCCTGCCCGAGATAGATCCTGCCCTGCCACGTCTGCCAAAGGGCCAGCGGTTCTTGCCTGGAAGGGCCCAGTTCAGCGCCTCTTGCCTTGAAGGGCCCAGTTCAGCGGGTCTTGCCTTGAAGGGCCCAGTTCAGCGGTTCTTGAGACGGCGGGGCCCAGCGGAGCGGTGCTTGAGACGGCGGGGCCCAGCGGAGCGGTGCTTGAGACGGCGGGCCCAGTTCAGCGGTTCTTGAGACGGCGGGGCCCAGCGGAGCGGTGCTTGAGACGGCGGGGCCCAGTTCAGCGGTTCTTGAGACGGCGGGGCCCAGCGGAGCGGTGCTTGAGACGGCGGGGCCCAGCGGAGCGGTGCTTGAGACGGCGGGGCCCAGCGGAGCGGTGCTTGAGACGGCGGGGCCCAGTTCAGCGGTTCTTGAGACGGCGGGGCCCAGCGGAGCGGTGCTTGAGACGGCGGGGCCCAGTTCAGCGGTTCTTGAGACGGCGGGGCCCAGCGGAGCGGTGCTTGAGACGGCGGGGCCCAGTTCAGCGGTTCTTGAGACGGCGGGGCCCAGTTCAGCGGTTCTTGAGACGGCGGGGCCCAGTTCAGCGGTGCTTGAGACGGCGGGGCCCAGCGGAGCGGTTCTTGAGACGGCGGGGCCCAGTTCAGCGGTTCTTGAGATGGCGGGGCCCAGTTCAGCGGTTCTTGAGACGGCGGGGCCCAGCGGAGCGGTACTTGAGACGGCGGGGCCCAGCGGAGCGGTGCTTGAGACGGCGGGGCCCAGCAGAGCGGTGCTTGAGACGGCGGGGCCCAGCGGAGCGGTTCTTGAGACGGCGGGGCCCAGTTCAGCGGTTCTTGAGACGGCGGGGCCCAGTTCAGCGGTTCTTGAGACGGCGGGGCCCAGCGGAGCGGTTCTTGAGACGGCGGGGCCCAGTTCAGCGGTTCTTGAGACGGCGGGGCCCAGTTCAGTGGTTCTTGAGACGGCGGGGCCCAGCGGAGCGGTGCTTGAGACGGCGGGGCCCAGCGGAGCGGTGCTTGAGACGGCGGGCCCAGCGGAGCGGTTCTTGAGACGGCGGGGCCCAGTTCAGCGGTTCTTGAGACGGCGGGGCCCAGTTCAGCGGTTCTTGAGACGGCGGGGCCCAGCTGAGCGGTTCTTGAGACGGCGGGGCCCAGTTCAGCGGTTCTTGAGACGGCGGGGCCCAGTTCAGCGGTTCTTGAGACGGCGGGGCCCAGCGGAGCGGTTCTTGAGACGGCGGGGCCCAGTTCAGCGGTTCTTGAGACGGCGGCCGGTCTATGGCCAACTGCTCATTGCCTGGTGGTGCCCTCCTGGGCAGCGGGGATGGTGCTCCTTCAATGCCCACCTGGGCTGTGGGTGGTGGGGCCCTCCTGGCCAGCTGGGCTGGGTCCTCCCTGGGCAGCGGCTATGGGGGTGGTGGGCTCCTCCTGGGCAGCAGGCCTGCTGCCTGACCTCTCCGACTTGCTGCCCTTGCCCTCCTTAGTCGGGAGTCTGTGGCCCTTTCCTCCCTTTGGAGCTGTGGCTGGTGACTGTCTCTGGGTGGTGTCCGGGGGGGATGTAGAAGCCGGGCTCCTGCGGCGCCCCTTCCGCCTTCTGCTCCTCTTCCCAGGGGGTGGGCTGGCTGTCCCCTTGCTGCTGGGCGAAGATCCAGACATGCGGGCTGGTGGGCTCCAATACCCCTGCACCCTTGTCAAGGGGGCTGCAGGGCTGGTGGTGGCTGAGGTGCTCTTCTTACCCCGACGAGAAGGAGGGGGGGGCTCAGGGTCAGGAAAGAAGTTAGCAGTGGCGAGGAAGAGTTTCTTGGGACAATGGAGAGTGGTAGGTACAGTGGGAATGGGAGTGGAGGGAGAGGATGTGGTTGTAGGTGAGTCACGTTTGCTGTCTTTGGGTGCAGGTGCAGGAGGGATAGGCTGTCGTGAGGTGGATGGCTGTTGGGTGGGTGGGTGGCTGCGTTTGTGTGGTGTGGAAGAGGGGGTGACAGACACAGTGGGAGAGGACACAGGGGACGTGTAAATGGCAGTGGGGGTGGTGACTGCACGTGTGCGGACTGGAGTGGAGGGTGTGCTGGTGATGGAAACACTGGCTGATGGTGAGGTGAATGGAGGTGTGAGTGTAGACGTCACAGGGAGGGAGGAGGGAGACGAGGAGGTGGGGGTCACAGAGGTGGTAGTGACTGTTGGCATGTCTGCATCGGAATGTTGCGTGTGTGAATGTCTGCGTGATCTGTGGTGCTTATGTTTGGATGAGCTTCTCTTGGGTGTTGAGGTGTGTGCAGGCTGGTCTGATGGTGTGGGTGGGACAGGCAGAGGAACAGGAGACTGGGAGGAGGGAGTTAGTAGAGGGAGGCAGGAGACAGGGACAATGGCTGCCGTCAGTGCTGAGGCCAGAGCCTGGAACGATCGCTGATGGGCAGCCTGACCCGAATGAATGCCCTCCAGGTACGCATTGCTGCGATGAACCTCCCTCTCCACCCCCTGGATGGCATTCAAAAGGGTAGTCTGCCCAACAATGAGCGTTCGGAGGAGGTCAATGACCTCCTCACTGAGGGCAGCGGGGGTAACAGGGGCAGGGCCTGAGGTGCCTGGGGCGAAGGAGATGCCCGGCTTCCTGGCAGAGCGGGCACGGGGCGAACGCTGAGGGGCTGCTGGGAGGGCGGAGATGGTGCGCTGGGTGGCGGCTGTACCTGTAATGGCGGGGGGCACGGATGGTGCCACCCCCGCAAGGGAGCTCCCTTCCGAGGACGTGTCCGTGTCGCTGCAGGGTCCAGTCGTCCCCGTCGTGGAGCTCCCCTCGCCCTCCGTCTCACTGGTCCAGTCTGACTCTGTGGCATGGCCCTCCTGGGCCATGTGAGATGCAGCTCCCTCCTGCCCCGATGCCACTTCTCCTCCGCCTGATGATGCTGATGCACACAAGCACAGAAAGACAAACAAAAAGGGGGGGGGAGAGAGAAATAAAGGGATATTGAGTACATGGATCTCCGGTACAGTTAGCGGACATGTCAGACACAGATGCCCCCTGCACTAAGTTGCGCACTTGGGGTCCGCTACGCATTCCGTGGAAAATGCCCTACACGCCTAGAGTTGACAACTGCACCCATGGATGACACGGCCCAGGGATGGCTGTACTGACAAACTACTGAGGGTGGTGGCTGGGGACACAGGGGCTTACGGGGGTGCCCAGCCTACAGATATCGCCCTGGCCTAGGGGGACCCACAGCCCTCCTCCCCCACCCAGACACCTCCACTGCGCGACAACAGAGTAGATAATGCTTGTACTCACCCCCTTGTGTCTGCTGTGCTGCCCTCACGCGCCCATCCAAATCAGGGTAGGCCACCGCCAGGATCCAGAACATCAGGGGGGTCAGTTGACGGCAGGCACCCCGCCTACGTTGGGAGGCCATCCCCAGCAGAGACTCGGCGGTCTTCTTGGTCCCGCGGCGGATGTCCTCCCACCTCTTGCGGCAGTGGGTGCCCCGTCGATGGTGGACCCCCAGGGTCCGGACTTCCTTGGCGATGGCACGCCAAATCCCGATCTTCTCATGGGCGCGGACCTATGTGACACGTACAGGGAGGGAGAAATACCACGTTCAAGTTTGTCAGCATTTTCCTTGCCAGTGGCCCAACGCCCCCCATCCCCGCCAGGCCCCCCGCCATGCCCCCCGCCATGCCCCCTGCCAGGCCCAACATGCCCCCCATCCCCGCCAGGCCCCCCGCCATGCCCCCCGCCAGGCCCAACATGCCCCCCATCCCCGCCAGGCCCCCCGCCAGGCCCAACATGCCCCCCATCCCCGCCAGGCCCCCCGCCAGGCCCAACATGCCCCCCATCCCCGCCAGGCCCCCCGCCAGGCCCAACATGCCCCCCCATCCCCGCCAGGCCCCCGCCAGCCACAACATGCCCCCCCATCCCCGCCATGCCCCCCGCCATGCCCCCCGCCAGGCCCAACATGCCCCCCATCCCCGCCAGGCCCCCCGCCAGGCCCAACATGCCCCCCATCCCCGCCAGGCCCCAAGCCAGCCAGTGGCCCCAAATCCAGATTGAATTAAACTCACTTGTTGGTCTGGAGGACCGTAGAGTAGCGCATACTGGGGGAGGACCCCATCCACAAGTTTCTCCAACTCCTCTCCAGTGAAGGCAGGGGCCCTTTCCCCAGGCGCAGCAGCCATTGTCCCTTCCAGACCGAGGTCACAGCAACACTTGCAGTATAGGTCCTCTCCTGTGAAAGTTCAAGTCGCAAGTGGATAAGTAGATAGAAAATGGCGGTCACGTCGAAGCGGTGCGTACCGCGGCGGTGCGTCCCGCCACCGCCGGCGCCCTTCGCCATTGGCTCCTGAAACCCATAGGCTTCAATGTTAACCAATGCGGCTTCGCGCCGCGGTCTTCGCCCGCCGCCCGCCGCGGTGTGCCACGCCAGCGCATTGACCTCACATCCCATTGTCACACTTCACAGGTCAGGCAGCCGCCATTTCCAGGGCCCACATGGCTCAATTTCAACTGCGTCACACAGGCCTAGGCCTTGCATAGCCACTCAGACACGCCATTCACTGCATAGAGAATCGTTTACTGTGCTAGCTGTGAGTACGTACCTGTGGGTTGCTTGACTGTGTGCTCCATGTTGTCCTTCCTAGGCACCGTCCGCTGGGTTTGGCGAGGAGACGGATGAATCCTCCCGTGTACCGACCGCTGGTGGACCTGTCGACAATGGAAGAACGCCACATTATCCTGACCTACCGTCTTAACCGTGCCACTATACATGAACTGTGTGCCCAGCTGGAGCCCGACCTGATGTCCCCCATCCGCCAACCCACAGGGATTCCCCCTCTGGTGCAGGTCATGTCAGTACTCCATTTCTTGGCAAGTGGTTCATTTCAGACAACAGTGGGAATTGCTTCTGGGATGTCTCAGCCCATGTTTTTGAAGGTGTTATCCAGAGTGTTGTCTGCCCTGATGAAATACGTGAGGAGCTACATCATTTTCCCTGAGGTGGGCGAATTGGCTACAGTGAAGGGTGATTTCTATGCCCTTGGACATATTCCCAACGTCATTGGTGCCATTGATGGGACCCATGTGGCTTTGGTTCCCCCAAGAGACAGGGAGCAGGTGTACAGGAACAGAAAAAGTTACCATTCAATGAACATCCAGGTGGTGTGTTTGGCTGACCAGTACATCTCGCATGTAAATGCCAAATTCCCTGGGTCAGTGCATGACGCCTACATCCTGAGGAATAGCAGCATCCCTTACGTGATGGAACAGCTAGAGAGACACCGTGTATGGCTAGTGGGGGACTCTGGGTACCCCAACCTGTCGTGGCTACTGACCCCAGTAAGGAATCCCCGGACCAGGGCAGAGGAACGGTACAATGAGGCCCATGGGCGTACTAGGAGGGTGATCGAACGCACCTTTGGCCTCCTAAAGGCCAGGTTTCGGTGCCTGCATATGACAGGTGGATCCCTAATGTACTCACCTAAGAAGGTGTGTCACATCATCGTGGCCTGCTGCATGCTTCACAACCTGGCTTTGCGCCGCCAGGTGCCTTTCCTGCAGGAGGATGGTCGAGACGGTGGTGTTGTGGCAGCTGTGGAACCTGAGGAGAGTGACGAGGAGGAAGACGACGGGGCTGAAACAGACAACAGGGACAGAATCATTGAACAGTACTTCCAATAGGACACAGGTAACAATTCAAAGATAATTTAGTAAATGTGAACTACTCTCCTGCATCTCTGCTGCCTGTCTATTTGCCCCAGTGTATGATGACTGAGTTGTGGCTTTTCCCTCCCTATTTCAGATCTGGGGTCCCCACTACGAGTCCTGTGCTTCGTTTCCCCATGGACTACAGCTTTGTGGCAGCTGTTTGTTGACTTCACCATGTACAAGGACATATTTGCACTGTCATGTCAATTACAATATATTGAAATCACAGCCAGACTCCAGATAGTTTTGTGCAAAATAGGTGTTTATTTAAGTGCTCAAAATGGGATGGGTGGTTTCAAGTGGGTGGGGGCTATGGTGAAGGAATGTCCATGGCAGAGTCCAGAGTAACAGTCACACAGGTGCATTGTCCAGAGGCCTGTGGAGAGATGGAGCATGGGCAGTTCAAGGATGGACAGGGTGACAATGTGGGACAGTGGGATGACATCAGGTGGTATCCATTGCTGGCGGGGGTCTTGACATCCTACTCTGTCTTCTTGCGAGATCTCAGGGCCCTCTTGCGGGGTGGTTCTTCTCCTGCAGGAGGTGGGGGTCTGGTGGGCTGCTGCTGTGCGGGGGCCTCCTGTCCACTAGCGCCGGCGGAGGTGGTTGGCTGTTCTTGGTCCAGGCTAGTGGCAGGGGCCCTTGGGTGTTGTTGAGTGTCCGTCCTGGTGTTGACGAGGTCCTGCAGCAGCCCTACCATGGTAACCAGGGTGGAGGTGAGGGCTCTGATGTCCTCCCTGTACCCCCGATAGTGTTCCTCCTGCAGTACCTGGATCTCCTGGAACCGGGCCAGTACCGTCGCCATCGTCTCCTGGGAGCGGTTGAATGCTCCCATGATGGTGGTGAGGGCCTCGTGGAGAGTGGGTTCCCTGGGCCCGTCCCCCCCCTGTCGCACAGCTGCCCTCCGAGTTGCCCTGTTTCCCTGGGCCTCTGCCCCCTGGCCGGTGTGCCCACTACCACTGCCCCCAGGTCCCTGTTGTTGTTGGGGTGGTGGGTTATCCTGGGTGCCCTGTAGTGGTAGACACACCGCAGATTGACGCGCCCTGGAGACAGAGGCATGGGCCCGCTGGGTGGGAGCTGTGCTGGTGTTCCCAGAGGGGTTTGGGTCTGTAGTGGCCTGGGCCTGTGTGAGGGGAACCGACTGTCCAGAGGTCCCCGATGGTCCGGGCTGGTCATCGGTGTCCAGGTCGACAGAGCTGCTGTCATCGCTGACGGCCTCTTGGGTGGGGGGTGTGGAGAATTCTGGGCCCTCCGCGGCGGTGTGTTGACGGTCGGGTCCTGCAGGGGTATAGAGGTATGGTTATAGTTTCAATGTGTGCCATATGGGTGTATCTGTGGGTTCCCGTGTCCCCAAGTGCTGGCATTCGTGTGTGGGGGCTTTGGTGAGGGTGGCTTGTGGGGGGGATGTGTATATGCATTGGGCATGCTTTGGTGATGGGTGTCCATGCTTAGTGGACGCATGCAGGCCTAGGTTTTGGGATGTGTGGGTTGTGATGGTGAGACATTGGCAGGGAATAGGTGTGCTGGGGGTGGGGGTGAGGATGGTGGTGGGGGTGAGGATGGTGGTGGGGGTGAGGGTGGGGGTGAGGATGGTGGTGGGGGTGAGGATGGTGGTGGGGGTGAGGGTGGGGGTGAGGATGGGGGTGGGGGTGAGGGTGGGGTTCGAGGATGGGGGTGAGGGTTGGGGTATGATTTGGCATGCAGGTGGGGGGGAAGCAGTAGTGAAGCTTCAACTTACCAGTATCCATTCCTCCGCCAACTCCTGCGAGGCCGTCAGGATGCAGGATGTTCAAGACTTCCTCCTCCCATGATGTAAATTGTGGGGGTTGAGGTGGGGGTCCTCCGCCAGTCTTCTGCACGGCGATGTTGTGCCTGGATACCATGGAACGCACCTTCCCCCGTAGGTCGTTCCATCGCTTCCTGATGTCTTCCCGATTTCTGGGGTGCTGTCCCACAGCGTTGACCCTGTCGACAATCCTCTGCCATAGCTCCGTCCTCCGGGCAATGCTGGTGTATTGTATCTGTGTGCCGAACAGCTGGGGCTCTACCCGAACGATTTCCTCCACCATGACCCTGAGTTCTTCGTCTGAGAAGCGGGGGTGTCTTTGGGGTGCCATGGGGTGGTGTGTATGATGTGTGGGGTGGAGTATGTGTAGTTAAGTGTGTTGAGTGTGGTGGTGTGTGTTGTTTTGTGTGTGGATAGTGTGTGGGTGATGGTGTGGAGTGGCTGTGGCTGCTAGTTTGTGGATGGTGGTGTCTCGCTCTGGCCTTCTTTCAGAATTTTTTGGCGTAGGGGTTTGTGGGTGATGTGGGTGTGTGTTTTATATTGTATTGTGTGGGTGGGAGTGGTGTGTGTATGTGTATCAGGTGTGTGGGATTCAAATCGTCCAATGTGGCTGAGTTTTGTTCGTTTGTGTGTATTCTGACCGCGGCGGTGTGTCCCGCCAATGGAATACCGCGTTTGAATGACCGCCGCGTGGATTCGTGGGTCGTAATGGCATGGGCGTATTTCTGTTGGCGTGACGGTGGAGGTTTTGTCACCTCCACTTTTCCGCCGACCGCTGGTCTGGCGGTCTGTTGTGGCTGTCGGATTTTCGGAGGTTTGCCTTCTGCGGGTCAGAATGACCGTGGCGGGTTTCCGCGACCGCGGCGGGATTATGGAGGATTTCTGACCGGCGGTAGGCGCCTTTTACCGCCGAGGTCAGAATGACCACCAAAGTCTCTTTCAAGCACAAAGTACCTGGTTTGGAGTGGAGAATCTCCGCAAAGGGCCGCAGAAGAAGAGATACGTGGAAAAATGGTGTGTGCGTTGATTTCTCCCCAGCACACACGGACTTGCGTCGTTATTTTTCACGCGGGAAGTCGGGCGTCGTTTTCCGGTGCGCGGACAGTCTCTTTCTGTGGGTCACGAGATTACCAGATGTCCTGGGGTCTGTGCGTGGATTCTCCTGCTTGTTTTCCGGCTGCGCGTCGTTCCTCTGGGCTGTGCGTCGAAGTTTCGCTCTCACGGCAGGCGTCGCGTCGATTTTCTCTCTGGAAGTCGGGCGGCGTTGTCCTTGCGAGGCCGTGCGTCGAAGTTCTGGTCATCCCAAAGGCATCGTGTCGATCAGCGTCGGTGTGCGGCGTTTTTCTCGCCGCAGAGCAAGCTGTGCGTCTAAATTTTCGGCGCACGAAAAGTCCAAATGAAAAAGAGAAGTCTTTTTGGTCCTGAGACTTCAGGGAACAGGAGGCAAGCTCTACTCTATCCAAGCCCTTGGAGAGCACTCTTACAGCCAGACCAGAGTTCAGCAAGGCAGCAGGGCAACAGCAAGGCAGCAGTCCTTTGTAGAAAGCAGTCAGGTGAGTCCTTTAGGCAGCCAGGCAGTTCTTCTTGGCAGGATGCAGGTTCTGGTTCAGGTTTCTTCTCCACCAAGTGTCTGATGAGGTAGGGCAGAGGCCCTGTTTTATACCCAAATGTGCCTTTGAAGTGGGGGAGACTTCAAAGAGTGGCTAAGAAGTGCACCAGGTCCCCTTTCAGTTCAATCATGTCTGCCAGGGTCCCAGTAGGGGGTGTGGCAGTCCTTTGTGTGAGAGCAGGCCCTCCACCCTCCCAGCCCAGGAAGACCCATTCAAAATGCAGATGTATGCAAGTGAGACTGAGTACCCTGTATTTGGGGTGTGTCTGAGTGAATGCACAAGGAGCTGTCAACCAAGCCCAGCCAGATGTGGATTGTAAGGCACAGAAATATTTAAGTGCAAAGAAATGCTTACTTTCTAAAAATGGCATTTCTATAATAGTAATATCAAATCCAACTTCACCAGTCAGCAGGGTTTGGTATTACCATTCTGGCCATACTAAATATGACCTTCCTACTCCGTTCAGATCAGCAGCTACCACTTCAATACTGTATGAGGGCAGCCCCTATGTTAGCCTACGAAGGGAGCAGGCCTCACAGTAGTGCAAAAACGAATTTAGGAGTTTTACACTACCAGGACATGTAAACTACACAGGTACATGTCCTTCCTTTCACCCACACAGCACCCTGCTCTAGGGGTTACCTAGGGCACAAATTAGAGGTGACTTATATGTGGAGAAAGGGGAGGTTTAGGCTTAGCATGTACTTTTAAATGCCAAGTCGAGGTGACAGTGAAACTGCACACACAGGCCTTGCAATGGCAGGCCTGAGACAAGGTAAAGGGGCTACTTAAGTGGGTGGCACAACCAGTGCTGCAGGCCCATTAGTAGCATTTAATCTACAGGCCCTAGGCACATATTGTGCACATTACTAGGGACTTATAAGTAAATTAAATAGTCCAATCAGGTATGATCCAAGGTTACCATGTTTAAAGGGAGAGAGGATATGCACTTTAGCACTGGTTAGCAGTGGTAAAGTGTGCAGAGTCTAAAAGCCAGCAGAAACTGTGTCCAAAAAGTGGAGGGAGGCAGGCAAAACGTTAGGGGTGACCACCCTAAGGCTGTCATTTCTAACAACCACCAAATCATTTGGTGGCCATTCTACTGAGTTGGCCTTTAGCTCTTTTAGGAGCTGAGACATAGTTTCTGGTAGGGTCACCAAGGTCCAGGGCAGGTGAGCAGGAGCATGCTTGCCATCCCCCTTGGGGATCTGCTTGCACTCTTCTTATCAAGTTGTTAAGGTTGGCGATGTTCTAATCTATCCATGAAAAGAAGGTGGCCAAGGTGTTTAAGAGTCTGATCTGAATGTCTATTTTGTTTGCCTGGTACTTCAGTGCCTCAACTGAACTTTGCAGTATTTTGAGGAGAAGCGCCCAAACAACTGCCACCTCCTCCTCTTCCAGGCAATTTATTGGGTGGGGCAGTTCGTCCACTCCCAGAGATGAACTGAGTGAGATAATAGATATATCCTAATCTGAGCCCTTTATTGTCATTGACCTAGGGTTGTTAGGGGCCCCAGAAAGAATTTCTGGGTGCTCTTCTTGTGGTGAATGATTAATCTTCTGGGTTTAATTTTAATTTCTTCCCCAACTGTACAGAAAGGAACCGCATCATTTGGTTCATCGAGAGGCCCTGAGTTAGCTTCAGAGGCCCTCGACCCATGCCTTCCAGTTGACTGTCTCTTTTTAGGCATCCCTGCCGCTGATTTACCACCATCATAGGACTAAGCGGAGGGGGCAATCCGTTGATATTGCTATTACTGGCATATGTGCCTTTCTAATACTTAAACTTCATGGTTATTTTCGGTTTTGATAGACTTGATTCTATTTTAGGTTGTAGAGGTTGGGGTAGCTATACTATACCCTGCTGACATTGACAGGATGGACAACTTTATCATCCTAGACTCAATCAGAACTCTCCTTCTCTTACGACTCTGTGTCATGACTACACCCCTGTTTTTTCCTGCACGCATAGTGCCACTCTGTCCAGTTATGGGATTTCTTCTTTTTCATAACCAAGACAGCAGCTGCAACTGCCTAGGTTATTATAAATCCTGGTCTGCCTTATACTGAGCTGGGTCTAGTACTCAGTGTGCCCTTGTCATTGACAAAGCTTGTATTCTGACAAGTGTTTAAAGACTCTAGCATGGAGCAGTTGCCTGTAAAATTACTGCTCCAACTGCATGATTCATCAATTTTACAGAACAGTTTGCAGTGGTTTGCAGGGCCAGTCAGTACAAGGAGTTCAACAGCCTAAAAACTAGGAGTGACAGAAGTGCCAGAAATATGCCAGATATTTGGCTGGGCGGCTGTGTAGCTAGTGACATACCAAGTGTCAGTCATAAGGCTCTGTTGCTCTCTACCCATTCTATTTCTTCCTTTAAAAGGATGGTGGCATATACATTTGTCTAGATATCCAACTGGGCTAGCACAGGACAACAGAATGACAACTTTGTATCTTCCTTCTTAACAATGGATGCTCTACATAGTCTCTCTACCAGCCTTGTACTGTTGTGCTCTATAAGAGAGAGGTATAGCAAAGTCAAAAGGAATGGCAAACAAGAGTTGGTAAAGCCAATAGATCTTACTCACGAAAGACCTTATTTTATTTATGGTGGGGCGGGAGAGAGGCTGGTGTAGGCGACCACACCGAGGGAAGGAGTATGTGGGTCTAGGAGAGTTGCACATACAATGATATGTCTTTGAAAAAAGTGTTGTGAAACGGCCAGCACATTTTTTTGTGGATTGCGGGCCAGGAGGCAACACAGAGGGAGAAGTGAAGGAGCAGGGCAGGGAAACAACATGGAAGGAGGGGGGTGCGTTAGTCAACACAGAGAGAGGCAACTCGGAGGAAGGACAGCAACACGGAAGTGGGACAGGAGACAACCGAATGGACAGCAGGAAGAGGGCGGGAAAGGGCAAGCAACAAAACAGACAACAGGTGGTGTTATATGGTTCCTACAAATTTAGTAGGTCTGTGTATTATGTCAACAAGAGCTTCACAATATAGAGACTTAGGGGGTCATTCCGACCCCGGCGGGTGGCGGAAGCCGCCCGCCTGGTGGGAACCGCCAGAAGACCGTTCCGCGGTCAAATGACCGGTGCGGTCATTCTGACTTTCCCGCTGGGCCGGCGGGCGACCGCCAGAAGGCCGCCCGCCGGCCCAGCGGGAAAGACCCTTCAACAATGAAGCCGGCTCCGAATGGAGCCGGCGGAGTTGAAGGGGTGCGACGGGTGCAGTGGCACCCGTCGCGATTTTCAGTGTCTGCAAAGCAGACACTGAAAATCTTTATGGGGCCCTGTTAGGGGGCCCCTGCACTGCCCATGCCAGTGGCATGGGCAGTGCAAGGGCCCCCAGGGGCCCCACGACACCCGTTCCCGCCATCCTGTTCCTGGCGGTAAGAACCGCCAGGAACAGGATGGCGGGAAGGGGGTTGGAATCCCCATGGCGGCGCTGCTTGCAGCGCCGCCATGGAGGATTTCTATGGCCAGGGGAAAACCGGCGGGAAACCGCTGGTTTCCCTTTTTGACCGCGGCTTTACCGCCACGGTCAGAATTGGCCAGGAAGCACCGCCAGCCTGTTGGCGGTGCTTCCGCGGTCGTTGGCCCTGGCGGTCGATGACCGCCAGGGTCAGAATGACCCCCTTAGTCTGCATACATCATCAGCAAATATTGTTTGTTTTGGGTAGCTCACAGTACCACATCTAAACCCCCAGGGTAATAGATGTTATTGGTAACCTCAAACATGACCACTCTAATTCCCAAGGAATTTGTGGAAACAGATCTAACCATTTAGTTTTTTTACTTTTGCATGCCCAAGATATACACAAGAAAGATAGGAAGATGCATTTTCAAAACATTTATCGAAATGATCATATTCTTGTGGAAAAAAGCATGAGGTGCAATTATTAGACACATAGGACATATTACTGTAATTAACATTATTACAATGGTGAAAAATACATCAAATGAAACCATGCTAATTGTTACCTCACTTCTATCTGTTACTAATACTATACTAAAGAGAGCATAGTGGAAGTACAGTCTGCCAGATCAATTGGGCTAGGTGGGACCATACCTTGGTCTTAGGTGTCAGGAAGCTATCTTCGTTCACACGATGATGGTTGGAGTCAGCAGGGCTGCATCTCAGTCACAGCAGTTCCATGATAATCCCAGCATGAAGTGCTCCTCTCATCGAGTGTAGCATGGATGCTGTCTATATAACAAAACACTCCTTATTGCACTGTGACAGAGGTGAAGAACAGCTACTTTGGTTTGTCTGGCATAAATGGGTTGTCTCCTAACGAGCACATACATAGAAAACAAGGGCGTTGCATTCTGATTGTAACACCGTGGACTAAATGTGCAGACTACAGGGCAGCAGTGCCTACCAAGAATAAATGCATATGCAGCACATTCTTTGTTAGTGGAAAATATGTAAAATGTTACCATTAGAAAAAGATGTCAACCTAAAATTGAAATCTAGAATGGAGACTAAGTGCAGGCCCTACAACCTTGGAGACAAGCAACAACACAGACAGCATGTGGATGCAATCAACAACAGGAAAGCGGGTCTGGGCAAGCCACAACACGGACAACGGGTAGGGACAAGCAACAACACGGACATGGGGTGGAGGCAAGCAACATTGTGGACAGAGGGTGGGGCAAGCAGCAACATTGACAGCAGAAGAGGCCAAGCAATGACATAGATGGCAGGGAGAGGGCAGCAGCAAGCACCAACATGGACAGCTGGTGAGCACAAGCAACAAAGACAGCGGGAAGGAGCAAGAGTAACACGGATTACAAGAAAGGGCAAGCAAAAACAAGGACAGGGGAGAAAGAAGACCATAAAGGATCCAGCTCCTAAATACATGCACTCTCACCCAGTGCTTCAACAAAAGAAAAAAGTAACTCTGAAAGTGGAAGGACACAAGTACTTTGGCCATGCTCCAGTGGAGGGTAAAACGCAAGAAGAGGATATGAAACATTAACATATGAGAAGCAAGCAATTAAGAGTGAAGCTGAAGCCAACCAATAGTAAGTAATGGGCGAACTCTAAACTCACCTTAAACTAACAAAATGTCTTGCAAGCTACAGCACATGCGCGATCTCAGGCAAGACCTAAAAAAGAGTGTTGCTTATCAGTAGTATTATAGGCAAACCCATAAGCCCCATGCGCAACAAACTGTCTAGTTCCTTCAATAAAGTTAATAAAAACACAATAATCAATCTTAATGTGTGACACTTACGATGCCATTTCAAATTAATCAATTTGCGTTGATTTTACATACAGTTAAGTTTTATGTTGTTCCCAGACTTCAATTAAGGTGCAATTAACGCCCGGTGCAATAACTTTTATTCAGCCCATTAACAGACCTCCAAACTTTTTGACGTCATTTGTTTTTCGAAACGTAAAGATTTCGGTTATTTTCAGTCCAGATCGCGTACTTGTAATCCCTCTGTAGTTCTTTAAATTTCCAAGGCAGCTCATCAAAGTAAGGTTCCTTATTTAGCCAATACATCAATCGGTAAAAATCTAAGTTTGTATTTCTCAGCTCTAGCATAAGCCAGTTTTACACAGTCAAGCTTTCCATAACTCGCTTGATAAACGTCATCCTCTGAGGTAAGACAGGTCACCAAACTTTTAATAATTTTATCTCACGGGATGTATTTACTTTGAAAAGTTGCGGCCTTCACTTTTGTGACAGTTGTTTGTTAATTAATAACTATTTGTTCTTTGACCAAATTTCGATCATTTGTTGATTCATTTTCATTAAATAGGCATCTGTTACCTAAATTTGGTTTGGAACCTCACAATAACGCAATGCTGTTCAAGCCGCATTGCCAAAGCTGAGATTTACAAGAACCAATTGCTTGTCACGTTAAAACAGGGCAATTTGGTTTCCGGAATGGCAATGCTGCTCTATCCGCATAGGCAATGTGGATCATGGATTCCAACACAATAAGCGAGCTTCACGTATAGGGGAATATTGTTTCAGCCATGACAGTAGTGCATTAGAGAACTTTGCAATGTTTTATCTGGCAGTGGTTCCCAACCTGTAATCCGGGGACACCTGGGGATCCGCGAAGCCTCCTCAGGGGGTCCACAACTGCTTAGAAAATGAAATGATATCAACAGATTAATAAAGTGTAGCTAAATAAAGTGGCTAAATGTACAGATGTCAATGAATTTGGAATTGGAGGCTAAAAATTAAATTAATATCAAATTGTTTTGCGGTAGCAGTGCAGGTGTATCAAACAGAGTTTAGTATGGACGAAGTGTGGGTTCAATTAAATTTGGAAAAGCATCAACCTTCCTATTAACATTTTTATTTTCATTTGTTTGTAAGTTAAATGAAATACGTTATCATTCGTGAATGTGTTTGATGAATGCTTGTTTCTGTATTTTTTGTGTATTGTTTTTCAGTTCACACCATCTACAGTGACTCAGCCAGGGTCCCCGGATTCCAATAATGTTCATTGGGGGTCCCTGGGTTCCAGTAATGATAAAGTGGGGGTTCACAGAAGTCCAAAAGTTGGAACCACTGTACTAGGTTAATTTGGAAAGCACCCCTACAGTGTTTGGTTTTCATTCTAGGCACTGGCACCATGACAGTACCTGAAATGTCTGACTGCGACTTTTAGTCTCCTGGAAAATATTTAGACACTGCATGTGCTGATATGAAATGTTGAATTTGTGTTTTCCCTTCGGTATTTTTTTTTTTTATCTGTATTTACTTATTGTATAGTGTAAGCAATGCACAATAAAATTAAACCGGACAGAAGTGCCTGTTATGTAATGGGGTTTGTGTCGACATTAGCTGTAATATGATGTCTGTAACTCTATGTACCCTGGTACTCTATCCATAGAGCAAACTGGCTCCATCGTGTATGAGTCGCCTCACCACACTCTAACTAAAAAGCAAAGGTAAGAGAGGGAGATATGTTTAAAATATATTTATGTAGCTCAAAGTGCTCTTTTTCAAGGAAGCTTGAAAGCAGAAACCTCATTTGCATGGGGAATTGTTACTGTCTCTTAAATCGTATAATGCACATTACAGAGTGACATGTGGTTTAGTAATTCATGCACCACTGCTGTCCTGAAAAACATATTTAAGCCTGCTCAAATTACTGTGTACCATGACTTGTTTATCTTGCACAGGCTCTTATGCTAAGAATTCAGAGGGGATGTAAACATAACCTACATTTGCCACACCGCAGGGCAATTTTACCTCAACATCTGCCTAGAGCAAACAGTGCCAAAATGATATGTGTACGGACAGAGCCGTGTTGTTTTTGCACTGTTTGGTGGGTGCAGAAGCCAGTGTAAAATTGAAAACTGCGAATGTATACAGTCTGAGTCCATAAACGGGGGCAGGGGCCTGTTGGAGTGAGAAAAAGACAGACATAAATGGACTGATGGGGAGGACCAGCTGTTCCCCTGGTACCTGCAGATGAACCCTAGACGTCCAGACTCTGTCTCATGTTGGGGGTCACTTTTGCCAGCAGCCTGGTTAATAGTGTGTGGTTCCTCTGCTGTTTTTGCCAGCTGTGACTGAATGTTATGATTGTGCAATACTTGGCCAGCTGCCATATAGACACTTTCCCCATACCTCTGAATTCTCACCTAGTCTCGGTAAACACTGCGTCTGCCTGCGTCAGCCTGTTCACAAAGCAGCCTTAACGTTTCATAAAAGAATAAAATAATCTGCAGAGAAGAGTTTCCAAATGGTACATTGTAAGATATGTGGACATATTTCAGCAACAGGGAAAGGATATTTTTCCGTTGGTTTATTAGCAGAAACCTAATTTATTTTGCTAAAATGGGCCGCATCACGTAAAGTGAGCACTGGAGGTGCTAACTCAAGACAGCATAACACGTAAAGTGAGCACTGGAGGCGCTAACTCAAGACAGCATATCACGTAAAGTGAGCACTGGAGGCGCTAACTCAAGACAGCATAACACGTAAAGTGAGCACTGGAGGCGCTAACTCAAGACAGCATAACACGTAAAGTGAGCACTGGAGGCGCTAACTCAAGACAGCATATCACGTAAAGTGAGCACTGGAGGCGCTAACTCAAGACAGCATAACACGTAAAGTGAGCACTGGAGGCGCTAACTCAAGACAGCATATCACGTAAAGTGAGCACTGGAGGCGCTAACTGAAGACAGCCAGCTGATTCACATAAAGCAAGCATTAAGTTAAGGCACAGACTCTGCCACAGTTTGGGGTTGACTGAGTATCTTAAGTAGTTGAGGAGATGGAGCAGCACAATTTACTACCCTAGACAGCGGTAAATCGTCGATTGTTACTGGAACTTTAAGGGGATGCACCAGTGGTGTAACAAAACTTGAGGGGGACCCCTGCAAAGAACATGGAGCGTGCCCCCTCCCCTGGAGCCAGTCGAGAGCTCCCAGGCCAGGGGCCAGACCGAGTCAGTTTACTATTCTAAGGGAGTCCTTGGAGCTCAGGGGTCCCTCTGCACCGCAGTGGGGTGGGGGCTAAACTTATGCCACTAGCACGCACAGCTTTTGGCTGAAAATGTAGAAATATCCGATGACATTTCTAAAGTAAACAACAGAACATAACACAATTTAACATAAACAAGGCAACATAACAACACAGTTTAAACATAACACGGCATGACCACAAAACACTTAAAACAGAATGCAGCACAACAGCTGCAGTGCAATACAACAAGTTTGCATTCATTAATGCAGCACAAAAACACAGCAGCAGAAAAAACAACGGAATCCATCACCACAGCAACAAAACGTTACAAAGCAAACATGCATAGAGATTCTTGTTACACATTACCACCGACAGAATCCTATTTTCATAATACAATGGTAAAAGGTGTTTGGAGCAAGCACTGCATTAACTTACAAAAGGGGACATGAAATAACACCAGTCAAAAATGTTTTGTGATCTAGCTCTGTGTGCCTTTTTGCTGTGTTTATTGATGATCACTGCATGCCTGATTGAACAAAGCAACATAAGTAGAACATTGCAAATCCCTTACACTAATGTTATGCTTCATAGCTGTGTTTATAGAATGATTCATATGGGGCCTGTAAGCTTTGAGACTGCTCTGTTTGGTAGTACATTTGTTGTTTTTCTGCATTATCAATCAATACAGCACAGATTAAAAACATAAGTGAACCCAAAGCTCTTTGATAGGCATTGACGAAGAAGAGATGTTATAAGAGGTGCATCTTGTGTTGCACAAAGTCTAAGGAATTAAAACTCAATCCTATATCCATATCTGTTCATACTGTCATTGACTTTCAGCGTAATCATCAGCTACTTTAGCACAACGACCCGCTGGCTTGTTCTGGAGTTCAATACAGTAAGGGTTACCTTCCGCTTGTACTACTGCAAGTGTGTAAGGACAGCATCACTTTTTCCACTGATCCATATGCAACAGAGACATTCATTGGATTTAGAGTTGAATTAAATGATTATTTCATGATATGGCTTTTTCGATTGTTATAAGCTTGTACCAACCAATTGTGTATTTTCATTTTCATTTATTTTGAGTCACAATGAACAGGTGTCATTTTCTACTGAATGAGTGAGACCTACATAGAGCCTCCTCTTTTGGGGACAGAGAGCGAATGCTTGCAATTTCCCACTTAAAACCTTTTTGAGTAGAATACAAGCAAACCTGAGATCTAGATTGCTACAGTTTGTGAGCTTGCTTGCAATGTCCTGTAAGAGTATTGTCATTCATGCTTTTGTACAGTCTTTAGGTAATCCACTCAGTGTTGTAAATGGAACTCCTTGTGAGGAAGCCCCTGCTTCTTTCACCTATTTGGATTCTTGCTACCCCATCTCTTCACTCTCCAGTCCCACATACTGGTTTCTGATTGAGACCACAACTTTTGTTCAAATGTACTGGGATTCGATATGCCTCCCTCTTTGCCATCTGGAGGGTAGTGTGAGAAATGACTGGAGGATTTGCTTACCCTTTAGTCCTGGGCGAGCACAGGGGAGCTGTGGGAAAGTGTCCTTTTTTGGAATGATACTGCTGGTTTTTTAAACTGCGCACTAGAACACTGCTAATTAGGTCACCCTGCATGTGCTCTGACAACTAAAACAAGCAGAAATTGGCTAATCCTTGACTGGCATATTTAACTCTCCTATAAGGCCATAGTATATGGTGTAGAAACTACACCCAGGGCAAGGAAAGTTGAATGTCACCTGAGGACTGCAGCACATATTGTGCCATCCACTAGTGTGACACAGGAAATATGGCTTCAGGCCTACCATTGAACCCAGTCTGGTGCAGTTTAAGCGTGCAACCCAACCTGTAAAAAAATAGACCTTTTACAGGGGAAAAAAACTTCATTTTAAATGTTAATAAGTTAATTCTATGTAGGCCTTGGAGTCCACAAGGTAAAGTGCCTGGTATTTAAAAGTGAGATTTGTAGAAATGTAATGTTAGCATGTTCCTGCAGGGACAAACCCCCAAAAGCTATTTTTTATTGTGAAGGGCTCTGGCTGTCCTATTAGAAAATTAGAATACAGATTAAAATATTAACTTGCAAAGGCATCCTCTTTCACAAGTAAATGTACGGTGAGACATGGAGAAGGCAAACCTTTGTTACCCCACCCAGGCTGGCTACCAGAGGGAGGGACACTACCCCCATATTCAGTTTTGATTGATCACAAAGGAGAGGGCCACTAATTTTTCTGGGCACACCTCTAGGTGGGTAAACAGGCTTGGCACAATGGTGACAGTGTTAAATACACACATCACTGCCACCAGTGTCAGTACAATGTAGTCCAGTGAGCTGACAGCAGTCCTGCTCAACAAGAGGATGGAACACTTGGGCCCATATTTATAATTTGTTTGCGCCGCATTTGCATCACTTTTTGACGCAAAAGCAGTGCAACCTTACAAAATACAATTGTATTTTGTAAGTTAGTGCCGCTTTTGCGTAAAAAAATGATGCAAATGTGGCGCAAAAAAAGTATAAATATGAGCCTTGGTGTGTCCTGCCACACCACACAACGCAGCTCTATGTTGGAAATGGTTAAGCAGCCAGCTCTCAACATGCACACATTATAGTTGTGTGCGTTGAGGTCAAGAAAGAGGTCAGGAGGAATTGAAGAAGTTCTCTTTGGGTAACATTGGGCAGGACTGCACACTAGCAAAGCTGGGCAAGGACATTTCTATCCCAAAAGACATATTATGACAGAATCAATGCTCTTAACGTGAGTTTGATGGCCACATTACAGTATTAAACTTAAATGACTGTTTTGCGTGGAAGACACATTGAGCAAATGTATTTAGTGGCAGAAATGAGTGTGGATAAAAGTCGGGGTTTTATAGGGAATTAAATCCCTTACCTGCGGATAGACATGATCCACCATATTCTAAAATTGTTGGTTTAGGCTCCTGCCGAAATAATAGAGCAACACAAGTAAATGAATTCCACAAAAACTTATTAAATTTTCTGACAAGCTAAATATGGTTCTTTTCAATCATGTTCAGGCATGGCTTGCAGAATTGAACCAATGAAAGACTTTAAATTATACAAGGTGACCATTTCTGCCTGAACAACCACACAATGGCAGAACTCCTAGGTGTGGACAAAGTCTCCACCTAGGAGCATACTGGAATGATGCTGGGTCGATCTATGCTTCCGACAGAGAAATTATGTATAAAATATTGAAAACGTTGTACCTCACATACACTGAGTTCCACTGACTGGGCCTGCTAATCTTCCTGAATTGTTGACTAGTGATAGAGAGTAATTTTTTGCTCTGTTCCTCGTGTCACTAAAGTCAGCAGACTGTGACAAGTTTATGAGTACACATGAGAGAAAAACTAATGCATGAAGCTTGACTGACACACATTTTATGGATCAATTATTTTTATTAACTGAGTTGCAAAGCAAAAAGGATGGTACACAGCTACAAGCCTGCAACCCAGAGGGGCCGGCAGTGTAGCGTCATTAAGGAAGAAGGTTGGGGCGTGGCCAACATGGCGACCGGAGCGGCAGCATAAACTGCAGCTCCGATCCCTGGCCCTTTAAACATCCTGCTTGCGGCGCCCTTACCTCCTCCGAGGGTGCCGCACGCCGCATATCCAGACGCCCGGGACCTGCTTTGGCAGCCGCGCCCATGTATCGGAGCTCGCGGCCAACGGCTGAGCGCCGGAGCGACCCGCCGCGCAGCTGGTTTCTCGGCCGCATTTGCAGCCCACGCATTCACCGCTCTGGGCGGTGCGACGCCTCCGAGGACTTAATACCGAAGACCGGACCTACGCCTCGGCCGGAGGCCGGGAAGCGGGAGCTCCGGCCCGACGCAAGGTGCTGTTGACGAGCGCCACATCCTTTGCTGCTCTGTGGGCGTCAGCGCTGACGCGGAGCGGACCCGCCGCAGCGCTGCGCCCCGCCTCAGGATGCCTGCTGGAGCAGGCTATAACCTTTGAAAACCCACTGCGCTAAAGGGAGAAACACAGGACTTCGTGCACAGGCTACAGTGCAGCGGCACAGGTCTGACCCAGCCGGACCTGAAGCGGATAACCGGCGTACTGGAAATCAGGACATTTGCTTCAAGGTGAATGGTGCTATCTACCCCTCTTTTTCTGCTCTCAATAAAGGGGCTGATGCCCTAAATCAGTGATTACCCTGGACTCCTTATAGGAACGGCAAGCTAACCAGACCTCTACAGGACTCCTCAGAAGATTCTGCCCACGGTATTCACTAGGAGTGGGCGCGCTAGATATCCTGCTGTGCCCCGAAGACTGGGGAGGCTGCCGCTGGCCTGGTGGGGGCCCACCAATGTAAAGATCCTGGCGCAGCTGGGAAACAGGCTCGCGGCCCAGTACCTGGGCCTAAATCTTCGCCAAAAAAAAAAACAACTCTACAAACTCATAGTCCCGCCTAAAACCAGCCTGGGCTGCACCGCAGGAGCAGTGTAGCGACAGAAATGCCGACCGTAGACAGAGACGCAGAGGGGTGCTAAGGTGGGGAGTGAAGCGAGGCGAGCCTTTCGGCGACACTTACCGAGTCGCAGGCACTTGACCCCTTCGTTGTCTGGAACCTTGTGGCGCGTTAGGCATACATCGAAGCATTAAAGTATTCTACTAACCACTGAGCACTAGCCCGGTTGTAGCACAATTGTGCTGGTATTGGCTGAGACATCTTCCAAACTCCGCTAAGTGCTTCGCCGACTCTGGTATATCGACTCTGGTCTTAAACAGATATCCATAACCCTTTGGAACTGAATTTTCACCACATCACGGCTTGCCTCTCTGCTCCCTCCGCCTGCATCACATCCAACCGATCCTGCTCCGGCAGCACCCACTTGGAGCTGTACTTGTCAAATGGTCAAACCAAAAACCCCATGCGCTCCACTGGGCAAAATGGACCCCGCCGCTCCCTCCTCCTTGGAGTCCCACGCTACCATGCAACTGGCATTACAGAAAATGGAACTTACCTTACTATCACACACGTCACAATTTGAAAAGATATTGCAAGCCATTCTCGACACCAAGTCCACCCTGGAAGCCAAGATAGACTCTGTGGCAGAAGACCTTAATATACTCCGTACGGATCAACACGCACTGGCCGACAGAGTGTCTGAATTAGAAAAAGACTCTGCAACCCTCCCTCGGACCGTGAAAGAAATTCAATCACAACTGTCTCACTTAACAACCGAAGTGGATCTCTTAAAACGTAGAGCTGAAGATGCAGAGGGCAGATCTCGGCGCAACAACATTCGCTTTGTGAGGTTCCCTGAACGTGTCGAAGGACCCAGCACAGAATTATTTATAGAACAATGGCTCACGAACACGATTCTTAAAAACAATATCCCGAAGTTCTTCTCTGTCGAGCGAGCCCATAGGGTCCCTGGCAAACCCCCTCCACCTGGTGCACAGCCTCGCTCGATGATAGCAAGACTCCTTAACTACCGGGACAGAGACCACATCCTACAGTTATTTCGCAAGTCTGGTCAGATACACTTCGAAAACGCAACGGTCACTGCTTACCCGGACTTTACAGCAGAAGTCCAGAAGAAGCGGAGTTCTTTTTATCGCGTCAAAGAATGCCTTCGCAAACACAACATTAAGTACGCGCTGATGTTCCCAGCCAGATTCCGGGTGCAAGATGACGTAAGGGTACTTTTCTTCACTACATCAGAAGACGCCTGGACCTGGCTACATGCCAAGGGTCTCGCCGATCCGTTGGACACAGGCACCCCGGATGAAAATTGGTCCTCTACTAAGACAAGGCGAAGGCAACGTAAAAAACAAGGCACTAAACCCTCACCTGAACAGTCACAAACGGAGCGCTCTCTTCTCTTGCAGGCCACATCCAGATTCGTCAACATGTCGCCAACAGCCCTGCCTACTCTAAATGACGTGGAACTAGACCACGACATAAATTCCGACTAGGCGGAGTCTACAGGAGGTCCTACCCTCACGCCGCGCACAGCAGACGATATCTGCTAGGTCAACCAAGCACCACCTATTTCTGCTCCTTCCACACAATAATATGGCCTTCCCCCCTCCCCCAAGCTGCTCAGAAACGACCCGGCGACACCACTGATCCTTCGCTGCAGCGTGCTGCCACCTGCGGTCCCGGGCGGTGAACCCCGTACCGTGAGTAATTAGGGCAGGGCAATTCCATGACTGATCTAATGCCCCTCGGCACCCCCCTACTCCATAAGGACTGTTCTCCCATGCCGGCTACCGCTGGTACTTTTTTCGATTCTTCATTATCCCAGTTGATGTTATATGTTGTTTTGGGGTGTTTTTTTCTTAGCTGTAGGTTTTGTCACATGCTAATTAATCGTAAACACAATGACAGATGTGCATGTCACATCTACCTTAGTAATAGCCTTGCACTTGGCAACACTAAGCTTATTAACTGGCTAGCCTTGGAGGGTAAACGACACAATATTTCCGCAATGGGGACAGAGGGCACTCATCTCTTGGACCTTGTTAAACCTAAAATTATCTCATGGCCTCCCAAACACAACAAAGTATCTTGAAATATAAGATACTCACATGGAATATCAAAGGTATGGCAACACCTCGCAAGCGGCAAAAAGTTCACACATACCTTAAAAGACATCAAGTACACATAGCCTTACTACAAGAGACACACCTCTCTAAATCCACGTTGGAAAACACACGCTCAAAATGGAAAGGACAACTACACGGCACCACTTCCTCGTCCTTTGCTCGAGGGGTGGCGATCTGGATTACCCCCGGGGTCCCATTTAATACATCTTGTACACAATGTGACCCAAACGGTAGATATGTAATACTAGAGGGTGCCCTAGACGGATCCCCCTTAGCGCTAATAGCACTATACTCCCCAAATTCAAATCAACGCGATTTCCTGAGCACGCTTAACACTGGTAACCTTAGAGACCCCATATTAGAGTGCATATGGGGGGGTGACTTTAACAGCGTCCTAGATACTCACATAGACCGTTCATTTCCCCCACTCGCAGTGGCCTCATCCACCCGTGCCTCACAAGCTCTAATAAACTGGGCCTCCAATAACGGTCTGAGGGACATTTGGAGGATCAGCCACCCCTCCCACCGCGAATATTCTTATTACTCCTCTGTGCATAAGTTACATACCAGAATAGACATGATTTTTGCATCCGCAACCATAATCCAGAAAGTGTGCTCGACAGAATATCTAGCACGCACCATATCAGATCATAACCCGCTCTGCGCAATAATCTCCGGGGGCCACATCCACACTCGCATATCAACATGGCGACTACAGACAGAAGCTCTCTTAGACCCCCCCTTTCATGCAGAAATGTCTAAGTGTCTGGCTGATTACTTCTCACTGAATAAAAATACAACATCATCTTGCGCCACAGAATGGGATGCCCATAAAGCGGTAATACGAGGACACTGCCTCGCGGCAACAGTAGGGGTAAGAAGGACACTCACCAAAGAACTACAAGTTCTTGAGGCTGAACTCTGTAAAATAGAGGGTGAGGTCTCTAGAAATTAGTCCACAACAGCAGCACTGAACTCGCTCAGAGCAGCCCATAAAGAAGCAGACACCAGACTATGTAAGCATGACTACAGACACTACATGCAACGACAACATGCTGAGGGGGACAGGTCAGGGAGACTGCTAGCGTAGCTGACCCGCCAACCCTCGCAATCATCACCTATCGGCGCGATACGCTTGAACTCCAATGTTATGACCAACACCCAAGCAGGAATTAACTATGCCTTTTCTACATACTACCGTACCCTATATATGCCTCCTCCCCCCCCTCAGGATCATCAACTGGCTGACATATTATCACTAGTCTCCCAAAACCAACATATCATCGATAATGCACCCGCATTAGAGGGCCCTATTACTATAGAAGAATTGCGTTCAGCTCTGGCGCAAATGGCACGTAGCAAAACCCCTGGCTTAGATGGCCTTCCGGTAGAGTATTTTAACTCCCATGCTACCCACCTCCTACAACCACTCATAGAGGTGTTCAACGAAGCGCGCTATAAATTGCAATTACCGGATTCCATGCGTGACGCCCTAATAGTTGTCCTTCCAAAAGCTGGCCGAGACCCTCTCGATGTCAAATCATACAGACCGCTTTCTCTCCTCAACACAGACTGCAAATTATTGGGGAAAATACTGGCAAACAGACTACTCCCTTACTTATCAAGCTTAATACACTCTGATCAATCTGGCTTTATTCCAGGGAGAAGCACCTTTTTAAATATTAGAAGATTAATCCACATAATACACAACAACACAGAATCAGAAGCGGTAGCCCTCTCCCTAGACATTGAAAAAGCGTTCGATACGTTGAGCTGGAACTATCTTCTACGCACACTCAAAGCGTTTGGATTCGGCCCTGGGTTCATTAATTGGATAAAAACGCTCTACTCCAAACCCACAGCTCGAGTTAAAAATGGTCGTACTATCTCAGACGCATTCCCTATAGGCAGAGGCACCAGAAAGGGTTGTCCATTATCCCCTTTATTATTCGCTATAGCCATGGAACCCTTAGCAATTCAGCTGCGTAGCTATGCACACATTTGGGGCATCTCCGAATCTAGCACACATCACATTGTATCCTTATATGCAGATGATGCCCTGATATACCTGCGCAACCACTCCACCTCTATAGCAGGAGTGTTATTAATGCTTGACTCCTTTGCCCTCGTCTCTGGTCTACGTCAAGTATTTTCCCCCTTACCCCCATACCAACCGTCCTACACACGGTATTACCGCAATATCAGCTGCCATGGTCACACACCACCTTTAAATACCTCGGGATACAAATTTATCACTCTATTGCAGATCTGAAAGAGGGCAATATCGACAGGGCACTTAGAACTACCCGCAACTCATTGTCGTTCTGGAGTTCACTTCCCCTATCTCCCATGGGTCGAGTAGCAATAGCCAAAATGATTATCCTCCCCAGATTCTTATATTATTTCACTGCCCTTCCACTATGTTTACCACGCTCGTTCTTTCGTAAATTGCACTCCCTGTTAACGGACCTGCTCTGGGGCATAGAGTGGCATAGAGTGGCGTTAGCTATAACAATACCCGCTAGAAATGAGAGGTCTGGGCATGCCTAACTTTGAATTCTACTATGCAGCTGCCCAGCTGCTATGGTTAACCACATGGCTCCGGGAAACACCTCCTCCCGAATGCATAATACTGCAAGCACATATAGCCCCACAAACGATATTATCTTCACTTTTATCCGGCTCTAACAGCCTATCGCCAAAAACCATGTTGTTGGAAGCAGTTCGTTTCTGCTGGCGTAGATACGTCCAAAGCAAGTCTCTTTTACCGCCTTACTCTCCTCTGATACCACTACTTCAATTGCCGGGCACCCAAATACTCTCATCACACCACGATACACGTGACATAAGCACACTGAATGTAGGCGATTGCTACTCTAGCTCCACTGTGCGCACCTTTCCGGAACTAGTGGACGCTGGGGTTATGCACACTGGAGCCTTTTTGACGTATAGCGCCATTAAACGGCTACTTAGTAGCCTTTGGGGCTTTGGTAACAACGTACCACCCGAGTCCCAATTACTTACCACTATTCTTACTATAGGTAACACAAAAGGCATCATAACTAAACTATATAAAATACTGTTAGATGGAATCTCCTCCCCCTTGCCTCTCGCTAAAGCACGCTGGGACTCCGTCCTTCCTTCACCATTATCACAAAAAACCTGGATCGCGACTCTCACAATGATTAAGTCAATATCCCGCAATCCCAGACTGGGTTATACCCAATTCAACTATATCCACCATTCATATCTATCCCCGGCCCGCATTCAAAGAATATACCCGAGCACAAACCCGACATGCCCCAGATGCGCTACTCCGGCGGCAGACTTTTACCACATGGTCTGGAGCTGTCACTCCATAAACTCGGCTTGGCACCGGGTCACAGACGTCACAGCAGATATTGCATCCCATGTTCTGTTGCCCACACCAGACTCTTGTTTACTTGGCATACGCACCGCACCAAAAGCGATAAACACACACACAGATTCATTGACTTAGCATTCGTCGTCTTTAAACGCCTAATAGCTACGCACTGGAAGGCCCCACACGTTCCATCCCATTCTGCTTAACTTTGCGACTTACACAGTCGCTCACAAACCGAAGCACAGACACTACATTTACTACAACAAAGAGGCCTTCTACTAGACGGACCCGAAGTCTGGGACACTTTTGTGGTAGCCATGGAAGCTAGAGACGACACATACCCCCGTAAAATAACAACGGTATGTGTATTATTGATTTATTAATTTTCCACAATGCAATAATGTAACATCTCATGGTGCTTCACCTTCGAATATGTTTTCCTGTAATCCACGTCTAGCCTAGCTCATTATTCGTACATCTCCACACCTCTCTCTACCCCACAACTCATACCTCAATTATGTCCCCATTGCCCATCATACACAGTAGTTGTATCACCCTTTCTCCGCCCAACCCTCTAATCGACGTAGCCAGTACCAGTCGCGATATTAGTGTTGTTTAGCTGTGACTTTTATTATTTGTCGCTCAGTTTCAAATTGCATTGTTTATTTGTGTTTTTTCTTATTTGTTTCTCTCTACACTTCACTGCGCTATTGCACTGTACAAGCTTATACATGTGTGTAAACAGATTGCAAAATTATCAATAACAAAATGTGCTGTCATGTGTGCTGAATGATTAATAAAAAGATTTTTTTTTAAATAAAGGAAGAAGGTTTACACATCTGATGTTTACGACCCTGGGGTTGCCAGTAATATTGAGTCAAGCAAACGGTATAACACCCAAAACAAGCCTCCGCTCCCCACTATTCCTTCTGAGAATGTATCTAACTCCCGGGCAGCGTGGTCAGTCATGTCTAAGGTTAAATGGTGACAGAAGCAGTATTTCATATTGGTGGAGAGGTGGCATGGCCTGTCAGAGAATCTGGAATAGGTAGCAAGCGTAGGAGTTTCAAGTAGGTAGGGCAGGTCAATTCATTAAATTCTGTAGATAAGATGCATATGAAGGGGGCCCAGTATGTGGGTTAGTCGTCTGAGCTCTGATCTAGTGTAAGCAACATTTTCTCCATGCCTAGAACATACCATAGCTTGTGTGTCATCAGCATAGAGGATGATTAGGTGTTCGCCCCCAAACATGATACCAGAGACGTCTGGGTGGGCTCGTAGGTGTTGAGCTAAGGCGAAAAGAAGAGGGGACAAGGGAAATCCCTGCAACATACCCCGTCTGACAGAGAAAGGCAAAGAGCTGAGCCCATTGCCACGCACTGCTGCCCTAGGGGAGCTGTATATGCTCCTGATCCATTCTAGGAACTGGGCGCCAAAGAGCTCCAGGGTCCCAAACAGGTAGGGTCAATGGTCTGTGATAAAAGCCTTCTCCACGTCGATTGAGAGGAGAACGACTTCATTTTGTGTTCTTGAGGTTTTGTCAATCAGGTGGTATATACGCCTAATGTTATCTCCCCATTGGCACGTTGGTATGAAGCCTGCCAGGTCTGGAGAAATCAATCCTTGCATAAACGGGTTGAGTCGGAGGGCTAATACACTAGTGAATAATTTGACATCGACATTGAAAAGGGATATAGACCAGTAGGACCCGCATAATACTGGTTCCTTGCCCTGTTTAGGGATAACCAGCATGGAGTCCGTGAGGGATCCCGTGGTTGCAAAAGAATTGAATAGTCGTAGAAGGACTGGAGCTAATTCATGGCAGAAGGTTCTGTAGAATTTAAGGGAGAAGCCACATGGTCCTAGGGATTTCATGAGCTTATGACGGGCTATGGCTGAGATTACTTTTTTGATTTGTATTTGTTTATCTAGGGATTCGGCTATTTGCGTCAGGAGCAGGGTTGGGATGGGAGGTAGTCATAGGGGTCCACGGGAGTCCCTGTGGGCGTCGCATTTAATGATTTGTAAAAGCTATGGAAAGCATTGCCAATCTGTGTATCCGAGTGTACCACCGTTGTAGGTGTGGGGCGGATTACACGGAAGGACCTGGAGTGTACCTTAGCTCATAGGCGGTGAGCCAGTAGTATTCCAGGGCAGTTGCTCTCAAGGTAGTACTTGTGCTTCAAGCGGACAACTGCATACTCAGCTTTATCCTGGTCTAAGCGCTTGAGGAGTGAGCGTGTTTTCTTGATCTCTCTTCATATCTGTGGGGCTCCAGTGCCTTTATAGATCGCCTCTAGTTTTAGGGCTTTCAGTACAGTGCTTCTCCTTCTTGAGGCGGTTTTCTGAGGCGAATATGGCAATAAATTGCCACCTGACTACCAGCTTCAACACTTCCCAAAGGCAGGATAGCGCGGTCTGGTCATTGTTGTTCGTCTGTAGATAGTCAGCTATGGTTTTCCATATAGATGTGGCAGTCGAGGGGGACTGGAGTAGCAGGCCTCCCGAGGTGCCATCATGAAGTATTTGTCTGCATGGGGCTGAGGCATAAGGTGAGGGTTAAGGGTTCATGGTCCGAGAGTGATCTAGGGGCTATGGCATAGTCGCTGATTAGGGTCTGCATGGCGTGCATGGCAGGGGTTGCCAGGAAATAGTCGATCCAGGCACAAGTAGTGAGTGAAGTCCCTGGTGTCAGGTTGGTGTGCACACCAGACATCTACGAGTCCACAACCTGCCAGCCAGCAGAGGCCTTGGGGCAATAACACCCCTATTTGGTCTGAGCGTTGGGCAGAGTGTTCATAGGGCATTGTCCATAACCAACTATAAGTCTCCTCAATCAGTATAGCCGCATCTGGGGTTTGAAGTAATGGTCTGAGGTCGTTCAGGACAAAAGTCTCTTGTTCCTCATTTGGGGAGTATATGTTTGCTAGAGTGAATTGGAGGGTCCCCAGTTGGAGTCGGTATGCGAGAAATCAGCCCCGTATCTCAGTCACTTTGGAAATTATGTCACCCTGGAACCAGGCAGAAAACACAATAGCCATCCCTCCCTTTTTAGTAAAAGTGGTAGACCACAGCTGTCGCTGGAACCATCGCGATTGCATGCAGGGAACATCCTTACGTAATAAGTGAGATTCTTGGGGTAAGCATATGTTGTTGCCTGAGTGCTCTAAAAGCTAGAGGATCGCTTTCCATTTGGTAGGGTTGTTAAGGCCTCTGACACTGAGGCATTTAGGGGCATATTTATACTCCGTTTGCGCCGAATTTGCGTCGTTTTTTTCGACGCATATTCGACGCAAAACTAACTCCATATTTATACTTTGGCGTTAGATGCGTCTAGCGCCAAAGTTCATGGAGTTAGCGTCATTTTTTGGCGTGAACACCTTCCTTGCGTTAATGATATGCAAGGTAGGCGTTCCCGTCTAAAAAAATGACTGCGATGCTATTGCGTCGGATTTATACTCCTGGGCAAAAATGACGCCCGGGAGTGGGCGGGACTAAAAAACCCGCATTTGCACCGGATTTTAGCGCCTGGGTCAGGGCAGGCGTTAAGGGACGGGTGGGCTCAGAATGAGCCCAGAGGTGCCCTCCCAAGCCCCCAGGGACACCCCCTGCCACCCTTGCCCACCCACCCCAGGAGGACACCCAAGGATGGAGGGACCCACCCCAGGGAAGAGAAGGTAAGTTGTGGTAAGTATTTATTTTTATATTTTTTGTGGCATAGGGGGGGCCTGATTTGTGCCCCCCTATATGCCACTATGCCCAATGACCATGCCCAGGGGACAGAAGTCCCCTGGGCATGGCCATTGGGCAAGGGGGCATGACTCCTGTCTTTGCTAAGACAGGAGTCATTTCAATAGGGGATGGGCGTCGTAAAAAAATGGCGCAAATCGGGTTAAGACGTTTTTTTTGCCTCAGCCTGACTTGCCCCATTTTTAGACGCCCAAACGCCATTTTTCCCTACGCCGGCGCTGCCTGGTGTACGTGGTTTTTTTTCACGCACACCAGGCAGCGCCGGTCGGCTAACGCCGGCTAACGCCATTCAATAAATACGGCGCCCGCATGGCGCTTCAGAATGGCGTTAGCCGGCGCTAATTTTTTTGGCGCAAAACTGCGTTAGCGCAGTTTTGCGTCAAAAAGTATAAATATGGGCCTTAATTTTTAACTTCCAGGTTTGTTGGCCAGATGGGTATGCAGATTTCTCCAGCCACAAACAGAGAGATGGTGCAGGGTTACTAATAGAGCCTGTGATAGAGCTGGGCCTGCGATAGAGCCAATAACATGCCCTGCCCCGGCATGAATCTGTGCTGCTGGGATGTGTGAAGGAATAACCATCCAAACAACAATAAAATAAAGAGAACATCATGTGTAAAACAACAAGTTGAAAGAGTCCATCATCGTCTCTTTTTGGCCATAGTTGCGGGATCAGGCTTGGCACCAGTAGGAGAGCCCTTGGCACGCTGCCATAGAGATACTTTGCGCTTCTTGGTGTTCAAGGATCTGTCCTGAATGTCATCAGCATCACGGTGCGCAATTCCAAGTGTGTTGCAAGCCTCTTTGATCAATCGAAGTTAGAGCAATTTCCCATCTAGGCACAATATAATTTTGAAGGGGTGGCTCCAGGAGTATGGTATTCTGGCTTCGCGTAAGTGGGCTGTGATGGGGCAAAACTCTCAACGTTTCTGTAGAGCTATCGCTGACAAGTCTTGATACAGAACCGGTGTGTCTCCTCTGAACTGCAACGGGTGGGTTTCGCAGGCTTTGCAGAGGATGTTCTCTTTCGTCTGAAAGTCGTGGACATAAGTCAAGATGTCTGGTCTTGGGGGGCCCACACGGTGGATGGACGCGGTCAAGCGTGAGGTCTGTGTCCAACGAGACTCCCAGGATTTGTCAAATATGGGCTCCCACATATTCTCTGTGTGATCCTTATGCGTGCGTCGGGACCCCCCTGATCCATACATTGTTCTGCCATGAGCGATTTTCTAGGTATTCAGCGTGGGCTTGGAGCTCGACATGTTGTTCCTTCAAGCGCAGAACCTCTTATTGTAGCCATTCGACCTCTTCGTCTCGTCCACTCTCATGGTCCTCCATAGCAGCGACCCTGTCATCAACCTCTTCTAAGTTACGTAGGACCTCATGTAGCTCTGCAGAGAGGTTTCTTTTCATTGCTTGTGGGTCATCTGTGAGGGATGTGAAAAGAGCCTTCAGGAAGGACCTTGTCACTGGGCCTTCCCTGTCTTCTGCCTCGCCTGGGTGGTCCACATCCTGTGTAGGTGGTTTGCTTTCACCTGTGGGCCTGGTGGGTTTGGACGCAAGTCTCTGAGGGAGCAGTCCTTTTTGGACCTGGAAGCAGACACAGTGGGGTGCCCCTGGGCAGTTGGCGTAAGAGGGGGTGAGCAGTAGTACTGCCACAGGTATCTATAGACACACTCCACAAGGCCTGGGGGCCCTACAGGGCGGAGCTTAGTGGAAAAAACAAGGAGGGGGGGCTCTTTCCCAGTCCTGCGTTCTAAGAGATGTATGCTCCAGCCAATGATATGCAGGTGAATTATCTGGTTCCGGTCCAAAAGTGACAGGCACAGTCCTGCTAGGTTCCTATGGCCACGTGCACAGGGCTATATTGGTTGCATATCGTAGGGGGTAGGGAACCAAGTACATTTGCTGTTCGTGTAATGAAGGTGTTGCTTGTGTGGGGTGCAGGTAGTGTACTGGTCCAGTGCTTCTGGGAGGGTTGCCCAATGGCCTGGGCTCCTCTGGGGGGAAACAAGTCAGAGACAGGTGCAGGGAAACGTTGTGGGTCTATGGTGCTCCACTGTATCAGACTTTCGGGAGTCAGTGGCTGGCGCTGCTCTGATCTCTGAAGGGTTGGACACTTCCAATGGTTTGGCAGGCTGGGAGGAATTTTGCCTCTCATTCGGTGGCGGACACACTATGTGATTTATTACTGGACCAGAGACAGGAGGGACAATGGTGAAAGGGAGGGGGGCTGTTCCCTCTCCCCTGCCTCCTCCCCCTCAGCTGGCAGGAGGAGCCTCAGGTGGCGCCCCGTCCCTACTGTCTCCTTTGGTTGAGGTGGTAGGCCTGAGGCTGTCTCCCTTCACGCCTCGGATCTCCAAGGAATCGGCGTGTGTCTGAAGGATGGGCCTACAAAGCCCTGCACATAATCCTCTTGTCCCAGTCAGGGGCAGCGCAGAAGGCCCCAGATGCAGTTCAGCCGGTCTTCCAGGTGGGGGGTGGGCCCAGCTGAGCTGCTGATCATTCCCTCACCGCAGCGCCCACCATTTTGGTGCTCAGTGCAGCATCACAGTTCTCCAGGTCTCGACTGTGGGCACTGATTTGGGGTTGTTGCGGTTAGCTGACAGATCGGACGGCACCAGTTTGGGAGCAGAGAGTTCAGGTGGCCAGGAGATCCGAACAGATTAGGGCGCTGAGGATCGGCGGGGACAGGGAGACAGGAGAAAGTGTCTCACCCATGTGCCATCTTGGCCATACCCCCTCTTGACACACATTTTAAATGTGCACTTTGCTTGTATTTCAAACTCGACATTGGTGCCTTTCTTACTAAATCACATGCTAGAAGGTTAAAGTTGATGTTAAAGGGTAATTTAGACTCTAAACTAATAGCCAATGTCAAAACAAATTTGCATTTATAATGTTTAGTGAAAGAATAATAACTTTGAAAATATGTGCAAGTGAGAAAATGCACATCTCTGTTATACTTAAAGTAACACAATAACAAAGCTTTTTCAATTTTAAATTAAATGTTTTATTTACACAGATTATATATTATTAATGATGAAGTTATAAGTTTGCATATTATGTGTGTTTCATTAACAAGTATTTTTCCAATGCGCTTTATCTTTTCTTGTGTTAGCATAACTAAGACCTTAAGAGGTTGCATTTCACAGTCATGTAAATGTGCGGAATTGTTTTTTTCATAACGAGAAGAACTGTGTTGAGTTGACCTTTGAAAGTATATGTTGCTGGAACATGGCATATTTTTGTTTCAAAATGTTTGGAAACCCACTGAAAGAGGAGATGTTCTCATGACAGACCTAAGAAAATACCTGAATTCTGCTAAGGATTTGACTGGATGATGACCCTTTTCCACAATATGAACTGATCCCTAAACAAATCAGAGGATTTTTGGGGAATAAAATATTGAAAGACATTGGAATTTTAGTCAGTCTGCAGAAATTGAGCAGTCCCATGCAGATGCTTGCAGATGCTTTGCTGACCTGATGCTTTGCTGATGAAGATTCCCTGAAAGCTGTATCCTTTGGAGGGATATCGTCCTCTGTGCCATTTGCCCATGCCCCTTGAAATGCTCTTTTAGGTTAGACTCTCCACTATCCTGAGGCTTATTTTATTTTTCATAGTTAGTGTCCTGTAACCCTAATTATTCTATTTTTCCAAATTACGATGTCCCTTTTGGTAGTTTTGTATTTTGCCCATGTGTTACTCACCACATGCATGTCCCTAATTTGGTTAGTTGGAGGGTTGGCCTGTACCCAACCAATGATTATTGACTTAATTGAATTTGAATTGACTAATGATTGTGCAATCTGAGGACCGCGTGATTTCTGTTCACTCTTGTATCATTCTCCTTGAATGTTTAGTTTTGTTAATGTTAGTACGCCTGAAATATTTTGTCGCCTTGGGTGATCCTTGGTGATTATCTATCTTTTTGTAACTAGGTATTAAGCATAGTCTACATGACTTTGAGCTTGTGCTTGAAATAAAGCTTTGAACTGCATTCCAGATTGGAGTTTTCCTTCTGTGGCCACATTAGCCATGGTGTCTAAATTATTGGGGTGGTGTTGAAGTAATTGTTTATGGTTTACCACACTTCTTACTATGTCAAAAGGTTCATTGATTTCGTTGTGCATTTGATTTCTGCAAAGGATGAAAAATGTGTTCATACTAGGTATCCAAACGTGGCCCCATGTACATATTTTAGGTGCATGGGAGTGTTAGACAAAGGTAGCTGAATCATAAAATGGTTGCAGGCCTCCCCCTAACTGGTGCCTTTTGTTGGCATTTGGTCTCCTGCACTGCTTAATTTGCAAAAGAATGAGTGCTGGTGCCCAAGGCTTTTCTCAGAAGCCTGAGGCTGGTGCTATTAAGTGTTGGCATGCTGAATACCAAGGCTGTATAGTCTTAAATCCACCTTATACCTCTTATATCCACTACTAGACACTGCCTACCCCTTTATCTCACTCTTGCTGGTCTAGACTCTCCTTCTGGGAGTTTTTTCCATCTTTCTCTTCTTCCATCTTTCCAATTTGTGTGTTTTTGTATTGCTTTCTGTAAATATGTGATGCAGGGAAAAAGGTGATGTTCCCCAAAAATGAGTGCCAGTGGCCCCCAACAGCGCCCGCTGGCTCAAATTAAGCACTGCTGTCCTGGTTGAGAGAGAATAAGGACTTCCAAAATTGCCGTCAATCATAGTAGTAAAACTGCTCTGGGATCTAAATAAAAGAGTAATCTAAGGCAGTGTTTCCTATACAGCCAAGCGTACCCACGTCTGTCAGCGCTTAATGCTCACTGACAGATGCGTGGAACTGTGCCAAAAGTTGTGTTTTTGCTTGATAATGGTACTACCTATCATTTATCAACATGGTATTTCGACATCTTACATATTTTTGTGGTGTATAGGGTTTGTAGTTTCGTATTATTAGCGTCGTAGATTTGGGAAACAGTAAATGACTTATTTGTTTGTAAAATAGTTGATGCTTAGGTCTGAGGGCAACTGGACGAAAACTGTTAGCACCGAGCTACTTCTCGGACTGAGAACTGCTGAAAATGTGCAACACTCCGGTGTGGACTTAAGTTAGAATAAAGGTTTAGGAATCAATTAAATTAGCGTTGAACCAGTGGTCGCCTTTAATTGCCAAAAGTAGTATTCATTTCAATACTTTTTTGTGATTAACGAAAGTGAAAGATATACAAATTCGTAAATATGCTGTAATATCTCAGTGTTTTAGTGTATTGAAACAATTACCCTCTAAATCTGTTGCAATTACTCCATCACATTAGAAAACTGCCCAGAAGCAGGCAGTATTCGCTAGTTGCCCTCAGTTAAGCCCCTGTAAGTGCCCAAAGCACAGGCTGCCAACTGAACACAGCGTAACGACATGTTCCGTGCATGTTTGCAGGCTGCATATAATAAAAGTATATTGATGCGCTATTAATCGCATTTATTTTTAGCACTCGTATTCCTTACAATACCCCAATTCCTGGACGTGATCACAAAATTTTCAAATAGGAACACTGCTCACGGAATTGGTACCGTCTTCATTGTTCCTTTTAAGGATCCAAATATTTTAGCATTTTTTCAGAAATTACCCTCGCGCCCCTAGGACACTGTCTCTTTAAGGGTATCTGTTCACTGACCCGCTTCTGCTTTGCGGTAATGAGAGAAACAATTTCTGCAATAGCTGTCAAAAGAAAAGAAAGAAACGGCCTTTCCTGGAAACCTTTCTGCTCTGGTTACAAATCACAAGCTGACATCGTGCTTAGTCAGCAAAATACAATCAACAATGGAAACAGCGAGCCCTGCGCCCGCCCCGTGGCTCAGCTGGGAAGAGATTATGTTAATAGCAGGTGAGGGGGTCAAGGTTAGCAAAGAAAAGAAAAAAATAGGTTGCTGAAAGCCGCCAGCCTTTATTTACAAGACATGTTCGAAATGGACATGAAACTGGAGAAAGCTTATCGTACAAAGGCCAACTTGTTTTACTCTGCTGCCAAAAAGGCTCCAGGCCTTCGGATGGATAATTCTGAGAAAAGCAGGGAGTTTTTTTTGGTTGTACTTGGAATCACGGTGGCTGGGTTAAGAGTTTCCCTCTATATATATTTAAACCATAAGCAAAGTAATGCCTTCGTTGCAGCAGTAGGACAACAAGAGGATCTGCCACAAAATCAACGAGTTAGATGTTTTAGAAATACGATTTTCTGCAACTTTTGGTTTTTAGTTGATTCTGACTTCATATATCTTTTAAAGGCTTCCGTAGGACATAATGATCAACATGTTAATTTTTTTCTTGAAAAAAAACCTGCAATTATTTTAATCCATGTACAGTACAAAGCTTCACAAAAGAATAAAGCGTTATTATCCTCTTATCTGAACTACCTGTCACACGGTTTTAGACCTGAGCCCAAATAGAGAGGCATGATGAGTCCAAAGGGCACTTGAGGCATTAGCACTCAGCACCCGCCACCCCCCTCGCCCATCACAAGCATATACATAAGCACACCGCCTCAGCCTACTTCATGTACAATGCATGAATCCCACAATATTAAGTGTCAAGACTTTTGAAGGTCTCAGGCAATCTCAGCATTCAATAGAATTTGCAAACAATGGCTCACCAACTTGTAAAAAGAATACAAATGTATTTAATACACCATGGTTGCTATGGATTTCAGCTTCTCCTTAGCTATCGGACATAGATATACACACCTCTTTACTCTTTACTTGATATTCCCTATTTGGGAACATTAGATAAGCATATAAAAGGGGCAGATGTTTGTTTCAGATTTTTGTAGTTTGTTTAGTGAATTTTTTGAACGCATGCTGATGTGTTGTTAATGTGTTAGAAGCAAAGCTAACCATTTTTAGAGCTAAGTGTATTTTAGCTTTTTGGTCATATACCACATGCAAAAGTTCCCTGCACCCAATTAATTATACGGAGCAGGTTTCCACTGTGTATAGCCTTTAACTGTGCATAGTGGAGGTTGGCATGCAGTCAGGCCTTGCGTGCTACCCCCAGCGGATGGTCAGCCCCCACTGGGCATGACCTCTCTTTGTGCAAAGAAGGATGGACTGCACTACTCGACCTTAGGCCAGACCTGGTGCACAACTCTCAGCAGGACGCCAACCCGCCTCTGGACACTGACTTTGGCCATGTACAGCGGGGATTGGCTGCAGGTGTCCAGGCCCTGAGTCTAACTTGTGCGCCCAGTGGCCAGCCTCCACGATCAAGGATTTTGGCAGCAGGCAGCAAAGGTTAGCTGCAGAGCCTCTCATCGCTGTGGGCAGCCAATCTCACTGGGCAGCCAATCCCACTGGGCAGCCAATCCCACATGCGCATGGTCAGCCACGTGCAGCAGGCCTTGCTCCCAACCAGTCACATGTGCCAATGCCCAAGTGTGGCCGTTGGCTAAGTACAGCAATAGGTGACTGAATGCATCACCCTATTTATTTTGAGAAGATTTACAAATCCAGAAGACCCAGGGAGAATCCTGGATCCCCAAATCCAACATAGGTTATGCAAATCTTTTTATAAAAATATTTTTAATGTTTATTTTATTGTCTGTGGTGTCTCTTTGGGACATTCCACATTGGCATGGGGGTCAGGATCGGATCATCCTGCCCCCTTAGGTCTTTTTTATTTTTTCTAAAGCAGTGCTCAGTTCATCATGTTGGGTAATGACAGCCAGCCAATCTGCAGCTAGAGCCATGAAACCACAATGTGTAATCAGAGAAAAAGCGCACTCGGCCAATGGTGTGCCTTGAATTTATGAACTGCATCTGGGAATTCTTCAATGATTCACAAATTTGCAGAGGATCTGAGAATGGCCAGTTCAGATATCTCTAAAATGTAACCACTACATTTCCAGGTGGAACACTTTTTAAGCATTAATTTCGTGAAACTCACTGCACAGATTTACACCAAACCAAGAAAAGCACTTCCTTCTGTATTGTTCTACTGACTTGCCAAGTATGGTGTAATTACTTTCAGTTGTTTTTTTCTGTATGGAGTAGCAAAGAATCCTATGAAAGCTAAAATGGGAAATGTGTCTCTTTGAAACCCCTCCCCTATGTCAAGGCCACCGCCTAACGGGTCTACATGAAACTTGTAATGGAATGCATAAAGTGGATATACTTTTCTTTCTGAAAGTTTCATGGAGATTCGTTGAAAAGTGCCAAAGTTATTAAGAAATTAAAAAATGCCTTTTAACAGACTGTCTGATCCAACCGCAAGTACAGAGGTTCTATAGCCACCTCTGTGACAGAATATCAGGGGCCAGTGAGCCAAACACTTTTGGATGGCACTATTGAATGTCCTTGGTGATCAGAAAATCAGTGCTTGGTGAAAACACATTTTAGCACAATAGTGAATACTGTGAAAACAGTTGTTTGGCAGTGGTAAAGTGTGATGGGTATATTTGTATATATTTAAGCAGACTGCAGCTGAGGTGGAGCAACACCACAACAACACAACACAATGTCATATTAAATGAACATACCATAATAGCAATAAAATTAACAAAACAATGCAACAAAAACAGAACAAAAGCATGTCAAGCATACAACACAAGAACGTGATACAACACCAACAAACCCACAGAAAATGACAACACAAATATAACATTCACAACATGCCAATACAACACAACATGCCAATACAATACACCAACCCAACATAATAATACACTAAAATACAAATACAGCACACATTTGCAATTGTATTGTGTTTTTGTGCAATCAATCAATCAAGGAATTTGTAAAGTGCACTACTCACCCATGAGGGTCTCAAGCTGCTGAGGGGGACGGGGGGCTGCCACTGCTCGAACAGCCAAGTCATGAGAAGTCTCCTAAAGGTAAGGAGGTCCTTGGTCTGGGTGGGAAGAGAGTTCCACGTCTTGGCGGTGAGGTGTGAGAATGATCTGCCGCCGGTGGTAGTTTTGCGGATGCGTGGGACGGTGGCGAGGTCTGTCGGGTCGGGGTGTGGAAGGAGAGCCCTCTGTTAAGGTATTCTGGTCCGGTGTTGTGCAGTGCCTTGTGAGCGTGGGTGAGGAGTTTGAAGGAGATTCTCTTGTTGACGGGGAGCCAATGCATGTCTCTCAGGTGGCCTGTGGTGTGTCAGTGGTGTTCTTTGGGTGATGTACTCTGCTGTTATTGTTTTGTGCTTTTGTTCTGCTTTGTTGTATCGCTTTACTGCTTATTGCTGAGCTGTTGTTAATGTACAGTGTGGTGTTAATGCTGTACAATGCGTTGCTGTATTTGATGTGCTGCTGTGTTCTGTTGTTTTGTTGGTCTGTTGTTTGTGTGTTACTATGCTATTTTGTGTTGTATCTTCTAGTTGTTTTTGCGCTATATGAAAGTGTTGTGTTTTTGTGCTCTGTTTTTAGGTTTGTGTAGCTTTGCTATTGTGGTGGTGTGTTTTTAGTTTCATGTTGTGTTGCATTTTGCTGTGATGCTGATGTGTTTTTTGGGATAGTGTATTTGTGTTGATTATTTTAGGATGTTGTTGTGAGGCACAATGGTTGATGTGTACTGTTCAGTTTGAATTGTTTTGATGTGTTCTGTTATGTTTGTGTTGTGCTGTTATTTTGCTCTGAATTATAGTTGTGTTGTTCTCTATAGTTACTTCAGGCACGTCAACAAATCCCACTACTTTTGCAGCCAACGGCAGAGCATTCCTTTAAAATTCCTGTAACAAACATTCAGTTGCCACTTTCTTAAATGACAGTGTACCACTGCTCCAGATATATAAGACAGCAGTCAGCTCAAACAGTGTCAGAGATCATGCCTTAAATTAGCACTTAAGTGTTTACCTTACCTGCTCCAGCCCCAGTCCCTTTAGGCACTAGACCAAAAACATTATGCTCTCGCTGTTGTGTCTCACCCTGAAGTACCCTTCTGCCTCACTCTAACCTACTGTTGCAGGGACCCAAAGTTCAGCTTCAGGAACGCAAACCTGTTGCTGCAGAGCTGCAGGTGACTATCTCAGTCTTTCAGCTCTCCACTGGGGTAGCTGCCTCTGCCCTTCAGCTCTCACACCCCAGCAGCCACTGCTGTCCTGCTCGCCTCCGCTATCACTCCACGTCAAGAGATGCCTTAAGTGATGGACTGAGTGTGCAATTGCTCAGGTCCCCCACCTTATAATTCGCTCCCCCCTCAGTATCACATCTATTTCTGTATCTAAAGCTCGCTTCTCAATGCCTGTCTCTTCATCTGTTTTCTCTTTATAAGGGTCACCTTAAGGATTTTGGGGTTTTGGACAAAGGCATATTTAATTTTTAATAAACATTTGATTTTACCTTGTTGGAAATATGAACGGTACGCATTTTCATCCTTAAAGGGACAAGGAATATTTCAACTGTTTTTAGTGATCCCCATTTCTGAAAGTTTAGTTGACATTATAAAGTCCTTAATTACCAGAAAACGGGTAATTAAATTATAATGTGTTCTTAATACGGGCCCCAAAGATATGTCTTGCCTGGGCCCCAAATATTTTTCAAACAAAGCAGTCAGTTACCAGGCCAGACCCAGGCACTAATGAAAGCTGGAGTTCCAGGTCTCCCTTCTCTCATATTCATTTAGCTCTTCTGGCGAGGTAGTCCTCATTTCTTCCACCCTGCAGCCTATGTGCAGTGGTGACTTTCACTCTTGCCACTGCACTGATGTTTCCATGGCTTATGGTTTATGATACGACGTTGTGGCCAAATCAAGGTTTTGCTCTAAGGTTTGCTTCCCAGAAAGCTAATTATTTCCAGTAAAAGCTGTCCCTGTTGATGCTGGAGGGTGACCTCTCACAGGCCTCATAGAAGGTGTTTATTTGAAGCTTCTATTTATGGTGAGAAAACCCTGCATGGTGTGTCACAGTGCTACGGGTTTTCTACCTTTGCTGCATTTATGCCCCGTGCATTCTATCCCCCTGTTTTTCTTATGGTGTTATGTTATTGTTGGCCTTGATTTGTTTTATGCTCTTGCTTGTACTTGGCACATTTTATATGTGTGAGAGGTTCATTTTAAGTTTGATGTTTCCCTCTCTTTTGCTTCATCCTACTTGTCTTAATGTTTTGGCAAGCCAACAACGTGGAATCTGTGAAAAATCATCCTTAGCACCCAACCAGGAGCCATCAAGACAAGGTAATGACTGACCTACAGCTGCCGCTTACCACCCACCTACCAACGTGAAGTAAAATGCATAATCCATGCTCCTGTCATCCTATCATGGCACATTTAATGGTTGCAGTCCCTGTCAACCAGTTGCAAATAACTTACAATGGATCCAGTTGAGACTTTTTGGTTTTTGGGTGTTATCCAATACTTGTCCAGCTGAGAAAAAAGAAAATTATACCGCGTACATAAAAACATGGACTGAAACTAAATAGGCATCATTACCCAGCGATAAACAGCTCCAAGTCGCAACTGGAATCTACTCGAGATTTCTCCATCGCTCTTCAGTAGATGTCAATACCCCCTTCTCCAACTATTGGATCCATTAAAAAGCATGTGAAACTGGAAAATTCTAATTTCCTTTAGGTTCCCTAGTATAAAGGAAAGACCAATGGGCAAAATACATAAAACACTTTGATTTCGACATCTGCAGAGGACTCTGCTGAACGTTAGCCGATGCTAACTGTAACATCATGAATTATTTTTCTACTATAGCCTTAGAACCCGCCATAGGGGGCTCTACCGGCTATTAAAGGCCCGCTCCCCGCGTTAAATGCCCGAGCCGAAGGCGAGGGCATTTAACAAGGGAGAGGGACTTTAATAGCCGGTAGAGCCCGCTACAGCGGGTTCTAAGGCTATTAGAACATTCTGCCACACAGGGCAGAATGTTCTATCAAAAAAAAAAAATGTTCACGGAGCCCGAGGGGATTTAAATCCCCTCGGGCTCCGTGAGGCTTTGTTCACAGCTGTTGCTGTGAACAAAGCGAACATTGGAATGTTGGCACTGCGGGCTTTTACCGGCCTGTAAAAGCCCGCAGCACTCCATTGTTTTCAATGGACATGCCAACATTCCAATGTTCTAATGTCAGTTCAATGCTTCTCAAACAGTCACTAAATGCAAGTGATGTAGTGAACCTTCCTGCGTGCCAAGCCATGGGTGGAGTTTTGATGCTTTACACTTCCAATATTGAGCTCTGGATATTGTCATGCAGTAGAGTGCGTGATTCCAGCCAATGTTTCAGGCCTCCTGGTACATCCCTCCGGGCCCCTAGCCTGAGGGAGAGAGGCTCTGAGTGGATGGAGCACAGAGAACCTATGAGTCTCATTGAACCTCCTATTGGTCATTGACAGCACTCGCCAGTACTGAGAATGTACAGACCTGCCTGAGACTCTGCAGGGTTTAATTAAAACGGGCCCCTGCTCAGATTATGAGAAGTCAAGAAACATGAATGTTATTCACGAATCTTCATTATTCAATAGACTAGTGCGTCAAAAATGGAAAGGAATGTTCGCAATTATAATGAACATTAACGCAGTCAAATAGTAAAAAAAATCAAAAGTATATAATTTCTTATAAAAATGTTATAACAGAATCCTGAAATATATCGTCTAACGCTGCGAGGCTGCACACCTCCTCTATAGCGCCTTTTGCGGGTGCAGCTCTGACCTTCTTCCACATCTAAATCCAACTGTCTTCTTTCAGAACGACCACTAGCACAATGATTCCCCTCCCCAGTTGCTACCTAAAATAAGATGTTTATATAACATGCTGTACTATATACATACACCATGTGTGAACAGTCAGTTTTTGTTTCCCAAGTTGTTCATAAGAATAAGACGTGATGAGAATTTGTCCTCTGAATTCTACACTTCGGAAGCACAATAGCAACAGAGAGAATGATTTACCAAAGCGGCCTATACATGCTACTGATACCCAAAATATCAGGTTTATTTATTGATTAATAATATAGCGCTGTTTTGGATCGGGTCAGCATTAGAGAGAAGCACTACATCGGTTCCGTTATTTTCTCATCCAACGTCTTCAGGGTTGGTATGTTAGCAGGTCCGGGACACGAAGGTAAAGCATTTTGTTGAATATGGATAGATCCGTCGTGCAGAATTGAGGTGAGTGAAGCTGCACATAAGGTGAGTAGTTAGAGAAACAGTGTGGAGTCTTGTGGGACTCCCAGTTTTATTGGGTATGCATTTCAGTCAAAGGAGACGGCTTTACAAACACGTTTTAGAGGAATAAAGGTTTGAACCATTTTAGCACACTTCCTTTAGCATCCTTTCTGGCCCTCAGGATGTGAATGACTGTCAAGTGTGTTGGATGCTGCTGAAAGGTTGAGCAGTACCGGAAGGTAGGCGTCGCCATCATCCTCCAATATTTTTACGGCATCATCCATTATCTGGATTGTAGTAGCTTACTACTGTATTTGGAACAGAATCCGTCTTGGTCGGAGTTAAAGAGGTTTTTAATAAACATGTGATTTAGTAATTATGTGGCAAGTGTTTTCTCGTTGATGTTGTCAAAGTAAGAAAGTTTGTTTAGATAGTGGCAGGCATTTTGATGTCTCACTGGGGTCTAGTTTTGGTTTCTTGGGCAGCGGAGTGTTTTGGCTGCTTTCAGAGCAAATGGGAACATTTTTCGAGGGCTGCGTGGACTAATATGCGTTTGAGAGGGGAATGCCTTGCCATGAGCTGTTTTTAGCAGAGATGTGGGTATTGGGTTTCTCGCCTACAAAGAAGGGTTACTGGAGAAGAAGACCTGTAAGAGGGGATTGTTTTATAGGCATGGGGTTGGCTCGGCGTTTTATTGTGTAGAAGAGAGACTTGGGACAACGTGTAGCTTTGTTAATCTTTGTCCTGTAGAGTTTGGTTTATACTGTTTTTGTGGGGTTTTGCAAGTCTCTCTGTTCTCTCAGCGCTTCCAGAGGGTTTTCTTGTCTGATTTTTCTCTCTATCATATCAGACTTTCTTTTATATAACTTCCTGACCAAGGGCGTCATGAACCCCCGCTATAGCGTCTACTGCAGTGGGGGAGGGGGGTATGGGCCTCTCCTGTCTGCAACTGGACAGAAAAAAGCTCATCACTAATGCTGGAATAGAGTGTCAATAGAAGAGCAAGCAGGAGCAAGGAAAAAAGACAGCTGGGCAAATAGAACAGGGAAACGAAGGAATAGTGGAAGGAAGGGTGAAAAGAAGAAAGTACAGATGAATGAGTTGGTGAAAGGATGAGTGAACGATAGGTGGATGGGCAGGTGAAAGGACGGCAAAGTAAAGGGATGGGTTGATGGAAGAGTGAATGGATAAGTGGATGAGCAGGTGAAAGGATGACAGAGTAAACGAATGGTTGGATAGGTGGTTGGGCAGGTGAAAGGATGGTAGCGTAAAAGGATGAATGGCTAGGTGGATGGATAGGGGATAGATGACAGAATTAAGGGATGGATGGATGAGTGCATGAAAACGAGTGAATGGATGGCAGAGTGGGTAGATGGATGGAGGAGTGGATGGGTGAGTGATGAATGGATGGCAGGGTTGATTAATGGACGGATGGCAGTGAATGAATGGATGTACGGCAGAGTGGATTGATGGATGGCAAAGTGGATGAACTGACGGATGTATGGCAGAGTGGATAGATTGATGTATGCATGGCAGAGCAGATGGATGGTCGAGTGGCTGTAAGGCAGAGTGGAAGACTGGATGTATGGCAGAGTGCATAGATGGATGGTAGGATAGATGAATGGTAGAGTGGACGGATGCATGGCAGAGTAGATGGATAGATAGCAGAGTAGGTGAGAGGCTGGTTGGATGACCAGTAAGATGGAAGGATGGATGGATGGCAGACTGGAGGGGTGGATGGCCGAGTGGATTTATGGATGGCAGAGTGGATGAATGGATGTTTGGCAGAGTTCATGGATTGATGGATGATGATAGAGTGGATGGATGGATGGCAGAGCAATGGGTGGATGGATGGCAGAGTGGGAGGATATATGGGGGGATGGATATCAGAGTGGATGCATAGATGAATGACAGAGTGTCTAGAAGGATGATCTCCGAGTGGATGGATGGATGGATGAAGGGATATCTGAGTGGATAGATGGCAAAATGGATGGATGCAGAGTTAATGGGTGGCAGAGTGTAAGGATGGATGGCAGAATGGATGGATGAACAGATGGCAGACTGGATGGATGGATAGATGGATTGGGGAAAATTGAATGATGGATAAATGAATGGAGGGCAGAATGTAAAGGTGAAATAGTGGATGGAAGGGTGAAAGAATGAATGGATAGATGCATGGATGGAAGAGACAAGTAATCTGTTCTAGGGAGAGTTCAGCTTATGTACTTCACTTGCTTGGTGGCATCAGTGAGATAAAGTCTTTTAAAAAGAGAATTAAGCCAATCTTGTTACCCTTCTTTGTGTCGCTTGGAGACAGATGGGATTAGGTCATGACCTGTAAATATGTCTTTTTGTTTTCCAGTGACTGGATTGTCCACAATCCTATTTATTTTATATATCGACTATCCAAGCATAGTAAAAACATCGGGAACTTGAATATTTCATAGCATAAAGACAGTATAACGAATTTTAACAATAAAACATGTTTGGGGTCATTACAACTCTGGCATTCTTTGACCGCCAGGGCTGTTTTGTCGGAAGCACTGCCAACAGGCTGGCGGTGCTTCCTTGGGAATTACGACCGCGGTGGAAGCGCCGCGGAGCACAGCCGGGACTGGCGGTTTCCCACCACTTTAGTCCCGGCGGTTTAAATCCCCCAGGGCAGCGCTGCTCAAGGGATTACGAGTCCCCCTCCCACCAGCCTTTTCATGGCAGTTTGAACTGCCATGAAAAGGCTGGCAGAAAGGGGAGTCGCGGGGCCCCTCCTTTCCTACCAGGGAGGAGATGTGTCTGGGGCCCCCTCCCCAGATTCTCCTTTGGCCCAGGGACCACATCCCCTGGGCCATACTTATAAGGAAGGTGTCGAGACCCCATCTCCGAACCCCCAATGCTAGCAGGGGAGCGGAGCGGAGCGTTGGTGCACCTCCGCAATGGTGGTGCGTCTGTCCTGCTCCCCATGTCCCTTACTGGAGGAAACAGGCAGCCACTACTAGCATGCAGAAGAGAGAAAAGCTGCTGGCTCCCTTGGGCGCGTGCAAGCTGGTGGGGCAGAGTGGGGCGGGCTTCCTTGGCTGCCCCCAATGAGAAAAGGCATGAGGGTGCCCGGGTGGGACCAGGCCCCCAAAAACAAAGAATCAAAAGAGGAAAACCGTGCTGTGTGATGCTGCACTGCAAAAGACAATACAATGTGTGCAGGACAAGAGTAGAGACACATTAGATTGACCAATATCGGGTGACCACACACACCCAATGTGCTTTATTATAGGAGATTAATTACCCCTGATGATCAGATTCACCGCCTTAGAGCTCAGGTCGCTTCCCCTTCAATTCGATGAGAGATCTGGACCTCCTCTTCTGTTAATAAACTACAAGCACCATTTCCAAATCACATGGCACCTAATGAGCAGGGTAACATAGCACTCTGTAAGTTTAGAGGGTGCAAAGAGGTATGACACAAACACAACAGAAAATACCACATATAACTCAATACACAACTATAATGTTGTGGCGTGCTCCTGATGCCAGGATACAAGCTGGTAATTGTGTACTGTAAAAGTAAACAGCTAAACTCAACCCTTCGCCTATATGTGCTACTGTGAATAAACTCAGGGGCATATTTACAAGCCCAGTGCATCTCCTTGCGCCACACTAGCGTCATTTTTATTTTTTACGCTAATGTGGCGCTAAGGAGACAATTTCCTCACGCCATATTTACAAAGTCACTGCGCCACTTTGTAAATCTTTGCACTACATTATGCATGCACCAGGAGTAATGTATGCAAGGGGGCGTTTCCACGCAGGGAGGCCCCAAAAAATGGTGGAGTGAAATTTACTAGATTTCACTGCGCCATTTTTGGCATCATTTGTAATACCTACTCAAGGAAGGTGTTAAAATGACACCCCCATAATCTCCTATGGGTCTCCCTCTGCTTTGCTGGACTAGCGTCAATATTTGCGGCGCTAGCGCAGCAAAGCGCCACAATAGCACCAAAAATGTTGACAGTATTAGGTATTATGCACCATGGTGTGCCATATTGTAAATACGGCACACCATGGTGCCGTTAGAGGACGCAAGAAAAGGGGCGCATCAATGCTGATGTACCACTTGCCTGTAAATATGCCTTTCTGTGTCTGACCTCTCCACCGACTGCTCTGTTTTAATATGTGTTACGTACATTTTGTGATGGAATGTGCAACCACGTATATACTGTGAGCACCAATAAAGTTAGTAAGGGTTGTGAAGCCCTCACATAAAAACAGATACCCATCAGACCAGTTACAATCACACCACATACTGCTTTGTGGAAGCCCGCCAGTGTGAACTGCCATTCCTTAAGTGTACGCAATGTGTGCTCTACAGTTTACACTCTGGGGTCTGTCCTCAATGCTGTGCCAACACGTTGGCAGAAAGTAGCTTTCAATCTTAAAACCACAAAAGACATCCAAAAAGATCAAAAAAGTATCACCAAAATAACCTACATTATGGTTTGGTGCAGAGAACGGTGCAACCCCCTCAAGACGAGTTGCACTCATATGTATATGGAATTTAGTGGGCCCAGGTAGGAACAAGATGGCTATGTGATAAGCTCAGTGTCCAGTAATGGTAGATGGGTTTTTAGTTCCTTGACGAAAGATAGATGAATAGCCCTAAAGCTAATGTGAAAACAAAATTCGGTGAATTTGTGAAATACCAGTGCAAAAGCTGTGACACGTCTCCTACAAGGGTGGGTTAGTGGCCGCTGCTGGCTTAGCTGAGATTTCATTTTGTCTGGTGATAGGATAGATTTGTGGTCAGGGCTGCAAGAGCTAAATTATGACACACTTTGTGGTTCATGATAATCCCATTGGTGATTTTGAGAGCTAGGACATGATTTGTAAGATAGGATTTGTGAGGTTTGGTTCACTCCTCTAGACTTTCTGCCTTTTAGATCTGGTATTTAACTGTTTGCAAGCTCTTTTCATGAACACCAAAAACATATGCAGAGAGGGGCTTTGAGTAAACCCCTATCATTTATTTTTCTGGGTGAGCCAAGTCTAGCCAGTACTTGAAGAAGGTGCCATTCATGTTTTGGATGAGGTCTGAGGAGAAGTTCAGTCTCTTTGCTATTTATTGGCTGTGAAGTCTACTGGAACGCTTGTCTAAAGAATTTTCACCATTACAGTTCATGGGTAGTATTTCAAATGGTCCATGCACTGCAATAGAGCTGAATTTGTGCTTCTAAAACTGCTTCCATGCTCCTATTGAAGCCGCATGATCTATGATTTAACACCTAAATCTGTGTTTGTTCCAAAGTGTGTTTTTGCGACTATATGTGATACTATAGTCCTGCTTGTGATGCACAAAGGATGAATTTGTAGTCAAAATTATTATTCATTCTAAATGTAATGTGTGCTCCTAGACATTTTCCAACCTCGTGCTGATGTTGCACCATGGTGATTTTTTATCGCAATCTGCTGAATCTGCTGTCAGCCAAATGTAATGTTATACTAATGCATACACTTTACACCTAATATGACATCTTTCTCTACATTTTGTCGCTGTACTGAAAGATTTTACACGTAAATATGATGTCACATTTTGGATGAATTTGCATCAAGGATGATTTTGCACCTACCTGTGTTTGTGCACCTACTTTTACTGTTAACTAAGTGTGAAGTAATACTAGCCATAACTTCTACAGACAATGTGACATCTTTTTACTGCATTTAACTCTCTCTACTGAACGATACTTTGTGGCTGCAGTACAGTATCCTGTACTGAAGTTGCTTGTCAAGATCAGTAGCCCACACATACTAGCTTATTCGTTTTAAAAGCTAAAACAATGTGAGCCTTGGGAAGAGCCAACCGCCATGGAGTGAATAGCACCAACGAGGTTCTCCTTGTCCGTCCTGCGTCCCAGCTGTAATATCCTACCACTGAAGCTGGCACTACAGAGCAAAGACGTGTCCTCTGCAGGACCCCAGCTGGAGTGAGAGACTGGCCGGACGTGAGGAGGCTGTTTGAGGATCTCACTGCATGTTCCCAGCCCACTGCCGACTGCGCCTCTCAAGATTGCGGCAGAGGTGAGCTGTAGCTGAGCGGAAGCGGGTGGCATACTGGTGACGGCCGCTGACAGTTGGGGTAGTGTTGCACTAGACACCAGCTGACATGCTTTGGATGAGAGCCATTATGGGCCCCACCCAGCTGCCCCACCAGAGCTTGTAGAGCACAGGGAGTGGCTGGAGGGTCCTCTTTGGCTTTGTGTGCATGCCTCATTACCCCTGGAGATGTAAACTTGGATGCCAATCAGTAGGACAAGAGCAGCAGCGTGTAGGGGTGCAGGGTCCAGTGTGATTCAAGGCCAGATGCTGCTGATCAGCATGGGGCCCCAATCTTGACTACACTGTACAATACAGCCAGGGCAGCGGGGAGACTCCGGTCTATGATGGGAAAGGTCCTGCTAGCACCATTTCTCAAGAAGGATGAAGAAAGTGATCAGGTGATGCTTCATAGACCTCTTTCCATGTTAAATGTAGATTATAAAATAATTAGTAAAATCCTGGATTACTAGACCACTCCCCATGTTGGGGACCGTATACATAGTGACCAAACAGGATGTGTACCTAAACATAGCATGATCCATAACGTCTGCCAACTTCTGCAAGTTATCCATGCCCCGTTAGTGGATTGTCGTAAGGCACTGGCGATCTCATATATATGGAGGAGGCTTTCGACTCTCTGCGCTGGGATTTTCTGTGCATTGTGATGGCCAGCATGGGGCTGGGGAGCGGTTTCCTCAAATGGACCGACTCACAGTCTACTCCAACGGTTAGAACCAGAACTGGGGGTGTCATATCGGCACACTGCATGATCGAACATGGAAATTTAAATGGTTGCCCACTACAGCTGGTGCTTTTCACCATGGCTTTGGTACCACTAGCCTTTACGCTTCGCACCAGCCAGCATTATCAAGAGATAGTGATCGATGATTATCCTCTCTATATATACCTGTACCTGGATGATTTACTGTTGTATCTCCGTGCGGAACACTCTGATATGGAAGATGTGTTTCAGGCGATAGAGGACTACAGCCACTTGTAGGGTTTTTGCATGAATTGAGATAAGTCTAACGCATTCCCACTACATATTTGGTTGATGGGAGTTGTACCACCAGAAGTGATATAAGATCTCAGCTAGGAGCCAGTCACATTTTGATACCTAATCATTCGTATTTACCACACAGTGACTGGATTTCCCGAGGGTGATCTTCAAATGGCACTGGCCTGCTTCTGGACTTCCATTAGTTTTTGGTTGACACTTCCATTATCAGTTGTAGGCAGGGTTGGTTCAAAGATGGTTTTCCTTCCCTGATTTTTATATTACTTCAGAGCGCTCCCGATTGGCTATTGAAATCCATCTTCCGTGAGATGGACAGCCTATTGACCTACCTCAGGGTACCAGACGTCATAGACTGGCGTTAACCAAACTGTGGCTCTCCACTGATGGCAGCAGATTGGCAGTCGCAGACTTAGCATTAGACTACCTTGTGGCACAATTGAAATAGGTGGCTTACTGGAGACATTGTAGATGGGGGAGAATGCCTGCAGGGGTGCGCTTCGTTCTTAATCGCACTGCTTTACTGACCATATTGCTTAGCCCCAAATTCAAACAAGTGTCCACTATTTAGGTCTTCTGTTAGACACCCTGCAGTTCATACATGCTTGGACTCTGCAGCAAATAGAGATGTGGGTCCTGTACGTGGAGGCACATTCTCTGTTGTCATTATTGCACCCTTCACATGAGAGGGAAATTGGTCTGGGCTAAGGTACTGGGAGAGAAGGGGTATGACAGTGCTAGGAAACTAATATATGAATTGACAACTGCAAGACTTTTCAGATCTTGTCTACGAGTACTCCCTACCTGACCACCACCTTCTTCTGTATGGGGCAGTATTGGCAAGCATGCAGTGGACGTTGTGGGAAGACAGGCGAGAACCCCAGGAGCATGGAGGCTTAGAAGGCATCTACTCTATTTTGGGCAAACCCAGGTGATTACCCTCATTTATACACCATTATGAACCCAGACCCAAAACATGCTAATTGAACTACAGACTGATTGTCTCAAGATATGGATCAGGCAGTGACACATTAAGACTGACACAATATCCTGAGATTTACACCCTGCATGTCTTGCAATGCCTGCTTTCGATGAATCCAAATATTCTACCTCCGTAGGGCATATTTAACCTCAGAATGGATTAACCTGATGTTCCCTGGGGTGCAGGTGATATGCCCCCCATGACAAGAACAGGGGGCGGACTTTTGCCACATGGTATGAGGATGTACAGCTCTTGCCCACTATTAGCACAAAGTGCTGAGTTTCATCAACTCTGCTACGCGGTGAAATATAGTGAGGTCTCAGGCGGCCTGCTCTTGGACCTAGTTCCAAAATCTGAAGCCAATATGATCTCATTGAGATTTGCTGACTTAGCCTTGTCCTAGGACGGCATCAGATGGCTTTGTTTTGGAAATTCCCCTAAGCCACCCACATTCCAAGTTTGGGGACACAAATTAATCAAATGGGCTGTATGCAGGTAAGTGATACCAAAAGCCCAAGTGCAGAAAGGATTACAGAATTCAGACCACATGCAGGCATGGGACCTGATCTTTCCGGATTGTCCCCTCATCGACGATACCGGACAATTATTCTGACTTTCAGATGACAGTTCCACTGAGGAGGACTAAGCTGATGCACCCAGGATCGTAGAGACATATAAGCTGGGCTACCCAACCCAGGGTGATCTCATGCTGTCACACTATAGACTTAAATTGCTGCCCTGGCGCCCTGCACCACTCTCACTAGATGATATGTACAAGTCTTTTCTATTCATGACAGCAACCCCGACTTAGGTTGTTCACTAACCCCTATCCCTGATGGGAAGTGCTTTCTATCTTACTGTTAAGGGCTAAGGTAGAGGAGCATTGTCCCGCTGCTTTCAAGCAGAAGGGGAAAGAAAAATAAAATTATAATAATGAACCGTTATTATCATTTTATTTTTCCTGGGTGCTGGGTTAGTGCGGGCGGGGCTGGGCTGTAGGGGGCTGGATGATAGCAGGAGGGGGAGTTTTATCAGCGCAATAAGTGCGCGTGTCTGTTTGGTCGGCCGTGTTCAGTAGGCGGGTGGGGAAAGTGTACAAGCTTTATTTCCTTCTGTGAGCGCCGAAGCAGAGCGCTCCCACCAATCACAATGCTGCTGTCATGCTGCTGACAGCTGTTTCGTGATTGGCTTGTAGCCTGTGTGCAGTGCAGCCAGGAAGAGGACGGAGGAGATGCCAACGCGTCTCTGAAAGAAACAGGTAAGTCTTTTTTTTTTTAAATGTATTTATTTTTTTATCCACCCCCGCCCCACCACCCTCGTTCAGTGGCAGCCACCACTGCCTGTTAGCCTTAGGGTGGTCTTCCCCCAAAACCTTTTAGCTTCACCCCTCCTATTTTTGTTGCTCTTGCTTTTGCTTGCCTTAGGCCTCTATGCACTTTACCCTTGCTAACCAGTGCTTGTGCCCCCCCCCCAAACATGATAGAATTGGCTTACAGCTTTTCAGCACATTTAGTTTACTTATATGTCCCTACTAAAGTGGTACTACATGTACCTATGGCCTGTAAATTAAATGCTACTACGAGGCCTGCAGCACAGATTGTGCCACCTACTTAATTCGCTTTTTAAATATGTCTCAGGCCTGCCATTGCAGCCTGTGTGTACAGTTTTAGGCTGCCATTCAGAACTGGCAAAATTAACATTTTTTCAGGCCCAAGCCTCCCTTTTTAATACATATAGGTTACCACTAGGGTAGGCCCTACACATCCCAGAGGGCAGGATGCAAGGTTTTTAAAAAGTCAGTAATGTACTTTTATGTTTTATATGTCCTTGTTGTGAACAACTCCTTATATATATGTTCCAACAAACAGGGATGACCTGTGGACGTTTATGAACGATTTTCAAACACTTGGAGAAGAGCCTGAAAAATGGTGTGTACAAACAGAGAGAATTGTTGCTGTCTCTAAGGTACTGTGGGTAGACTTTAATGCATTGTTTTCAATTATAGGGCCAAAAGAGTTATGGGTTGATTGCAAATTGGCAGTGAAGATGCCAGATGATGAACCTCATAGAAATGGACTGACTTTTAAGCCTTCACCTGTGGCTATGGAGAAGTATACTGGAGTTAATAATTATTTGAGAGGAAACATTCTGGTGAAACAGATCAATTCATTAAAAATCACAAGAACACCACAAAATGCAGAGTACTGAGAGCATGTGTTCTATGGAAGATTGATGCTGGTTTTTGGGGGATATAATGGAATGGTAGAGCGGACAAAAGCAGGTGTCTTGGGTTTTATGTCAGCTTTTGCATTGGATTTGTGACTGGAAGTTTGCAGAGTCAGCAGAGTGTGATGTATTGGCAAGCAACATCTTTGGATGAACGCCTATGCAAAATATGGTGGTGATTAGCATGATTTTTTCAAGCAAGGAAGACAAGGTTTTTATATCTCAAGGAGGTGGTGTAAGCTTAATGGTTGTCAAAGAGTTATAGCTAAGTTTTTAGGTAGGTGGCTAAGATTTTAATAACAGTGCTAATAATGGTATTAATGGTGATAGTCAATATATTTTTGCATTTAAATTCAAAAATACATTTCTGGTCTGGGCACGAATTCCAAATGGGTATGCAGAAAGTCTGTGAATTATTATGCCTCCTTTACCTCCCCCACCTGATAATGACTGGCCTACTCCCTCATCACGGCTGCTGGGAAACCAGATGTAGCTTAAATCTGCTTAAAAGACCTTTATTGCTGTATTGTAAATGGTCAGTAGGTTTAACAAAATATGAGCTGCTTTATCCCCGGGCTGTTTAATTTGAAGATTAACTCGATAAATCCTAAAATCCCTTTTGAGTCTACAGTGAATTTGTAAAAGAAAACAATGTCAGCCTTTATGTATCCAGCAGAGTCTCCTCACACACGGGACAATTCTGAACTTAAGAAAACAATGTGCACGAACACGTTATCCAAAAACGCGCCAGTAGGATTCTCCCCAGTGCATTCATTAACACATCATACAAATTGGAAATGCTGGGCCGGATGTATTGGTTCACACAATTCCAAATCAAAGTGGATCGCAATCTGACCTGCCTTATCAATGATGAGTTAGTTCACAAAATGCAACTAACTATGATTGTGACCATCACAGGGTTGGTGGACTGCTGGGGTCAGCAGACAACCATGTCTGTGATTGCTTTTTAAATAACTATTTTTTTCTTAAAGTAAATGGACTGCGTAAAAAAATCACATATTTAAAAAGTTTGTTTGAGTAGAGAGTTGAACCCAAACTATTGCCTCCTCTCTAACAATCGTTTTTTTACATTCACAAAAGGGAAAGGGTCTCCTTTTGCGAAGAGGTTACCGCCTCCTTTAAGGTGTTGGTAACTTTTCAATTCTTTGCGGCTGGATTTAGGTCACAAAACATTGATACATAAGATACCAATTCTGTATTTGGAGCAAACAACTAGTCCCTTCCAGATACCTTTCTGACTTCTAAATTGCAAACAAACATTTTTTCAGTCACAAACTCTGAATAGGAGAGCCATTGGAACCACAAAAATGTCTTCTATTTCTGGTCCGCTGTTCTTTAAATATCAGTTTATCAGTCTTTTAAAATACAGTTGGTGAACATAAATGCTCTTGTTTATTGTCAGGAAAGAATCTCTTTGACAAATGTGCACGAATAAAGTTTGAATGTTGGTGTGTTGACTCAACCCTTCACCATTTCTAGTTTGATAAAAAAGGCAACATTAAACGAGTAATTGGAAAATGGAACTCCTGGTATTTATAGCGCTATGAAACCCTCAGACTGGGCATAGGAAATAGGTCACATAAGTAACAGGTGGGCCGTTTTCCCCTGATCTGAAGAAAGCCCCTAAAAGGCGAAAACCAGACAATTGCAGTTATTATATATGCAGTTGGACTGAAAGCAGTTAAAAGTTACTTCTTCATTCACTCACACAGTGCTTAATTTGTAAATAAAAACGTGCCGGTGCTCAAAGCTCTCCACAATTAAAAGTGCGAGCATGGAATACAGACGCAGCGTAATCCTGAAGCCATCTAGGGCCTCATTAATCTATTTACAGCCACTCCCTCCCCCTCCAGCTCACGTTTGCAGCTTCCCGCGTTTCCTCTTTCTGACGCTTTTTCGTTTTTCTCTTCCTAGGTCTTTCCCATATGTGTCATTTACTCGCACTAAATGCTTGAGGCAGAAAAATAATTGCCGGTGCGCTGAACCGGAAAAGACGCAGAAATTAAGCACTGCACTCACATTTACCGACCATAGTTGCTAGCACAGCAATAATGCCAGCATTAATTACCATCTACCATTCATAATACTGATATGGAGCGATTTACTATTCTGACCCAGCCATAGCTTTTTGAGGGCCAAGTTGGCATTATTACTTTTGAGAGATTAGTGTTGTGGTTTGGGCATGCCATCATTTTTGGGCTGAAATTATGACTTTACACCTCCTTTGCCATGTCTCCTGCCTTTCTGGCCCCATGAAGAGTTTCTCGTCTCATGGCGGGCCTACATTCTCTTCACTTGTCAACCAGCGAAACACAGGGCTCCAGATGGGTATGTTTCACACTAAACTGGTCAGCACTTTCCATTGTTTCACGGCGCTCTTTATGTCAATACAGATACTTTTCAGATAGTAAGCTGTGTACATATTTTCAGGACAAGCTGTTCTAAATGTAGTGTTCCCTCGACTAATAAATTTAATGAGTGTTCGCTTTCTGCGCCAAAAACAAACCGCACAACTAAATGTCGCCATTGTTAACTTTTCTTTGGCTTTTCTTTAGCTGCTCTTAACATCTGGTCATCTGATAAGATGCGGTTTGTCCCCACTGTCTATGAAGCGTGTACTGGCTTACTTCACCCGAAGCCCGCGCCGGAGGGTTCACGGCTTACCTTACACGAAATATGATACATTACTACTTGCAAGTGTCACTGACACAAACAAGCTCTTACTTGAGTTAAATGTAAAATGGTGACAGGTTTCAGCGATGCAAAAGTGTCACTGGTGTCAATGAGATGGGTAACAATGTAGCATGCTCTTGGTATGATTGCTATAATAGCGACCATCATGCCAATTACATTTTTCCATGGAGAATGGTGGAATAACGTACGGTGGAGATGTTTCGGTTCTAAAATAAAACTTTAACAAAATATTGCCAAGTTCTCTGTAATCGAACGCACAAAAGGTGATGGGAAGAGTGCTTGCAGTAAGTTTAATTACTTGCAATCAGTTGGGATTGCGTTCTAACCCACCATTCTTTTGCCCACCATGCCACTTCTGGTTCGCACCAGCCATATGTAAATCGGTTTTGACCCTGCTCCATTAGGAACAGTCCAGCCTGACCTGCCAGGCAAAGTCCTACCTGAACTGGAGCACAAGCTACTCAAGACTGGTTTCACCCTGATTGGGGCTCGTTAGTTGGGTGTAGCTTGGTTCCACTGGCACAGTGAGCATGGCACCCAGGTATGGGCATACCTTTGGCACTTAGAGCGGTAAATCAAACACACAAAAGGTGATGGGAAAACATTTGCAAAAAGTTTAACCAGTGGCAATCGTGCAATATCAGAAGAGGACATAAACACAAAAGTATATAAAGTCTGAGTAGAATAAAATGTATACTGGCATCAACAGGCAGATCAATCTAAGGCTAAAAAAACGTGATCTAGAAAAGACAACAGCTCAAGTCTTCCACAACAAAAAAATAGTTTTAATTCAATCATTTGCCTACCATTCATTCAGAGCACTGTAGAATAATAAGTTAACTGTATAGGCAATATTTCATATAAAATCACTACAATATACACTTGTGATTTAACAACAGTGGGTAAGGTTTAACATCAGTAGATTGTGTTACGACTCGGTCGTCCCATTTCCAGGGGGTTCTGTAAAGGGACTGTCAGAAGCCTGGGAATCACCTTGAACACCTATCTAGAGTCCCTTGCTGACTCCTGTTTGTTTCTCTTTTCTCCATGGTACACTTGTGTAGGACTACATTTGCTTCTTGGGACTGCAAATCCCATAATGCACAGCTTGGTAGTCAGGAAAACCCGGATTCTGTTTCCCATTGTTTTCAATGGGAGAAGTCCAGTTGCTCCTTTTCACTGGATCCTCTCCTCCAGGACTTGATAAGTGTCCTAAACCACACACACCTGAAACCTCTCCTGTGCAGCCCAGTTTGGAACTGCTTATAAGCAGCCATTTCCTCAAGCTCCCCGTCGTGCATCGGACTTCAATTCCTTTGTGTTACAGACCCCTTGTCGGATGGTGTTCCAGTTTTGTTCCTGTTCTGTTCCAGCCTGATCCTGTTTCCTGTTTCTCTGCCCTGCTCCTGATTGTTCCAGCCAGAGTCTGCTCCCTACTTCTTAGCCTTGTACCTGTTTGTTTCTTCCAAAGCCTGCTCCCTGTTTCTCTGCCCTGCTCCTGCCTTGTTTCAGCCTGAACCTGCTCTCTGTTTCCCAGTCCTGTTTACTGCTCATTTCCTACTCCCTGTATTCCAGTCCTGTCCTTGCCTGTTCCAGCCAGAGCCTGTTCTCAGTTTCCCAGTCCTGTCTCTGTCTGTCCCAGCCAGTAGTTTGCGCCCTGTTTTCAAGTCCTAGACCCGCCTTTGCTTCAGCCTGAGCCTGTTCCTAGTTCTTGCCTCTGCCTCTTTGTTTGTTCCCTTCTGTTTCTGTTTCTTCTTGGTTCTTTGTGTCTGGTAAGTGTTCTATCAGTCTTCACCAGTGTATACGTGTCCTCCTGTGTACTGGGGTTGGCTCCTGGTTTCCAGGAGGCAATTCCAGCCCCCATCCTTGTCCAGTGTTATACGTTGTATTTCCTGCCTAACAGTGACAGTGTGCTATTGCTGTTTTCTCAGGAATCGCCACTGTGTTTCGAGCTGGACCCACAAGAGCGTGTCCTGTGTATGTAAGTACTATCCTTGTTTGTGCTCTAGGGTCCAGAGACAGAATCACTTCTGCTGCCTCCTTTCTATGGGGCTGGCAGGGTGACTATCTGTAAGAGCAAACTGCACAGAGGCATTGAGATTCCCTGTCACTGTGGGAGGTTCTGCGCCTTACTCTGTGTACAACCCCAGCGTGTTTGTCCACTGGTAATCCGTTTCCTGTTTGTTCACACAAGGGTTGCTTTGCTTTTACTTTCCTGTGCCTATCCATAGCTGTCCTTTCCGTGTATGCCTTTAGCTGCTCCTCTGCCCCAGTGTACTACCTCTTTAGGATATTCGGTGACCTCAAGGGGTGTCCCAACCAAAGTCCTGATCAGACCCGCCCGAAACCGTGACAGATTGTCCGGTTCGACCACTTACAATAAAGGTCCCATTTAAACTATTTCCAGAACTCCAGGGAGAAAAGGAGTGATGTACTGAGGAGGAAGGGTCAGTCTGGGAATGACCCAGCAGGAATCGACCCCAACAGTAGAAGAGTTTGACCACTGAGGAGGTTAGCAGGTCCTAGAGTCAAGAAGCATGACAGAGATGTAGATGTTGCTAGATGCCCCAGGTCAGCTGAGTTTCGTCAAGACCAGGCAGTGTATCAGTCAGGAAAGTGGGATCGTGAAGGGGTAGCCTAAGATAAATCAGTTGGAAGCTTCAAGGTTGCACTGGAAGATGCTCTGCAGTATTGTGAGAGCTTGTATCCTATGCTTGGTTCTAACTGAAGGCTTATGGTCCCCCAATGTGTGTAACAATCACTTCCTCCTGCAGTTTTCACATGAGGTACTGTGGCTTGTCCTGGGATCAGTAAACAAAGTAGTAGCTGTATTCAGTGGTCTCCCGGCCCAGGGAAACAGTAGTCACAGACAGGGTGTTGCCCTGCTTGCCTCACTTGCCAGATGATTAGTACATCAGGAAGGCAAATGTAGGAAAGTACCATCTTGCCTGGCATGTTACCCCCATTTTTACATGTATGTAAGTTGTTTTTTGCCTGTCTCACAGAGATCCTGCTAGCCAGGGCCCCAGTGCTCATAGTTTGTGGCCTGAATGTGTGTACCTGTGTAGTGACTAACTGTGTCACTGAGGCTCTGCTAACCAGAACCTCAGTGCTTATGCTCTCGCTGCCTTTAAAATTGTCACTATAGGCTAGTGCCCATTTTCACAAATTCCAATAGGCACACTGGAACACCCTTATAATTCCCTAGTATACGGTACCTAGGTAACCAGGGTATTGGGGTTCCAGGAGATCCCTACGGGCGGCAGCATTTCTTTTGCCACTGCAGCCTGAGTGAAATAACACACACGTTATTTCACAGCCCTTTTACACTGCACTTAAGTAACTTATAAGTCACCTATATGTCTAACCCTCACTTAGTGAAGGTTAGGTGCAAAGTTACTAAGTGTGAGGGCACCCTTGCACTAGCAAAGGTGCCCCCACATAGTTCAGGGCAATTTCCCTGGACTTTGTGAGTGCAGGGACACCATTACACGTGTGCACTACATATAGGTCAATACCTATATGTAGCTTTACAATGGTAACTCCGAATATGGCCATGTAACATGTCTAAGATCATGGAATTGTCCCCCCATGCCAAATCTGGTATTGGGGTGCCAATCCCATGCATCCCCGGGGCTCCACTACGGACCCCGGGTACTGCCAAACCAGCTCTCTAGGGTTTTCTCTGCAGCTACCGCTGCTGTCACCGAACAGACAGGGTTCTGCCCTCCTGGGGTCTGGGCAGCCTATTCCCAGGAAGGAAGAATAAAGAATTTCCTCTGAGAGAGGGTGTTACACCCTCTATTTGGAAATAGGTTTTAAGGGCTAGGGAGGAGTAGCCTCCCCCACCCTCTGGAAATGCTTTGAATGGCACAGAGCCAATCTACACCGGTTCAGGGAACCCCCAGTCCCTGCTCTGGCGCGAAACTAGACAAAGGAAAGGGGAGTGACCACTCCCCTGTCCATCACCACCCCAGGGGTGGTGCCCAGAACTCCTCCAGTGTGTCTCAGACCTCTGCCATCTTGAATTCAGAGATGTGATGGCACACTGGAGGCCTCTGAGTGGACAGTGCCAGCAGGTGACGTCAGAGACCCCTCCTGATAGGTGCTTACCTGACTAGGTGGCCAATCCTCCTCTGAGGGCTATTTAGGGTCTCTCCTGTGGGCTTTCCCCCAGATAACGACTTGCAAGAATTCACCAGAGTTCCTCTGCACCTCTCTCTTCGACTTCTGCCAAGGAACGACCGTTGACTGCTCCAGGACGTCTACAAAACTGCAACAAAGTAGCAAGAAGACTATCAGCGACATTGTAGTGCCTAATCCTGCCGGCTTTCTCAACTGTTTCGTGTTGGTGCATGCTTTGGGGGCTGCCTGCCTTCATCCTGCACTGGAAGCCACGACGAAATCTTCCATGGGTTGACGGAATCTTCCTCCTGCTCCAGCAGGCACCAAACCTCAGCGTCACCAGTACTCTGAGACCCCTTTCATCCTGACGAGCGTGGCCCCTGGAACACAGGTGGAGGACCCAAGTGACCCAGACTGCTCAGTGCTCCTGTCCAAATTTGGAGGAGGTAAGTCCTTGCCTCCCCTCTCCAGGCAGTAATCCTGTGCACCGCATGTACTGCAGCTGCTAGGGCTTCTGTGCACTTTTGCAAGGAATCCTTCGTGCACAGCCTAGCCCAGGTCCCCAGCACTCCGTCCTCCGGCTTTGTGAGACCCTCTTTTGTAGAGTTGAGACGACTGCTGTGCTCAGTCTTCTTGAACCCGTGTTCAAGGACTTCTGCGGGTGCTGCCTTCTTGTGCATGGGCTCTCTGTGTTGCTGAGGGCTCCCTCTGTCTCCTCTCCCAAGTGGCGACATCCTGGTCCTTCCTGGGACCGGGCAGCACCCTATTTCTTCAACCGCAACCTTTGCAGCTAGCAAGGCTTGTTTGCAGTCTTTCTCCAAAGAAACAACTCTGCATCCTCCAGCACTACGTGGGACATCTTCTGCATGAAGGAGAAGTTCCTAGCACCTTTCGTTGTTGCAGAATCTTCAGCTTCTTCCATCCGGAGCAGCCATTTTGCACCTTCATCCGGGGTACGACTCTTGGACTTGGTCCCCTTCCTTTGCAGGTCCTCAGGTCCAGGAATCCATCTTCAGTGCTTTGCAGTCTGTTGTGGTCTTTGCAGAATCCTCTATCACGAGTTTAGTGTGTTTCTGGGGAAGTAGCATCACTTTACTCCTACTTTTCAGGGTCTTGGGGTGGGGTATCTTGGACACCCTTAGGGTTTGCTTAAACTCCCAGCGACCCTCTACACACTGCACTAACCTAGGGGTCCAATCGTGGTTCGCAATCCCCTTTCAGAGTATGTGGTTTGTGTTGCCCCTAGGCCTATTGCATCCTATTGTATTCTACAGTGTTTGCACTATTTTCTAACTGTTTTAGTTACCTGATTTTGTTTGTGTGTATATTTTTTGTATTTTACTTACCTCCTAAGGGAGTATATCCTCTGAGATATTTTGAGCACATTGTCACTAAAATAAAGTGCCTTTATTTTTAGTAACCCTGAGTATTGTGTTTCTTATGATATAGTACCTATATGACATACGTGGTATAGTAGGAGCTTTGCATGTCTCCTAGCTCAGCCTAAGCTGCTTTGCTGTAGCTACCTCTATCAGCCTAAGCTGCTAGAATACTACTAATAAGGGATAACTGGACCTGGCACAAGGTGTAAGTACCATCAGGTACCCACTATAAGCCAGGCCAGACTCCTACAGCATATACAGACTCAATCTGTACCACTTTGAATGGTTGGAGCTCTCTTAAATAGGATGGGGATCAAAACTGCTGATCCCTTGGACACTCTCGCAAACTCAGGAAACCAGTGCGGTTTGGTTGTCATGAACCATTCCACAAGGTGCCATGAGACAGTGCACTGAAAGCACTACCTTCCCTCTTATTTTCTCTTGGGCTGGGTTTCCAAGGATTGTGATCTCATTCTGAGGGTCGAGTTTTATGATGGCCTTGTGATATGAGTGTGGAATAAATTACCATTCATAATACCTCTCCTAAAGCAATGGGGTGGGTGAGGATTTTTTAACTGAAGAGCATAATGGTGTTTCAAGGGTGCCTGCTCAAAGATAGGGAAAGTTAATAACCTTAATAACCGATATTGCATCTAGAGAAAACAAGTATCCATTTTCCTGTTGGTGTGAGAAGGGCCACTCTTCCGTTGTAGGGAAAGAGATTTCTTATTAATGTTTCTAGGGGAAGTGAGCATCTGTTGTAGGACACTGAAAACTCATTATAGTTTCCAAATAATTTCTGTTATGGTTTCTAGAGGTAGTGAGTTTGTGTTATGTTTGTGGAGACAGTACCAATTATTGTTTTTGGATGGAGTGAACTGTCTATAGGAAGCCTTCAGCCTTTCCCGGGGTGCTCTATGCCATGGCACGTGAGTGCTAAGTAGTTTAATTTAAGGGAAGGGCTTATGCATGTGTATGTGTTTTAATTGTGGTTTTTGATATTTAGAAGGCTGTCATGGCATGTGTGTATATAGATGGAGTTGTGTATATGCATATGCAGTATATCCTTGTTTGGCAGTCCCTCTGTCAGTTGATTGCTTTCATTTTCCATTTGAAAGAAGGAGCTGAGTCATGTTCAAGTTGTGCTGCTTCTCTGACAGTTGGTTTTATGTTACCTGGGTTGTCACTCTGTATTTTCAAAGTCTGCGTGTTGTGCATTTTTCTCTGACAATGTAGTAATTGTACTGCATTTGTGATGCCTATTTGTTACACGGAAGACTGTTCTAAAGAGTTAGTTGAAGACTGAAACAAGAGGCTAGATATTGTGTTACCATGGCTTCTGGTGGGGATTTAGCCATAGGCATAAGAGAAAGGTAAATAATATAAACAACATTTACATTAAAGCAATCAGATTACTCTTATCATTACTCCAGTGCTATCTTCAATTTCCACAGTAGCCCTCCGCCCGTAACAGAGTCTAGTTCTTGCCCTCATGTACCAAGCTTTGGAGAAAGAGTGGGAGCAGCTAAGATTGTGGTGAGGGACACAGGCATGTTTAGGGGTCCTTAGCTTCTCTTTCATGGTTTAGTATGCAGTGTGTTTGGGCTTACACAATGAATTGTGTTTTATGACAGGACAGCTCTGTAAGGGCAGGATATTTTTGCTTTCGCTTCAGGATCCGCCATACAAGCTTCGACCCTTCATGTTTCTGGCTGCAATGTATGTGCAGTCAGAACCCTGTCTGAATAACCAGGCCAAAGTAAAACTGGTTAAATACAAGGGATGATTTCCTTCTAGATCCACCAGGAGACAACTGACCTCTGCACAGGAAACCACACTTGTGTGTAGCCCATCCACATCCTGTTGTCCTCTGTGTACTCCCCCTTTGTACTAGACAATGACTGCCTCAAAAATAATAGACGCCCAATCAGAGCATCTGCACCACCTCTCGAGGAATCCATATTTTTGTTATCAGATGGTGGTTTCCTTTCCCCTTCTTCGTGAAATACAGAGAATAGGATTCAATAAGTTATTTTTTAACCTGGCTACCTTAACTTTTTTTACCATGACTTCCCCCCAGTTGCCCCGATGGTACATAAATACCCCTCTGAGGAAGACTGAATCAATAGTACAGAGTGATATCAGACCTGGAACAGGACTATGGAAGTTGCTGGTTTACTATGGAATTAGAATCAATTTAGGACTAGGAATGGCAGGAAACTGTACTGACCCCAAGGGCGGACAGAACGCTGGCCAATTCTGAGTGGCCTAGTGTTCCACACCTGTTATTACCGGATGCAGGAGCACTTGGCCTGGTTTATGAGGTGCACGTCTGTGGGTCCCCTGAAATATTCCACCTTCTAAGTCCAGCTTGAAATGTCTGCAGTAAAGTCTGCAGAATCGAGAATCTGCATGAGGTAAAACAACTGGTGTTCCCGGTTCTACATTCTATTCCTCATGCTGGGTATGACCTTCTATGCTTGTACCCACAATTTAAGGCCTCGTTGTGAGGTTCATGTTAATTCCAGTATAATCCCAAAGCCCACAATAATTCTACGGACTAGTTGTTTTCCAACTGGATACTACTGAAAGAGAATTGCCAGTGCCCCTGAAATTACCAATCCTCTAGTAAACCTTAATTTCTAAGGGGTCCCTAAGGGTCCTATTAGTAATCCCTGGGGAACCTAGCAATGTCTGTAATCACACATACGCACAATGTGTTGCAGCTTCTGCTTTGTCAGTCAAATGCATCACAATTAACTACACTGATGCACAGAAAGAAGGCACACTTTCTTAAGCTGGTCGTACATATTAATGCTTGGCAGTTAGTGTACCCTGTCATTTAGGGTGACAATGTACACTAACTGTCAAACAGTTAGGGTGGAAGCCCATTTAGCAGTAATAGCTAGAGGTAAACGTTTTTTGTAAGAACTTATTGGTCTCTCATATTGCCTGGCATTAATTCTGGTTCATTCCTCCTTCCAAAACTGCTTAAGCTTGATGTCTGGGAGCATTTGTTTAGGCACACGCACTTAGTATGCCATGCCACATCATCTCAACACACATGAAGTCTGGGGGCTTTGACTTGACCATTCCAAAAACCTGATTCTTTTTTCAGTCATTCAGTTGTAGAGTTACTGGCATGTTTGTGATCATTGTCTTAGCGCATCATTCTTTAGGCCAAGCTCTATATGTGAGGCAGCTGGTCTTCCATTTTCCTCTGGAATGTGCTGGTATAGAAAATAATTATTGGTGGACTTAATAATCGTGAGGCATCAAGGTTCTGTAGCTGTGCAGAAGGCACACATCATCACCATTCCACCATCTTGCCTGACTATATGAGGCTGTCATGGTGCTGAGCAATATTTGGTTTCCCCCAAACATGCAGTTGTGTACTATTTGAATGACTCAACTTTGATATAATCTGTCCTCAGGGCATGGTTCAGTCATTCTTGTGATTCACTAAGGTGCTGCATTACAAACCTATGTCATGCAGCAATGTTCTTTTTGGAGAGAAGGGGTTTTCTAACTAACCCCATGTCAACACTACACCATGAATCCAGTAATTTTTTGCTTTCATTTACTACATCTGTACATTCTGGGGCATCTGGCATTGTTAGAGTACAACTGGACCTATTGAATTATAACTTCAGAAACGGATTTGTTAAAGGAAGGTCAGTGATTGGAAACGTTTTTTGACAGGTGTCATCTAAAAAATATACTGCTCTCTTGTCATCAATTCCCCAGCCGACCTTGTGGCCTTATGCACTTCTTGGGAGGAGGATTTGGGCAGGATAGATGAATGAGATGGGCTGGATTCAATGCTTTTCCCTGAAAGTTGGCCATCTCAGCAAGGACGAGACTGGAACAACTCAAATCCCCACACAAGGTCTACTTCACTGTCAGGCGGGCTGTGGAAAATTGGAAAGAAACAATCCCCAAACTGTACTAGATGTCCCAAAAAGACTGGAGATTTGTTTCAAATTATAAAGTTGTGTCCAAATATTGAAAAGTACTGGAGGAAAATTGGGCATACAATGTCCATAGTACTAGGAAGACCAATTGACTTTTCACCTGAGATGTTTCTTTTGGGAATTTTTGAGGAAAATGACAGCTCGTGGAGTGAGTGGACCTTAGTAGGGCTGGGCGCATTGCCACCAAAACAGATATAGCTTGATACGGGAAATTGGATGCAGCCCCTGCAGATGCGATGTGGCTAAGGACATTGGACTGATGTTGGAAGATAGCGAATCCTGTTTACATGTCCAGAGGATGTCTGTCCTTGGTCGGACCACTTCCAGCTGAATATTTTATGAGAGATGATGGGGTTTCGCTTAAGTCCATATTATCCATATCTGTCACTGACGGAAAGGTCTTTTTTGTGTGTTCTGACTGCACAAAAACATATTAAAAAGCTTTATAAAATGAAAAAAGATCCGAAAAGTTTATCCTCGTCACATGGAGTCACTTGCTAAGGCTACAAAGAAGTGGACTATTTCTGAGTTTTATTGCACTTGTGGTTAAGCTCTGGACTGTATTAGTTACCTTACTTATAAAAGTGTTAAAATATATTGTATTTCAGGTTTCGGCAGTGCTTGAACAAAACATCTCGCTCTTGACTGTGATGGATGTAAGGGGATTAATGCCTTTGTGCAACTGTTGCTGACTCACACAGGCCCTCCCGCACAACAGGTGCTGCAGACAAAAGCTGCAGGTTGCAATCCGCCCAAAGCCATTATTTTCTTCAGCCTTTGCCATGTTTTGAAACATAAACTGAGTGAAACACAGGAAGGCGTGGATGCTGTAAAGCTGAAACGTGGTGGAAGATGAAACTAATTATTGTTTGTGTTTTAAAAGGCATCCATTTCCTTGTGCTCAAAGGTTGCAAACGACATTTAAAGTGAGTTAAATGGTTTGTGCTACCTCTAAACAGGGCAAGTTGCCAGTGAAATCCCAGCAGCGCGGCCATTTATATTCTGATTCCCTATTCTTAAAGGGAACTGACCTGCTTCAATAAAGACCAGTTGAATCAGATTTAGACCTCAGAAAGTCCATCCTGATTTAGAATAGGAATGTGTGTTGCCTTACAAATCTGCACAGATGTGTACAATACTGTCAAGCTCTACCAGATGTGGGGAGGAAGTGGTTGAGGCAGTGACAAGATTTCTCCTAAACTCATCAAAACGTTCAGCCTAGGAGTACAGCGGATTCACTGCAAGTCAAACATCTTTTTGGGTAGCTTTCGTCACCAAAAACCTAGATGCAAAATGTATGTTCTGCCCTTACAATGCAGCGCTTGAAATGGAAATCTAACATTACAGGTGTTTTCTATCCCAGAGTAACTGTTCACTGCTGAGAAGTGCTGTCAATCTCTAATTAAAAGTATTGTAGTAGTGCTGAGAAGTGCTTATACTCTGGCTTCCAAGTTAATGAAGTGCAGGTACTCAGTAGCTGACAGTACCTGCCTATTTAAAGCATTGTAAAGTGTATTCAGTGTTTAGGCCCATGCCATGCGAAATCCAGTTTCGGCTGCAAATATAAGTTTGCGCCCAAATCTGGATTCCAAATTGTGTGCAAATTGCACACTTCAATTCTCATAACAAGTGACCTCCTATTCCATAGGTAACAGGAGGATCCCAACCTTAAAGGAATTACAAGATCCACAGTAATACTGAGGATCTGGAGCCTCACCCCCACGTGAGAATCTGGGAAAAAACGGGGTAACATTAGGATTTACCATGGATTAGGTCTGGAATTACAGATTCCACTGGTATGTTCTGATTTCTAACCGGTCACTCAGGGTCTCTGTAACTGCACCATGCAGTAATAATTTGGTGAATATAATATTGGTAAATAGAGCAAAATTCCATCTTACACTCTCCAGAACAGGGAAACCTTGCTCTGTATTCATGTTACTCCCTAATCCAATGTCTGAAACTCAGGATGGTGTGCAAATGATGTGCTTGGTAACTGGGGTGCCACCAGTAATTGGTAATTAACTGAATGTAAAATGTTTACCTTAGACAGAGCAAAGTGAATAATGATCTACATTATCAACCAAAATGGTATTCTAAAATGATTGGTAGTTCCACATACTATATTACTGCACCCTCAGGGATTTCTGAGGACATATTGAATAGGTAAACCCTGGAGGATGACAGCATGGATAATGTGAATTACAGGCAGAAATCTGTGTGGATACACTGATTATCATGGTCATGCCGCATTCTTTAGGTACAACATGTAATGTTGCAAGGCACCACAAACTATCAGGACTTCTGAATGTGGTAATACTATGGTATTAGAGTTCAGAATGATGACCTAAGGGGGGCAGCCAGTCATCCCGCCATGTCAGCAGAAGCCGTGGCCACCATTCCCTGGAGGAGAAAGTCCTGCCACTTTAAGAGATCCCTGCCTCCCTAGCTGGGATGTCTGTAATGAAGTCACAATACCACTCACCGTTTGGATTCCTTTTACTTTGATATTCAAGGTTGAAATTGACAAAAGATTCTACCAACCTCCGCTTTGCCCACCCCACCCCTACCCACTCACGACTACCCCTGCTCATCAGTTTCTACTGCTGCCACCACCGTTCCATAATCCTTTTATTAGTACTCTCCTGTTTGGTTGTCATCTTCTCATTGCAGGATTTGCAGAGTTCCTTGAAAGTGAGGTATCATGTTTGCTTTGATAAGTAATGGTCGACGTTGAAGACTTCTAGTACATTTAGTTCCCTCAACCTTTGGAGCAGTGGTTCTTAACCTTTTGGCCTCTGTGGAACCCCTCTTAATCATTATTGAAATCCGAGGACCCCTCCTGAATCAGTTTTGGAATCTGGGAACCCCACTAAGTCAGTCCTCACTGCAAGCTGAACACCATGCCCTAAACAATTTAGGTCACCTGAACCACAAAACAATACAGAAACAAGTATTCATCAAACGAATACACAAATTATGAAATATGTTATTAATTCAAAGACAAATATCAACATTTTACTTTAAATGGGAGGAATGGAGCTTTTCTAAGTTCAATCGGGGCCACCTATTGCCCTTACTATATTCTGTTTGATGCACTTGCCCTGCTCCCGCTAATCAATCTGAGGATAACAACTTAATATTTACCCTCTTATTTCGAGTTCCGTCACAAATAAAAAATGTCCTGTTTTTTATTCTGCTTCTTTATTTATATAAAATTTAGTAATCTATTAATAGTATTTCATTTTCTAAGCGGTCGCGGTCCCCCTGAGAAGGACTCAAGGGGTCCTCGGACACAGGTTAAGAAATGCTGTTCTAGAGCATTGCAGTTCTTTGTAGTCTTTAGATCGATAGTCTATTGGTATTCCCCATTAGTTCCTAAATTCCTTTACCTCCCTGAGTTGTTGTCACCATTTTCTGCATCCCCAGTATCCACCAGATCTTCCCTGTCCACATAGTTTCAGTAGCAATTATTGTCCCACAGTGTGTTAATATGATCTGCTTTATCACCAAAGGCATGCATGATCTCAATGTCTGTGTCTATGGTCTGGCTTGAAAATCACTAGCAGAGGAGCTTTGGCTCCACTCACACATTGTGAGCCACAAGTACATGTTTTGATTGGGCAGACGTTGTGTGCTTCCCCGAAAAAGTGCTTGCCTTCCCAACAGCTGTGATCATTTTGTTTATCTAGGTGCCCGACATTGAACTTTGAGGGGCACATACATCACACGATAATGAAATAAGATGTCTTAGAAAACCAGGTAATTTATGGTGTTTTTCTCTGACAGCAGCAAAGATGGGAGGAGGATATTCATTAACCTACATGGAATTTTCGGTCTGGCTTCACAGTGCAACTATCACCTGACCGCTTACCCGACACCAATATTATTCTACATTTCTTTGCTTCCACACACATACATATCTATTCCCACACTATCAACTTGTAATGTTTCACAGTGTTCCTTTCCTCCTACATAGCCTTAATTGGTCTGCATCTGATGCTCTTTCGCCCAAGTCTTCAGGAATGGAAACTTTTTACTTGGTACAACCTTGTTGAGTAGTTGGTAGATGCGGCAGAGAACATGCCACTCATCATAATAGTTAAGGGGGAGTTTTTCGAAAGGAGTCAGCATCCTAGTCATCTCTTTTTTATACGTAGTTGTAATACCCAATGCCTGACCTGGCAATATCAAAAGCATTCTCTCTCTTGTATGCCACATTCTGCCTTAAGGTGACCAAAAGACTTTATTTTCCCCTTCTCAAACACATCTCATAATGTCTTACAGACCCCTTCCTTCTTCGCTTAAAGACTTGTCTATTAAACTCCAGAGTACAGTATCTGTTTCTCCGCAAGCATGTGAATGGGGAGGAATGTGAAGCCAGTTCTTTTTGTGTCTCTATTTTAAGTTTGATTAAGCTTTTATTAACATTTAGTTTTCCTGTTCAAATAGACATTGTACAACAAAAATAGGTACATCTGGACCTGTGGTGAACAACAAACCAGCCCTGAAGAACCTTTCCCCTCCTCCTCAGCAGTTTTAACCATCCCGCGTCCCAGCAATCCCAGATTAAATGAACCTTTAAGTTATTATAATGACCAAGAGCTCATCTCTTTAAATGCCTACTATGACCATGGCTGAACTCCGTAAGTCTTTGTGTTGCCTGTAAACAGTTGCATAATAATCATCTACATTAGAGGGCTCTAGCAGTTTCAGGGAATCGTTTTGGGCAAGATAGTTCATTGAAGTCTACTGAAATAGTCCAGCAGATGATCCCATTTTATAGGAAAAGCTTTCTCCTCACCTCGTGCCATATTTGACGGTTTCTCCATACTAAGGATCTGCCAGGCTTTGATCCATGTATGTTCGGAAGGCAAGACTTGCTGTCCCCAAAGATTTAGGATAATTTGCTTGGCTGCTGGGAGGAGGTGGGATATTAGTTAATCCAGAGTGTGGTAGAGTGGATAAATATCTGATATGGGGCGCCCCAGTAGGATTACCTCTGGACATCTACCCAGATCTGACCTTGTGACGTCTTGCATCGTAGTCAACAGCGAGGTCCAAAAAGGTTGCATTCTGTGACAAGACCATAATATGTGGGTAAGGGACCCCTCCTCCATGTACCCCCTCCAACAAAGAAGGCTGCCTACCTTCTTCATTTTAACTAAACGTTTTAGGTCATAATACCAACGATACAAAATGTTAAACAGTCTCTCTCTCTAGAGTGCAACACAAAATTATTAGGTCAGATTAGGACTTCCTCCCATTGGTCCTCGTCCAGGGTGATGTCCAATTCCCTCCCTCAGGCCTGTTGAAAGGTGTGTCTGGTAGGGCGTCATGTATTTTTAAGCAAGTTATATATGTATATATAAAAAGAAATGGCATGTTTGTCATCTGCGCGGTGCAGGACAATGGTTCTCAACCTTTTGCCTCCTGAGGACACACACTGAATCACTAGTGAAACCCGGGGGACCCCCATGCAATTTGTAAGATTTAAATTTCAAACAAATAAAACAGTAATTTGCAACAAATAAACAAACAAATACACACCAAACAGGGGTCACTGGCCACTGATGAGCTGGTGTGTTCTCAGTGGCGGCATGCTGTGATTTCTTAGTGTGCCACCATCTCGTCTTCAACTCTGCCTGCCCTGCGCTCTTCCTCTGCTCTGTGGTGCGGCCGCCTTAGGGCCTGTCCCTGTCCTCACTAGCTCTTGAGCACTCCACAAGCCTCACGGCCATGCAAGGATGTCAGTGGGGTCCTGGGACCTCCCGCTAATTATACAGATGAGCCAGGCCCGGAAGGGTGCTCCACACTCAGGCGTCTGGTGCCATAATGGGCTTGTTCACATCTCCCACATGTCTCTATTTTGACCCAAACTCTTGGGGTTGTATTGGTTACCAGACACATTTATATCTTATTATCTCTTAGGGTCCTGGGAGCCCATGGAAGATCCTGGGAGGATTTTCGCTGGGTCATTAATAACCCCTTTATTGCTGTCCCTCCTGATCCAATCAATAAGGTATTGAAGGTGTGCTGTGCAGATGTAGTTGAGTAAGTTCAGCACTCCTAATCCCCCCTGGTCTGGTCCTGTTGTATAGCTACTTTAGCCATATTTTAGACATTATTTTATCAAAGTAGGCCTGCCTTGTGCACTTTAGTCCAGTTACATTTTATTCAGCCTCGCTTTATTTTTCTACCAATAGCCACATGTGTGGTGTTGTTTTATTTCTCTCAATCTAATTGTTCTTTTGACTAGAAAGCTTTACGTTCTCAGTAGGATATTAATTTCACTTTGTGCTTTCTTCAAGGCTACAGTCAGATAGGGTTGCCAGCAAAAGTTGCATGCTCTGTCTTCAAACTTTCGTAGAAACACACATATTCCTACCTGGGGACCCTTTCTTGGAATGTCAACTGTTTTATTACAATAACAATCTTTTGTCCCATACACGTTAGAGTGAGATTCCAGCCAGATGACCACGACTGCATGCTGATTGCTTTGCTACAGCTGCTTGCCGAGACTGCCGAACCCCTTCCTTACATGGGGATGGTGTCTCTCTAGACTACAAGCTTCCTTACTCAGGTATGAGGGATGACGTCTTCCCGGGGGAGAAACCTGAAGGGCGGATCACGGCTTATTATGCTGTGTTCTAACATAGCTAAGGTTGGAGGACTGTATATCACGCCTAGTGACAGTATGGTGAGACTGTTTTTGTCTTTCACTCTCCTCGTCACAATTTTGCTTTTATTGTGTTTTATCATCCTAGTTATTTCAATACATGCCATTTTATCTAAGAAGTAATTACTTCAATAAATCCTTATTGAACTATATTCTGCCTCTGTTTGTCCTTGCCTGTGTGAGACTAATGGAACTGAGAGAAAAGGATGAGATCTGATCGACCACGATTCCCCTGAGGAAACTTTCTTGCCATACGCCCGGTTTCCACGATCATCCCTGTTCTTGGACAGAGGTGAGGTGCTGCTAGTTAGCCGGAAAACCCGGATTAGGCCGACAGGTGTCACATGGTGTGGAATTGTACTTAGTACATAACAATCTATGCAATCTTCCAACCCAAATCCAGTAGCCTCATTAGGATAATGAGAACCTACGTGACAGTCCCTGCTGTGCATTGCCATTTGCTAAGTCTCACTTTCCCTACAGTATGAATTCAGAACAGCTAAGTTGCAGTTCTGCATTATACTTTACTTTTTTATCTTCAGTGCCATTGTCTGAGTAAGAATATCATCTTTACGCTGCTTTACACCTGAGCCAGGAGAGTGAATTATTTTTCCAACATCTCAGTTCACCCTTTATTGCTGTCCTTCATTTTTGTAAGTTTACTTCCTTAGTTTTGTACCCTTGTCTTATTCCCCTTCGTATATGGATCCATTGTGATATATTGTGTTATTTAGTCTTATCTTCACTATAGTAGCAGATAAGGTGGTCCATGTCTGATTCAGGTTACCACCAGGCCAGCATAGTGGAAAAAGTATCCCGTTCACAGTACAAACTCTGTCTGGATATCTTCTAGGGAGATCAAGCAAAGCACTCATTGGGATATAGGCCCCTCAACTGTTCACAGACCTCTTCCCACCAGGCCTGGAAAGACATATTTGCAGCCGTTTGTCGCACCGGTGCCAGTATCCACAGCAGTAATTCCTGATTGAAGGGGGCACATCTCAACACCATTGTGACCAACTTTTGCCAAAGATTGGCCGTCTGCCTCACCATGAATGGGATGTCGCCTGAGACACCAGCCCCGTCCACTAAAATTGAAAGTAGCTGGCCTACATCCACCATCCCACAGAGCAAGAGTTTCTCCCAGTTGTCCCTAAAGTCCAGCCATCTGGGATCATGCTGCATATGAGCGGCATAGTAATTCAGGTCAAGCCGCAGCACTTCCAGGCTGCCGGCTTCGTAGCACCAGGTCAGGGTGGACAAAGCTACTCTGCTACCTTTTCAGACCCAGAGGAGAGAAACAAGAATCGAGTGCAGCTCTTTGAATACCCTGGCAGGCAGAGAGCAAGGGAAGTTCTGAATAAAATATTAACAGCCTGGCAGGAATACATCTTAGAGTTGGCCAGCCATTCCAAAAGGTGATGAGGCCCTCAACAAGTCCAGCACCCTTCCCACATTAAGATTGGGTTGCTGCGCCCTAGCGTGTGGAACCATAACCTCTAAGTTCTTAAAATGTGTTAACTCCCAGCATAGACCAACATCCATTAGGGTCTCCACTGGGATCTCCACTAGCACTGCCAGGGGAAACAACAGGGACTTACCACAATTAATCTGCAGCCCCGATACAGTACCAAAGTCGTCCAGAAGTTGTACCAGGATCCTAAGGGAGTCCCAGGGCAAGGCGAGGTAAAACAGTGCATCATCTGCATATAAGGATATAATATGCCTGGTGTCACCCAGCTGAATGCCCCAGTCGCACAGCTCCCATAGTTCCCACACCAGCAGGGGTGCCATTGCAAGTGCAAAGAGAAGTGGGTTAGAGGGCAGCCCTGGCGTGTCCCCCGACCTAAAGCACAGCTTTCTGAGCGGGACTGTCCCATTTGCACTCAACTCGATCAGTGGGCTCGGGGTAAAGGAACCGAATGCAGCCCCTGAACTGAAGACCAAATCCCATGACCCAAAGCATCTCAAGCAGATAACATCAGTCAACAGTGTCAAAGGCTTTCTCCAGGTCATTGGAGCCATCTCAGTCACATCCTTCTTGACCTTGTGCATTACATGCGACAAACGCCAGAAGTGCATCCCAGTGTTGCGACCCGGGATAAACCTACATTGGTCTTTATGAACCAGAGTGATCATAAAAGTATTCAAACGAGCAGCCAACAACTTGCATAGGGTCTTCACATCAAAGTTTATGATGGTGAGTGGTCTATATGCCGAGAGATCTGATTTATCACTGCTAGGCTTAAGCAACATACAGATGTTTCCTTCTCTCATAGAGGGTGGAAAACCCCTGACTCCCTTGCCTTGAGGAACACCTCAAGTGGGCCCTGTGTGACCACAGTGGACAAGTCCTGGAAAACCTCAACAGGGAATCCATCCCCCTCAGAGCCTTGGCCATGGTAACACTCACACAGCCGCCTGCAACTCCTTCAGGTCTAACCTGGAGTCCCGCTCCACAGCGGCCATTTCCTCAAGTCTGGAGAGACCCAGTCCATCAAGGAAATCCCTGTACCTATCCGGAGTAACCCGAGGGTTTGCTCTATATACTTGCTCCAGATGACTCTGAAATGCGGACACCATGCCCACTCTGGTCGTCACCTTGACGCTATCAGGGGTCACCAGATGGGTCTTTAGAGACAGTGCATTCTCTCAGTGCTGGATCCAAGCCAGCAGACTGCCTGATTTGTCACTCTCCTTCTACAGTGACTTTCTATATTGTTTCAAAGTGTACTTGTCTAGACAGTACCATATGTATTGGCTATACACCATCGCTATGCCATTTCAGCTCTACAGGAGTCACAACCCATCAGGTCCTGAGCCTGCATCACGGGCAGTTTTATCTCCCCCGCTCCAAGATCCACCTGGAGTTGTCTCTGAACACCACATATCAGTCCCATACAGGTTCTGCGCAGGACAGCCTTAAGCATGCCCCCCTTCCCGGGCCATATTTGGCCCCAGAGACCACCACCTCCCTGGGGCCGGCCCTGTGCAAACAAAATGAGGGGGGCCATGCAGCCCCCCTCCTAGAGCCAATAATGGCCCTGGTTATCACCACTCCCCAGGATGGCTCCCTATCTCCTGAGGTGCCCACCTTCGGGAGATAGCATTTTGCTTTCATTTGGCAGGAGCTTTGACAGCTCCCACCAATTGAGAGCAAACTGTAAGTCCACTCCCAGCAGACAGAAGCAGGAAAACTGCTTCTACTCGCTGGGAGTGGACTTTTCATCTGTTTTCCTGCCCTCTGTCAGGAAAACAGATGAAAGTATTGCTGCAGTATGCTGGGAGAAGTATTCTTAGCTGCTTACTGCGAGCAGGAGAAATGCCAGCTCCTGCTGGAGACGGGAAGTCAGCAAGGTCCAAGGGGGCCTTGAGGACCCCCCTACAGTCCCCATCACATATATGGTAGTGGTATTCAACGCCTTCCCGCCTTTTTTCAGGATGATGGACGGCTTACCAAAAGGCTCCCTCAGCACATTTCTCACCGATTTTGGACATTCGTTCTCAATACGGAGGAATATAAGCACATCTCCTACAAACAAAGCAGCACTTATTGCATACAATTGAGAGGAAGTACCCTTTTTTGGTGGAGATTCAACTCTTTGTAGTCACGGCCTCTTCTGTACATGAGATTCGTGTTATTGAAGATTTCTTATAAAGACGCTTGAGGAACAATCACATTGCCAAAATTACAGACACATAAGGTCATTGGAGACATTATTACGGGGTCCTTTACACAGCTGTAGTGTGGAATATGCACTATACATCTAGCTGACGAGGTAGCACTTACTAAGTAGCCAGTAGAAATACTTCAGTTGGGTAGACATTTTGGGCAAAACTATGTCCTCTTCTTGGTTAAATAAGCAGTTCAGGATGCATTCTGGCATTGATGCTCACTTCACAGAAATTAAACATCAACCTCCCCCCAGGGTGCCTAAGGGAGAACCACAGGAGCCAGGCCTATGCCTATGGCCAGACCCTGTGGCCAACCACCACTGAGCATGGCTGAAGGGCTTATGTGGTGTGGGGGGTTGGATGCCTACATGGGGTTGGCTGCTGCAGCCAACCTCTGCTGGACACAGCTGAATGTCGTGGGTGCTGCCAGGCTCTGCGCCAACCCCTGTCACGCACTGCCAAAGGCTGTTCATGGCAAGGGGTTAAATGCCTATGGAGGGTTGGCCAGGGCCTGTGATCAACTCCCCTGCCGTGCATGGCCAAAGGCCGTGCGTAGCGCCAGGCCCTGTGTCCAACCCCTATCATGCCCTAAGGTAACTAGAATTCACACCGACCGCCATGCACAATTGTCTTATCAACAATTTACCTGCAAATTTTGCAGTGATATTATCAATGATGTGATAGAAGATGTCATGAGTGATGTAATATGTGGGGTAAGTAGTGCATGGCAAGGGTGCGATTTATACTTACTTTAGAGCATGAGTTATGTTTGCTTGATATAGCTCTAACTATATCTGCTGAAGTGCTATAGGTTTTTTTTTTATAAATCTTTTTTAAATTCATTTAACCAAGAGGGAACAACATCAATACATGACAAATATTTACATACAGTATATTCCTTGACCCAATCTCTGGTTCCGATCCTTTCTCTTCGATCACATTGGAGCCTTTATAGCCAAGCCTGGTATTTCGACCTCAGTGAGCTCAGTTATCCTCTCCCTCCCCCCCTTGCTCTCCACTTCCATTCCTTAAATCCAATCCCGTGTATGCACTCTATGCCCCCCAAATCTTGTCCCACTTTTTGGTACAGCCCCTCCCTTTATATATCACCCACTCTGCCCTCTGGCACCAATCTAAGTCTTTTTCCCACTCAGATAGATCTGGGACCTCCTGTCTGCCACTGTCACGATCTGCACAATGCTTCTCACCTTTGACTGAAAAAATTGAAAGAGCACCCGGTCTTCTGCTGGTTCTGGACTGACCTAGATAAGGACGACCCTTTCTAGTAGCCACGGTGCTGCTTGACAGAAAACGCCAAAGCAGACCGTACCCTCCAGAAGGAGTCCCAGAGGAAAAAAACAAAAAATGAGGGAAAAACCTCAAACAGGAACTCCTGAAAAAGAGGAAAAAACAAGAGTGAAAAAAGGAAAAACAAGTGGAAAAAATCTCAATCAGAGCAACAGGAACTGAAGAAAACAGGACGAACAGGAGCGAGGATCACCACCAAGAGGAAGTGTTTGCAATGCAAAGAAGACCAGGACTGAAAGGCTTATATACTAGAAGACAGGAAGTGACAAAGAGGAAGAAAGAGCAACACCATCTTGGATTGGGAAAGCCAAATAGGAAAGAATGGGAAAACAGTAGCAGTATAAAAAGAAAAAGAAAGAAGGCATGCTGGGAAAAAGGAACACCAAGAAGAAAACAACATGGACAGCCAAAACAAGAAAAAGAAGTAAAGGTGGAAAGGAAAGAAGAAAAAAGGAAGAAAGAATAGGATCCAGAGCAGGTAAAGGTATCAGTTCTGCAGGCAAAAAGAGCAGCGCAACCAGGAGCATGAAATGTGCTTATCCGTCTGCGCCGAAAACTAAGAAAATAAAAAACCTGTAGAGCGCGGCGTCACCGCCCCATGCCCTGGCGATATTTCGTTTTGCAATCCCCAGGGCTAATTTTAACCAGATCTCTTGGTGTTGTGGCCATGAGGCCTCCCCCTGTATCCCCAACAGCAAAGTCTTAGCATCTAAGGGTACCCTTAAGGCCCCGATCCTTGACATCACTTGGCACACTTGGGTCTAGTACCCCTTTATCAGGGGGCATTCCCAAACTATAAGAAAAAAGCTGCCTACTTTAGTGCACCCCCTCAGACATTATGATGAGGTTGCCCTTCCAATTTTGTATAATAGTGTTCTAGTGTAGTATGATCTATGAAGTATTCGTAGTTGGATCAATCGGAATTGCGCCCTTATTGCTATTTCTCAAGGTTTCTTCAAGGCCTCCCCCCATTCCTCATCATCTAGAGCCCCTAAGTCCTCAGACCAAGCTTCTCTCACACCCCCCAATTACATCTGGTGCATTATACATTAATTTCTTATAGATCACTGAGATCCCATTCTCCGGGATGGGTTCCGTGAGTACCCTGTCTTCCAAAGGGGAAAAATCCTGCAACTCCTCACCTTCTATTATATGTTTCCAGAGTGCATGGCCCAACCGAATATATCGGAAGTACTCAGTTTCCCTGAACCCAAACTCACCTCTGAACTCTTCAAATGTGATCATGGCTGACCCTCTCCACACATCTCCCAAATGTTCAATTCCTATCAGATCCCACTGTTTAAACCCAGACAGGCCCCTGACCTCTGCCAACAAATCACTTTGCCAAAGTGGAGTGAGCTCCATTAGTCTGTCCCCCTAACCCAGAAACGCATTTGCCTCCTTCCACACTTGTACTACTATCTGTGTGTATTGTGGAAGTAGTTTTACACATTTGGCATCTCCTAATAGGGCCTCTGGACCTCCCCTTCCCATTGTACTCCTGTCCACTCGGTTGGCTGGGTCCTGTTGAACTGCAAAATTCCACTCATTAACCGTAAGAAGGCTCGCAGTCCAATAATACTTTTTAACATCTGGGATTGCCAATCTCCCATCGTAGACACTGTTTTGTAGTTTAGCCAATGAAATCCTGGGTGTTCCCCCGTTCCATAACAGTTCGCGCACCTCCCTATCTATGTTCCGAAAGACCTCCCCGGGAACCCTGTAGGGTGTATTCTGTAAAACATATAGTAGTCTGGGTAGACTAATCATTTTATATAGTGCGTCTCTTCGCATTAACGTTAGTGGGAGACCCCGCCAATGTGTGACATCCTCCAATAGTCTCTCTACCTGTGGGTGTAGATTCGCTCAGAGGAATTTCTGGGTGTCCCTTGTGACATGTATTCCCAGGTATTTAAAACCCTCAGTGTGCACCGGGGCCTCGCAGTCCCTGGGCAGGCTGGGTCTGTCTCTAGCCAGTGGATACACGACCGATTTAGACCAGTTAATAGTGCAACCCGAGTGATCTCCAAAGATCCGGAAAATTTGCATAAGTCTGTCAACAGTTACAGTGGGCTGCGTTACATAGAGCAAAATATCATCCGCATATAGCGATATACGTTCCTCCCATCCATCGGGGGCCTGAATTCCCTGCAACAGTGGGTCGCAGCAGATCCACGCTGCCAGCGGATCCAATGCTAAGGCACGTAACATTGAGGACAGAGGGCATCCTTGCCTGGTCCCACTCTGCAGCCCAAACTCCCGGGATCCTACACCATTTACTCGAACCCTCGCCCTGGTAGAATTTTATAGGGGTTGCACCCAGGTGCAGAATTGGGGACTAAATCCAAATCTCTCCAGGGTGACAAATAGGTAATACCCCTCGAGGGAATCAAAGGCCAACCTGGCATCTAAAGCCATTAATACCGACTGCTCCACCGACGGGGCATTAGTTATATGAAGCACGCCATAAAGGCGGCGTAAATTAAGCTTAGTGCTCCTATTGGGCATGAAACCTGACTGGTCGGGGTGAACAAGAGTGGCTATCACTCCCTTGAGTCGTGACGCCAAAGCCCTGGCCAACACTTTAACCTCCACATTTAGAAGGGAGAACGGTCTGTAGGAAGCACATTCCCTCGGCTGCTTACCCTCCTTATGTAGCACTTCTACTGTTGCAATTCTTTGGTCATCTGGTAGGCATCCTCTCTCATAGGATTCTCTTAGCATGTTTATCATCGGCTTCACCGACGGGGCATTAGTTATATGAACAATCACACTAGCTAACCCCTTGTACATCTCAATCGGGAGGCTGTTTGGGCCTGGTGCCTTCCCGGATTGTATGCTTCAGATTGCCCCCAGCAGTTCCTCTTCTGTTAGGTCAGCCTCAAGCCCCTCACTGTCTTCCTCGGTGAGCTTCCCTAAGGGGACGTCACTAAGGAAGTCCGCACAGTCTTCCCTTGTCACTTCAGTATACACCCTCATAATATGTTGCAAATGTGTCTGCAATAGCCTTGCTTGCTGTTTGCACTACCCCGTCCCTTGAGTTAACACTTAGCACCCAGGATCGCTCTCTATCTCCTTTCCAACCATGCCAGCAATTTAGTCGCCTTCTCTCCTACATCGTAAAGCCTGCGTTGTGTCACCACTGCGTGTTCGTGCACCTGATTTTCCGCCAATTCTCTCAGCTCCTGTTGACGCAACCTTAATTGATGGGGGTCGGCCAACTTCCCGGAGTCCCGGGCCATCCCTTCCAGCCTGGCTATGTCCCTCTCTATAGTAACACATTCTAGTTGAGTATCTTTCTTTCATGCCCCCATTATTGCTTGTGCCTGTCCCCCTACAACAGTCTTGAAAGCCTCCCACAAAACTCCTGTTGAGGAGACCAATCCCCAATTCTCATTAAAGTAACGTGCCCTCCCTAAGTTTTAGTTGTATCTCCCTGTCCCTCAAACTCCACGCATCCAGGCAGGGTGGCAACCCAGAGTCTCTGGATGGACCCCTCAGAAGGACCTCCACTGGGGAATGGTCCGAGATCCCCCTCGCCTGATGGATCGCAGATCCAAACCACGAGGTCTGGGCTCTGTGGGTCAGGATGTAGCCTATACGAGAGAAACGTCCATGTGCCGCTGAGTAATAGGTATAGCCTCGTCCCTGGGGGTTACCCTCTCTCCACAGGTCCTCCTGGTTGAAGGCTCTTGCAAAATGTAGTAGTGGATCTTCCCCTTTCCTCCCTTCCCTTAGTCCCAATCTATCTAGCTCCACATCCATAAGTGAGTTCATGTCTCCCCCCAGTACCAGAAGCCCCACCGGAAGGCCCACCAGAAGTTCTCCCACCTCCGGGAAAGTTGCATCCTGAAGTTGTGGTGGGACATACACTAAGCACAAGTTTAGTGTTGCACCCTCCCAGGTGCCTGACAGTACCACATACCTTCCAGTGCATTCTGCCATACTCGTTGCGGGGTGAAAGCCACTGTTTTCCTAATTAGGATCCCCACCCCTCTCGAATCCGTAGTGTAGCCCGAGTGTGCTCTTAGTATATATCCAAACCCATCCAAGGCTTTGTAGTAGTTCCCTTTAAGATGCGTTTCCTGCATCATTACTATGTGGGGGAGCATAACGTTTCACGTATTGTAGGACCAAGGTGCATTTCACTGGGTTACCAAGGCCATTAACGTTCCACGATCAAATAGTTACGTTTGTATTCATGTAGTGTGTTGTTGCTGGTGACCTCCACCTGGGACCGGAAACCTGGTTCTCCAAAGGTGATTTCTCTCCCTCCTCTGCGGTCTAGTACCTCCTGTCTAACTGCCATATAACATCCCTCAAACTTTAAAGTGTCGCAGATCAAATCTCTGCACCCTTTGAACCTGAATAACAAAACAATTCCTCTAAACTCCCCCTTCTTTCTACCATGCTGGGTGAGTTAGAAAATACCCACCCCCCTAACATGCAGAGCGCCTGTCGCCCGAACCATACATACTATCATGGGAGGTGAGCCTGCGCCTGATCAATATGTTTCCAATATTAAAGCATGTAGTCTATCAGTTTACCTACCCTGACGAGTTAGAATTTTTCCTCCACTCTCAGCCCCTGAGTGCGCATATTAATGGTTCATCCGCCGCATCCACCTGCCACTAGGGCAGTGAATCCACAATGTCTGCCGCTAACAAAATATCCTTCATGTATCCTTTGTAGTTTGCTTCATTTGTCACCTCCCCTGTTGGGACGGAGGGCCCTCGGTCCCCCCTTCAGCAGTTCCATGCAGGTGCTTATCTCCAGAGCGTCCCCTGCCCGCCATACCCCATCCTTCGAGCCATTCCCATGTCTCCTCCGGTGATGCAAAATGCCACGTCTTTCCATCCCCTAGGACTCGCAGACTTGCTGGATACAGCAATATATATTTCACCGCTTTGGTGCGCAGTGCCCTTTTGACATTTTCAAAGCATTTCCTATGGCGCTGCACTTGGGGGGTAAAGTCCGGATAGAGGTGGATCACTGCATTGTCTATTCGCAGGTCTCCATGTGTCCTATCTGCCTGCAGTATTGCATCTCTGTCTCTATAGGTCAAGATTCTTGCAATAATCGACCGCAGCGGGGCTTCTGGCCTAGGAGGCACACCCGGCATCCGATGTGCACTCTCGACGGTGAAGAAATTTGTCAGCCTCTTTGGTTGCAGCTTGTTCAGCACCAGGTCCTCCACAAATAGGTCTACACTGGGGCCCTCCATTCCTTCTGGCACTCTTACTATGCGGATGTTATTGCGGCCGGCCCTGCCTTCCTGGTCTTCCAACCGGGCAGCCATCACCAAGCTTTGCTCCTCCAATCTCCTCGTGGTCAGGAGCAAGCCCTCGATATGCGTTTCTGACACAGCCATCTTTTCGGAACTGTGTCCGAAATCTGCCCTCAATAAATTCACCTCCAATGTCACAGTGTTTAGGCTTGATTGGTGAGATCGAGCCGCAGAGATCCTGAATGGCTGCCATGGTGGACCACAGGGAAGGCTCACCACACTGTGTTAGGCCCACTTCTGGAGTCTCGTCACTTGGGGCCTGGAGCTGTCCCCCAGAGGCCATCTTCACTGTGTACCTGTTCAATTTATTTGCTAGCAGTGATTTGGACACATTGCCCTTAACTATGTCCCAGAGGTAATGTTGCGTCCTGCCCCGTTCTAGGCCTGTGTTCCGTTTGTGCCCCCACTTAAGGCCCAACTATGTGTGGGGAGTACTGGGCAGAGGAGCGAAGCCAGAGGGGGTGGGGGGGAAAGACCCTCTCCCCGACTGAGTCATACTTTACTCAGCTCCCTGTGTTGTCACCAGGCAGTCTCTTTTCTGTGGCTTGTTCCTGAAGTACTGTCCAGAAGGGGTCCATCACCTCTCCGTCACCTGTGATTGACACTCACCAGCGGCCGCCAATCGCCTTCGCTGAACATCCAGGGCTGTGGATCGTAGCTCCGACCCTGTGCTCTGTTCCTCAATGTAAAGGGGGGGGGGGGCAAAGGGAGGGCTTGAGGGGAGGAGGGGTCACCACCCTCCGGCAACCCAACCGGCCTGTCACCCCAGCTCACCCGCCCTCTGCCTCCTAACCTGCAAGGGTCCTCCAATCGCCACTCCACCTCCGTTTCCGCCACCGACACTCAGATATTCTCCACCAGTGGCCACTCAACTGCGGTCACTGCTCTGGGCCCCTTTAAGGGTGGGCGAGTCGCCTCACAATGCTTGTTCAGCCCCACTAATCCGCTCCAGCCGCCATCTTGGCTGGGCGGCGCGAGCGGTGAAATCTCCTCTCCTCAGCAGCAGGCTTGGTTCTCCTCCTTCCAACCCTGTCACAGTGTATCCATTGGAGAGCACGTCTCAGCAAAGTCAGAGGTCAGCAGGGCAGCAGGGCAACATCAGAGCAGCAGTCCTTCTCAGCAAAGCAGTCTAGATGAGTCATTTGGCCATCCAGGCAGTTCCTCTTGCCAGGTTGCAGGTTCAGGTCCTGAAGTGTCTGTGTTGGTGGGGAGACCCGGTTTATACACCCAAAAATGCCTTTGAAGTAGGGGAGACTTCAAAGAGTGGTTTTGAAGTACACAAGTTCCTCTTCCAGTACAGGCCTGTCTGTCAGGGTCCCAGTAGGGGGTTTGGCAGTCCATTGTGTGAAGGCAGGCTACTAGCCTTTGAAATGTAAATGTCAGGTCTCCCACCCTTCCAGCCCAGGAAGATCCATTCACCATTGAGTATGCAGATGAGTGCAGGTGTGACTGAGTGTCCTTTGTTTGTGGTTGTCTGGGTGAAGTGCACAAGGAAGCTGTCAACCAGCCCAGCCCAGACGTTTAAGTGCAGAGAATTGCTCACTCTGAGAAAGTGGCATTTTCTAAAATAGTAATACAAAATCCAACTTCACCAATAAGCAGGATTTTCTATTACCATTCTGGCCATAATAAATATGACCTGTTTGCCCTTTTCTGATCAGCATCTACCACTCAAGAAGTATATGAGGGCAATCCCAATGCTAGTCTGTGAAAGAAGCAGGCCTCCCAGTGGAAACACATGTAGGGGTCTTTCACTAAAATGACATATAAAACACATATGTACATGTCCTGCATTTTATCTACATAGCACCCTGCCCTAGGGGTTACCTACGGCCTACCTTAGGGATGACTTATATGTAGAAAAATGGGAATTTAAGGCTTGGCAAGTACTTTTAAATGCCAAGTCGAAGTGGCAGTGAACTGCACACACAAGCCTTGCAATTGCAGGCCTAAGACATGGATAAGGAGCTACTTATGTGGGTGGCACAATCAGTGCTGCAGGCCCACTAGTGGCATTTAATTTACAGGCCCTGGGCACATGTAGTGCACTTTACTAGGGACTTAAAAGTAATTGAAATATGCCAATTGGGTATGAACCAATGTTACCATGTTTAAGGGTGAGAGCATATGTACCTTAGCACTGTTTAGCAGTGGTAACATGCACAGAGTCCTAAACCCAATAAAAACAGTGTCAGAAGAGCGGAGCGAGGCAGGCAAAAAGTTGGGGGATGACCACCCTAAGGTTGTCAGGTCTCATATATATATATATATATATATATATATATATATATATATATATATAGAGAGAGAGAGAGAGAGATAGAGAGATAGATAGATAGATAGATAGATAGATAGATAGATAGATAGATAGATAGATAGATAGATAGATAGATAGATAGATAGATAGACAGACAGATAGCTAGATAGATATACCTATATTAGCATAATGAGCTATGGACCCAACACTGTAGTTATGTGTGCTTAGGCTACCATACGAAATACTGAAATGAACATTACTCATTCCAAAAGTGTAGTGGTTTGCTGCTATCTTGAAAGGATCACAATCACTTCCAGTACTTCAACAGGGGGAGGCAACACACAACAGAAGACCAAGCAAGAGGCATCCAATCTACCTTATTCTTTACACTAGGAAATCTTTAGCATGCAGATGATCTAGCCTTGTCACTCACACACACTAGCATAAGCAGAAGACGTCTCACATCAATATCTGTGCACTCCAAGTAGGCCTGAAGATCAACGGGAAGAAATAGGAAGTCATACCACTCACATCGCAAAACCTTCACCACTCAAGGTGGATGGGGAGGACCTAGGTATGACTGAAGAGTTCACCCACCTGGGCAGTGCTATCAGGCATGATGGAAAGGCAGGCAGTGACATCAAGAGCACCCTGAACAAGGCCAGGAATGCCATCAGGCTACTGAACAATGTGTGAAGGTCATCTCATTATAGCACCAGTACCAAGCTGAGGCCTTACCAAAGCTATGTTTTAGCCCCATTCTTGTGTGGATAACAATACTGCCAGATGCCGAAAAGTGACATCACCAAACTATCAGCCTTCCACACCAGCAACCTGAGAAGAATCTTACATATTTTCTGACCATGAACCATCTCCAACCAGGAACTGCCCACCTGATGCAAGGGGTCATTGACACCATCATTATGAGAATAACATGGAGATGGACAGGACACACTATCAGAAGATAACAAGACTCCATCACAAGAACAGGACCCCAGAAGGCAAACAGAAGAAATGCATACCATGGAACACCTGGAGGCAAACTGTGAAAACAGAAATGATGTCCCTGAACCACAGCTGGGGCACCACAACAAAACGTATTGAAGGAAATATAAGTGGAGGTCCTTCTTTGCCCCCCTACATACCAGTCAGCATAATAGGCAGTAGCAGTACTTCTAGTACATAGTCCCTGAAGTACCTTGGTGAAGTAAATCACTTCCAGGAAGTACTTATGAGAAGCTGTCCACTTTCCAGAACTAGTTCCCAGAAGCATGCCACTTCTCTGAAGTACATTACAGAAGTGTCCCACTCACCGGATGGACTTCCTGGAAGAGAAGCTTTTCTCACAAATGATTCCAGTCACCCCAAGTGGCAGGGCATCTTGAAATGGGTAGCAGTAATTCAAAGACACCAAATGATCTTGCAATACTGATTGCAGACTGACAGGATGATCTTGGAACAGATTTGAGGAAACTTAATGATGGCCATTGCTACCTGACGCCTAATTTGGGTACCGCGGACAATATGCATTGCATGACTAAAGACCAAATTTTGTGGCCAGTGTTCACTCCATATAGCCGAAGGCAATGAGTAGTGCGGTTTGGTGCTAAGAGGATCAAGTGACGGGTTTAACTAAATGCTGAGCTCTGTTCCAAATGGATAGAGAAAAGGTTTATGGAGCACATCCATAGAATGTTCTGGGGACATACATTCAATTGTTGTAGGACAAATCAGTAAGGCATGCCCTGTGCTTTGTACCTGCTGAAGGCTATACACAGTAGCTTCTAGGAGCAACTGAGTACAGACTCATCCCTTGTCCCCTGGGACTGGCTATGCTCAGAGATGAGTCCAGAATAAGGAGCATATTGTCCCCTTCTTAAAGCAGTTTTGAAAAGAAAAAATATTCAACAAATCACAGCTGGTAGGCTTTTATGCAAAGGCATACCCCAAGGTGTGCTTAGTCATGACGTATGAATTGTGTACTTTAACTGCATATATAGAAATATTTCCTATTGAGAGATTGTAACCTGGGAGCAAGCTCAATAGGATCTTGGTCATGTTTTGTTCATTATTTATTTTATTTCATGTAGGGTCTCATATTGTTTAAGTAGCCTTGCTTTTAATTCAGGGAGACAATATTAACATGTACATTGGTATCACCACCTTAATCACACAACACAGATTGTTTTTAATGTAATGTTTCTGGGTTGATTTATATGTTAAAATATACTTTCTGTTTGTGCTATTGCCTCCCCCACACTTTTCCCTTTCTCCTCTTTCCCTCCAGGCCTTTCAGCTTGGCCTCTTTTAATGTAGACTACTCACATACTGTCAGATTGAAATACCATGTAACAAATGCATTTTGCAAGTCATCTTCATTTAATTTATTGAAAGACACCTAGCCAGCAGGTGAATTAAAGACTGTGGGAGAGAGAAAATTTAGCTCTAGTCCTGGCTTCCTTATGTGGCCAATTTGTGTGAACCTAGCCAAATTATTTTGCCTCATTATGACTCATTTTATCTGACTTCCAAGTGTAGGACCACTTAGGACCTTAACTTGAATTCCATTATGCTCACTCACTGCCTCATCGCAGGGCAAATGTTAAAGAAATAGACAGTTATTTTATTTTTCTGCCAATTCTTTCCATGACTTGAATCCTAGGTTCCTTCTTGTTGCCAAGCCAGGAACCAGTCATGGATTTACCTGTTATAAGGCTAGTTTTTAACTTGAATTGGATGTCTACCACTCCTTGATCTGCTCTCACTCAGCCTTGAGTACTAAGTGGCACATTATGAGTAGGCTGGAAAATGATCCAGTAATTTACCCTCCTTATGAATTACCCAAACTGCGGGCATCAGTATCTCTGGGAGGCAAATTAATCCTCATCATAGTTTTTGGGGGCATAACATGCTGGAATTAGTGTTAGTGCACTAATTTCTGCATGTATTTGCCTGATATTTTGTTTAGACACTTCGCCTCTTGGTGTAAAACAGCAGATCCTCAGTGTTCCAATGGGAGTTATAATCTTGATAGGGTTGATAACTCCTGAAAACCTACGCAGCACATTACAGGCCGACATTAATGAGTGCTGAACAATGCGAGTATTGTAAGGCTGTAGCAGCATGATAAGTGCTGTTGGGCAGTGCTAAATTTGAGCCAGTGGTTTTCAATGCTCAGCACTGACACTTAATTATTAACACCAACACATGGTGGCACGCTGTCTCGAATTTAGAGATGGGCACAACAATAGTTGTTTATCAATTAACTATACATTCAAAATGATTTATACCTACTGCCCAAGCCATTGTAACACCTTTGAGGGCAAGGAGTAGTCTGAATTGTCACTGAATTGTGTTTGTCAGTAGTTGTGTTGGTATGACATTGGTAGCACTACCAGGAGCAATGCGTATTGCACTCTGAAGTGGCCTCCTGACAAGGGCCCTGGCACCTTTGTTTTTTGTTTTTTTACAAACTAAGATCCCCTGTTTGCTTAAACAACAAGACTTCTCTGAAACGTCCCCTTCTCACATGGGGTCCATAAACAGCAGCGCAAACACCTTCAAAGTACAACCCACACAACAAAACTCAAATCATCCATGGGGTACAATTGGCAGTCCACAGACACATGTCTACTTCAAGTGCAAACACCGAATACACAGATCCATAACTTAAAAGGAATTCATAGCAATTAGCTAAACCTAAAGAGTGGACTTTCAGATTATTGTACTGCTGCATCATCCACTATTTGTCTAGAGAAACAGATCCTGCATTACATGTACGCTAGAGAAATCAAGTTCCCAATGTCTAGACATCAGTGCTTGAAACAGAAGGTTTGTTTCCTACCATTGTGTTTTGTTAATTGAAAAACAGGAAGCAGCTTCCTCTGGCCTTTTACAGCTCAATAACTTCAAAAACTGTTCTGAGACAGACAATGTCCTCACCAGTTCTGGCAGAAAGGTGGGGCCTTGAGTGAGGTCCCTGCTGACAGCTGGCCCCCTATGTTAAAACTATTACATTGAGGTATTTACATATAAGTGTTAAAATATCAATTGTGTTTGTGGAACAAACTTGGGTCTAGATGCTCGATTAACTGATCACAAATTCAACCCAGTAAAGAATTTTACGAACTGGCCTGTGCTCTAATAGATCGGTTTGCAAACATTCCAAATCGTAGTGATTTGGAAGATGCCCTACCTCATCATTGTTGATGAGGTAGGTCACAAATAGCAACTCAAAACCTTTGGAGGCAATCACTGGGATGGGGGCCTGCTGGGGTCCTTAAAGGAAAATGGGACTGCATTTAAACAGAAAAGCTTTTTATGTTTGAGAGTTGTCAGTGATCTAATTGTCCACTGCCATTCCCCGACATTTTTTTTAATTCACAAGGTGACGCATTTGCATATGGATTAACACATCCTTCTCAATGTTTTGCAACTGGATTTCCCCCTTCCAGATACCGAATCAATATCCATTCATATTCCCACTTTATCAGACAGAGAAAACTTTTCTGACTCCTAAAAATGGGATTAGTACATCTGAAAAAGTATTTTTACAATTAGAAATGGTGAATCAGAGCGTTTGCATCTGTAGAAATGTTTAGTACATCTGACTAACATCCATACTTGAGATGGATGATGCTGGAACGTTCTCTGATTGCTGAAATAAGTGCTCAATGTGAAGAATACTCTGAATTAATTTAGTCTGGCGGTTCTTGTCAATGTAGAAAAAGTTGGACAGAAGGCTCCATTAAACATGACGGCTGTCCGTCAAACTTTCCAAAGTGTTTTATGTTTCAAGTACAAACTTCCAAAGCGGGAACTATTTTTTGAAAAAAAACAAATGACACCTACACCCTGGGATTCTCTCCCTATGGTATGGAAGTAATTCTTTTTTTTTTACTGTGGATATAGCTGTCGATGAAAGACAGTAAAAAAAAATCAGACCATCCACTCTAAATAGGGGATGACTTGCGTCCTATGGCGCCTACTCTATCCAATGACCAAGCTGCTCCCCTGCTTGCACGTAGCTGTCAGGGGTTTTCGAAGGCTGACCAAGGGATAGAGCAACTGGGAATTGATGAATCCCCAACAGAGAAAAAGCAGAAACAAACATGGAGAAAATGCCATCAATTGCATGGAGAACATGGATTTCCCTTGACAGATGCCCCCAACACTGTATGTAATGTATAGAACAAAGATAACTTTTCATGGAAGGCATGAATAAACAATTTGCCTGCAAAAACGACAGTCAGAGGTTAAGGTGCAACAGGAAATGAGAAGTGCAGCTGTACTAACAAAGCAAGGGAAACACTTGGGCATTTCATCTTCATCATTGCAAAAAGGATGTGCACAGGAGAGGCTTACATTTGTCATGTTAGTGTGCAGATTGGAAGAAAATATGTATTTTCTTTTAAGAGACAAAAATCCAAATATGAGTACAGGGCTGGCCTCCTGCCACCATCAGGCCTGGAAAATGCGAAACAAGAAGTGAAATGTCCTTGTTTTCTAATTACATCATATTTATAGCGAAGACCACGCATGGATAGTTTTTGGAACATCGTGTTTTATAGCATGGCTTCCTGTACAAGCAGATTTTCGTATCCAGATTTAAACGGAACTTTTTATATGCAATTGTTTTCTTTATTTTGTGATATTTGTGTGATATGCTGATTTCAATCACGTCCAAGACAAAAGGCCTATGGCCTAAAGTGTTTTTGATAAGATTTATATTTTGGGGAAGGCGTTTAGTTTTAGATTAGATTTAGAGCGTTTTAACCTGCTGGGCCTTGGTGTATGTTGGTGCCATGTTATACTGTTGTAATGCATTCATGTTTCTATGTCCATCGATTGCATCTTGAACTGTGTTGTTAATTTGCCTAAGGACAGTGCCAATCAATTCCTTAGATGGTAGTAAGAGGACGGTTCAATTGTTACAAGATACATGCCTAAGCCATCCTATGAACAACAATGGCTCACCATACATGCACTAACATCCCACCGCAGTGTTGTTGTGTGCCCCTTGCTACTGGTGCTGGAGATCCCAGTATGACTGAGTCACTTCCATATCTCGTGAGATAAAGCACCTCCATGCCTCTGAATTCTCAGCTAATAGTGGGGTCATCTTCATATCATTACTATATGCTAGTACTGGATAACACTTGTTCTACACTCTGTAGTTCACACTATGTGCAAAAGGACAAGATGCAACATTTAACTATCACCACCATCAATCAACTGGTGTTAGGCATGCACATCACAGATTGCAAATGGAACTGAGAGTCTCAGCCAGACTAGAGGCCCCTTAGGTTCGGAGCACTGTAGAAGTGAGAATATGAAATGCGTTTCGGACATGTTGGGGACATCAGTGTCCTAGATCATATAGGTACAACAGCTCCAAAGATAGAAAGCACCACCTTTCGAGTTGTCACATCTTCAAGACACTGTTAGCTACATGAGGATACATATCTTAATTCATCTTTAATTCCTGCAATGGATTGAAAGCATCACAGATCCCTCCCTCCGGCCTCTTCGTTAAATTATTCTTTGTGTGGGAAAAAAAGATCTGTAAAGCCCTGAAAGAGTATGGAAGAAATCCTACCTTGAAGAGGACGAATTAAAGTACAGGTCGGCTTTTAAGGATTACCACAAAAACTTTTAGGCTACCAGAGCCTCTTTTTTCTGAAAAAGTAACTTTTGCTCAAAATTGCCCTAAAGCTCTCTTCCAAGTAGTGAAAACTTTGTCAGATGCTGCAAACATTGCCCCAGTTGCCCCCTTTTCACAACCTCAGTGTGACAAGTCAGCTAGTTTTTATTTTCAAATTAAATTGCAGACATCCAGGCCTCTTTCTCCCCTTCATTAGACCCGAGTTGCCATCAGGAACATCTCGCTATGCCGTGCTCCTTTAATTCATTTCAGCCCCTGGTTCTCTTGACATTTTCACGCTACTTACCACCACCAAACAAGTTCACCTTTGGACCCTTGTTCTCCTTTGGTGCTTGGAAAACCCACGATTTCCGGAGGTGCTTACTAAATGCATCACTTTCTGAAGGCACAGCTCCAAAATCTAGGAAACATGCAATGGTTATGCTCTTGCTTAAAAAGCTGAACATGGATCTTTTTATCTAGTCTAACTATAAGCCGATCACTCTTTTGCCTACTTTATCCCAGGTTTTGGAAAAGCACATGAATAAACAGCTCACGCTGTACACAGAATCAAATGGCTTGCTCCACCCCTCACAATCAGGCTTTAGAGCAGGCCATAGTACTGAGCCGGCCCTTCTCACAGTGTCAGAATTTTGGCTGCATCAATTAGTGAACGGTGACACAGCTGCAATGATTCTTCCAGATCTCAACACAGCTTCGGACACAGTTTACCACAACACTCTCCTCCAAAGACTAGAGGCAGTGGGTGTGCAGGATGTGGCCCTGTTTTGGCTGAACTCTTTCCTGCAGGACCGTGTTTTCAGGTTCACTCACATCCACACCGCTGAAAGCCAGACCCTTTTCCATCTGGTCTCCCTCAGGGCTCCACTCTTAGTCCGACCCTCTTTAACCTTTATCCACTTGCAGATGTTGTAGGAACCTGCGGTCTTACTCTCCTTACATACGCCGACGACACGCAGATCGTTGTCTCCCTGTCGCCTTAGGAGAAGTGTAGTGCAGAGGATGAACGTCAGCTGGTGAACCACCATCCCCACCATAATTTGCTACAGGCATCGAAGGATCCATAGGCAAAAGCGGCTGACGGTGAGACCACAGCTAGTTTTACCACGGGGCCAATAACGATATGCCTTCTCGCTAATGCAACTGTGGCAGCTAAACCTCCACACCAGAGATGGCAGAATCAAAGGCATATAAGGTCAAAACTTACCTTTTTTCGCCTTTTCACTTTCCTTGCCGCATGAACTCGTCTGTACATGTACTACTTTGCTGCTGCTACTGGACCATGATGAAAATCAACCCCATCTTTGCTGGAACCAAAGGTAAGTGACTGTTTTACTTGCTACCATCACAATTGTCTGTGTACATTAGCTCTGGGCTGCTGCATTTAAAAAAAAATACTTGAAAGCAATAGTACAAGAATGTCCAATGCATAGGTGTGTAATGTGGTAGTTTAAGAAATTTAAAGATACACAGCTCTCTATTTTATTAGCGTTTACAAATTTAGACGAAAATGCCTTCATGGTAATGGAGACCTACACAAAAAGTCACATAATTCCTAAATTCAAAATGTGTCCATACTTGTGGGTGTAATAATTTTACCTAAACTACCAAATCAGATACAAATATATTACACATTATTGTAACTACCTAAAAATAATTAATTTTGGTGTAAGTGTCCATTAACATGATGAATGTGTGCACCAAAATGAACATGTCCATTACAATTGTTCATCACTAAGGTATTCACTATATAAATATGTCAAAAATAAAACCTATGTTTGTCACTGTTAGAAATGAAATTAAGTTCATGTAACGTATGCATTATTAATATTGTCATCATTCAGTTACTATTTATTTAAAAATAATCTCAGAACAAACTTTGTAAAATAAGTCATAATGTATTTACCAAATGATATTCTTCTCTCAGCATTGAGAAAGTAAAAAAAAGAATTGTCCATAAAATATAGGGGTAAACAATTAGGGCTTCTGGCCCATAATGTGCTTCCTAATTACACTGCCAAGGACAACCTCCCCAGTAAGGGACATCTAGTGGGCAGAACAGGTACTTCAATGATCTTTCTTGGGAGGACTAAGTTTGAGTTTCTTAGGGGCCAGGGACAGGTAGGCAGTAAAAGCAGGTGGAGGAGAAAGGCTAGAAGGGGTGGGAGAAGATGGGTTTTGGATGGTAGAGGGGGCTGGAGTGGGTGTTGTGTGTGTGTCTGTCAATTGTGCAGTTGCATGTTGGTCTGGTATATGTTTGAGTGTGTGTTTCTTTGAATGTGTGTGGTGATCAGGTGAGTGTATGCGTTTGCGTTTGGTGGGTGTTGATGTGCGTGTGTGCTTTTCTGTGAATGGTTTTTTTGGATGAGTGTACTGTTGAGGTGGTTGGTGTGGTTTTGTGGTGCATGTGTCTGTACATGTTGTAGATGCATGAGTGCCTGGTGCATGTTTGGATGTGTGTAGTTTTGCAGGTGTACTATATTCAAGTGATTGAGAGTGTATGTGTTTGGTGTGTGTTGTTTTGCGTGTAGGTATGTGTGTGACTGTGTGTTTTGATGAGTGTGATGTAGAGGTGGATATTGTGGTTGTGGTGCTTGTGGGTGTTCTGGTGGTTGTGTGAGTGGTGATGGTTGTGGTGCATGTGTCTGTAGTGTAGGGGGAGCCTGATTCTTTATTTAATTAATCATATTGAGGCAGCATTTTCTCAGACGTTTTAGTTTGGGAATTTGAATATTACTAAGATTCTATGAATATTTAGAAGTTGGCCTAAAGTAAGAGACATTCCTTACAAAATCTGGGACATGAGAATGATCATGTCAGAGTCTGAAAAGACACAGATCAAAAAGACAAGTTATATTGGTTTTGTTTAACCTTTTTTCTTTCCAGATCTCCATCCCCAGTGTCCCCTTACCCCACCCTTCCCCTCGCCTGGTTACTCTAATTTTCAGCGCTACAACAGCGATCTGAATTGGAGCTGCCTGGAGATGCTCCTGCAGATCCTGTGGAAGTCGGCAACTGTTACAGCCAGGCATTGAACTATGAATGGCATCCAGGAATGCAACCATCTGTTGCATTTGGGAACAAAGGCCCATATTAATACTTTTTTTTGTGCCACATTTGAATCGTTTTTTTACACAAAAGCAGCGCAAACTTACAAAATACAATTGTATTTTGTAAGTTTGCGCCAGTTGTGCATAAAAAAAGACGCAAATGCAGTGCTAAAAAAGTATAAATATGGGCCTAAGTCCCTGGATGCCATCTATAATCACTGTCTGGCTAACAGACGTGCTGCGTAAGAGGTCAGTCGGGAAGACAGGGGCAGGAGGGGATGTGACTGCAGCAAAAGAAACCCCAGCCCTTTTAGGTGGGGTGGGTTTGGCCAACTGGTGGCAGACAAGGATGCAGAACAGGTCCTGTTGGGTCCGCCACCACTAGGGACTGGCTGTCTGTGGAGGCCTCCGAAGAAGATGTTGAGCCAGTGGCATATGTGCCAGTCCCCTCACCCTCCATGCCACTGTGTCCAACAGTAGCTGATGTTTCTCCACTCGACACACATTGGCCAGTTGCTTCCCGGCCAATGTCTCCTTCAACTGCTCCTGAAGATGCTGGAAAGACACAAACAACATTTTTATTCTATCCATGCAAATCAAAATGATCACAATGGTATTTAACCAAATTTACCAAATGTCTAATTTTTACCTGCTTCAAGGCTATAGAAACCTAGGTATACTTTACTAATACCCCATGCATGTAGGGAAATTATTATGGACCCATTGGTTCACAGTTTGCTAAATGACCATCATTAGTCCCATTTCATTTTAGATCATTTCTCTTAAAATCTTCCCATTCCTCATTGTTTAACACCTCTGGATGATACAGATTGTATGTTTTGAATAGTGAACTCATATCACAAAAATAAATATCGAGCAAGAAACCTTTGTACCATGTACATTGTCCATCTGTAAAGACCTATCAATAACTAATTTGCTTCATCATTGGTTTATGATCTGGAAATAACAAAGGACACAATATTGATATTTGGGGTACGTGTAACTCTGTCACCCATATTAGTCACATTCCTGTCTGTTTTAATTAATAATATTTGCCTACTAAATTCATGTTATTGAAACAGACTGGCTAACATACACAGTTGTAAAAGAGTAAGGCTTCATGCCAATCTGCAACTGAAAATGCAACATGAACTGACGTGAATTTTGCAGAAATCATATTTATTAAATCTTTTTGCTAAGAAATGTTGCCATTGTATACATGTTCCTAGTCATTTTGGATCAGATGCACAATATTCAGAAACATCCACTGTATCTTAACTGTATTGTGTGCTATGTCACATGTAATAGGGCCAACATAACCTCCTCACAATTTTGATGAAGCATCACACCTGAAAGACTCATCAGTTGTGGTCTGCTTGGTACAACTGTTTGGTACAACTGTACCTCATGACATAGACAAAATCCAGGTACCTCTTTTTACTTAGGCACCTGAGGAAAGTGGGGATTAAGAGATGTGGACAGATAATGGAGGGAGAAAGTTTGCTGTCATGAGTAGGGCATGAGTCGGGCATGCCCAGATATAAATATTATATGCTTTCCACTTGGTTTAAGCCTAGAGAAATGGAGCTGCAGCACATCAAGTCCATGAAGAAAGAAGAAGCCAAATGGTACTTGCATATACTACAAGCAGCCAAGACAAAGATGAGGCCAGCATACGCTATATGGAAGAGCATTTCCTCCAAGAGGAGCTTCAGGATCCTTGGGAGCTATCCTTGAGTTTCTTGTATTGTAGAGTAAAATCTGCTCCTCTTCGAAAAAAATAATTTGTTTTCTCTCCACAGAATTTATTGGACCCCTGTGAAGCTTGCGAAGATTAAGGAAAATGGAGATCCTGGGTGCAAAAGATGTAGAAGTCTAGAAGTAGACAATATCCAAATATTTGTAGGTTGCCCAGTTTTGACTCAGTTCTGCCTATCGGTCTGTAAAATGAATGGAAACATTCTTAGCCGGATGGTGGAGGTAAACCCAAGGCTGATACTATTCGGGGTGCTGAGTGAATCAACTGAGCAGGGCCCAAACCAACAAGACCTAAATAAGCTACAGTTCCTGTTACTACTTCTGGCAAAGAGAGAGATATGTAAGAAATGGGCTAAACCAGAGTCTGCCACTTGGTCAGACTGGTTGAGATCAGTGATCTATGTATACGAGCTGGATAAGAGAATAGAGAGTATTAAAAATCACATTTTCACTCCTTCTATGTGAGATCCACTAGAAAGAATTTTGAATGGAGGGTACACTCAATGATTATACCTCCAGTGCTGATTTCAGTGTACTAGTCTTAATGTCTTGAATGGAGAGCACTGACCCCTGCCTTAATCTGGGAGTGAGCATCAGAGTCTTTATCAGCCTTGGCATATGTTCATTTGATGTATTATAAGGACTTAAAAAAAAAAAAATGAATCCACCGCCAGAACAACACCAGCACGTCTATGAAACTTAAATATGGTCTGCGCAATCTTGCCACCCTGATGGTGACGGAGTACTGTTAGCCAGCAGTGGCGTCCACAAGTCAGCAATGGCATACCACTCACGTAGCGGAATCCACTCTGTTGATGCCGACAGAGGTTCAGCCGCCATTCATCTAAATATGGAGGTCAGAACTCCATCAGCGTGACAGGGCACTTGGAACGGCCATCACAGCAGGAACACGGAACTCCCATCATTATCAAATCAGGCCCTAATTCCCTTAAGATTAATGGGGATAGGACCGAGGTTTTGCTGGTGGGCAATCTCCTCCACCTTTGGGGTCCTTATCAGGGACCTGAGGCTATGGATGCTGTTCCTACTCCAGTGTCTGGGAATCTGGCTTGATGACAGGCTGACTATGAGTTACCAAATCACCAAGGTGGTGCCACTTGTGCTGGCCTTTTATGCTGGCTCAGGAAAATTCTGGGCTGTCTCCCTGTCTACATCCAAAGAGATTATGGTAGCATTGTTTACCTAGATATTACAAAGGACTTACTCAAAAGGCTTCAGATATTGCACAACAACGCAGTCAGACTCTGACTTCACCACCCTAAATTGACCTCCTCAGCCACCCTGCTCCATGATCTTCAATGGCTGTCAATGAAACGTTGCATTCATTTTAAAGCATTATGCTGTGTGCACAAATGTCTGTCTAATTCTGACCCCATCTATCTCAGATCTTTGGTGTCACCATAGACACCAAGGTGCTCTTTGTGCTCAAGCAATTCTGATCTTGAAAATTAGGCGAACCTGTCAAAGGTGTCAAACTTTTTTCTATTTAGACACAAAGCTGCTCTGAGAAAATATTGCTCTCTCAGTTTTCCGTAAGACGTTACAACTCTGGTTGTTTTGACTTTGTTGGCTACAAAGGCCTGTCTTTTGGTATCTGTTGTAGCTTACCACTGGGAAACCCTTTTTGGGTAGCCATGTGGAGCACAAATCTGAATAATAATAATAATAATAAAAATAATCTCCTGCTCCGCACCACAAGCATTTTCAGTTATCATGAAAATGCAAAAAGAGTCTTCATGTAATTTTAAACACACACTAACACTGTTAGCGTGAAAATGTACCTTGGGCACGTCAAAAATAACCCCGCACGGGCGAGTGTGCGCAAAAAAGTGCTTGCAAGTATTCGATTTCACTCACCAGCGAGACCTTGCGTCGTTTCCCCTTTCGTTGGGTCGGTGCACGTTTTTTCTTCTCTCTGCAGGAGAATGATGTGTTGATCCGGTCAGCACTCTCGGGTCCAGGCAGGCCTTGTCGTTTTTACACGCCCAACCGTGTTTGCGTCACAAATCCAGCCGCAGGATGATCCGCAACCAACGCAGCACGGGTTGCGATCTCACCAGCCTCTGTCAGCGATGCTGTGCGTCGTTTCTCCAGCCCCGGGCATCGTTCTTTGAGTCGCGTTGCAGGCGAGCGTCAATTTTCAGCTGCAAAGCTGGCTGCATGCTGACTTTTCAGCCGCAGATCGGAGTTGCGTCGATCTTTTCCCCGCACGGCGTTTTGTGCGTGGATTTCGTCCTCTTAGGCTGCCAGCTTCTCCTTTCAGTGTCCCAGGAACTGGATGGGCACCACTTGGCAGGGTAGGAGTCTCTCCAGAGACTCCAGGTGCTGGCAGAGAGAAGTCTTTGCTGTCCCTGAGACTTGACACAACAGGAGGCAAGCTCTAAATCAAGCCCTTGGAAATCTTCACAAGATCGAAGGCACACAAAGTCCAGTCTTTGCCCTCTTACTCTAGCAGAAGCAGCAACTGCAGGATAGCTCCACAAAGCACAGTCACAGGCAGGGTAGCTCTTCTTCCTCAGCTCTTCTCCAGGCAGAGGTTCCTCTTGGTTTCCAGAAGTGTTCTAAAGTCTGTGGTTTTGGGTGCCCTTCTTAAACCCATTTTCTCCTTTGAAGTAGGCCTACTTCAAAGCAAAGTCTCTCTTGATTGTGAAATCCTGCCTTGCCCAGGCTAGGCCACACACACACACACACCAGGGGGTTGGAGACTGCATTGTGTGAGGGCAGGCACATCCCTTTCAGGTGTGAGTGACCACTCCTCCCTGCTCTTCTAGCACAGAAGGCTCATCAGGAAATGCAGACTACACCCCAGCTCCCTTTGTGTCACTGTCTAGTGAGAGGTGCAACCAGCCCAACTGTCAAACTTACCCAGACAGGGAATCCACAAACGGGCAGAGTCACAGAAATGGTTTAAGCAAGAAAATGCCCACTTTCTAAAAGCAGCATTTTCAAACACACAATCTTAAAACCAACTTTCCTAAAAGATGTATTTTTAAATTGTGAGCTCAGGGACCCCAAACTCCACATGTCTATCTGCTCCCAAAGGGAATCTACACATTAATCATATTTACAGGTAGCCCCCGTGTTAACCTATAAGAGGGACAGGCCTTGCAACAGTGAAAAACGAATTTAGCAATATTTCACTTTCAGGATATATAAAACACATTACTATATGTCCTACCTTAACCATAAACTGCACCCTGCCCTGGTGGCTACCTAGGGCCTACCTTAGGGGTGCCGTACATGTAAGGGAAGGGAAGGTTTAGGCCTGGCAAGTGCAAGTTGAATTTACAGTTAAAAAACTGCCCACACAGACACTGCAGTGGAGACATGATTACAAGGCTCCTTATGTGGGTTGCACAACCAGTGCTGCAGGCCCACTGGTAGCATTTGATCAATAGGCCCTGGGCACCTCTAGTGCACTGTACTAGGGACTTACTACTAAATCAAATTTGCCAATTATGGATAAGCCAATTACATACACATTTTGTAAAGGAGCACTTGCACTTTAGCACTGGTTAGCAGTGGTAAAGTGCCCTGAGTAACAAAAACAGCAAAAACAGAGTCCAGCACACATCAACAAACTGGGAAACAGAGGCAACAAGTTAAGGGAGACCACGCCAAGGATGAAAAGTCTAACACGCTGGTACAAAAAATTAGCCAGTATGAACAAACAGCCAGGGAAACGAGTTAAGGGCAGTTAGATGCTTTTACAGGTGCTGAGCGTGTTTCACAAAGGTAAATTTACACTCACCACCCTAGCTTTTTATGTGCGCAAACATACCACTTGTAAAATAACTCTGTGAGCAGCAAACAATTGTAAATTTACATAGAAGTGTAAGTTTACCTTTGTTAATCAGGACTAGTGTGTTAATCACAGTTACATTCAATAAGATTTTCAGTTTCATGTCAGAAATCCATGCTCTAAGAAAAGTAAACCTGAGCTTGAAAGTCATTTTGGTTTCGAAGCAGCAGGAATTTATTGAGCTTTCAACATGGGCTGAAGAGAGGTTGGGCGCCAGGGGCTATGAACACAGACAAAGCATGTTTCACAGGCGAATGAAAGCACAGTGCTGATTTATCTTTCTGAATGATTTATAAAATGGCTTTTTACAAATTTAACTAGCCCTTTAGGAATTTTAGACTGTTCAGACAAATTAAAGAGGCTGTTTTTAACAAGGCAAAAGTTTGTTAAGATTACTTGCTCATGTGTGGAAAGCATAAAGAGAATAACATTTGAAAGTAGGTACAGAGCTAGATGTTTCACAAGCTCAGTAATTTAAAAAAAGGCTGTTATTATTATTGCCGCAGCTGAAAGATTTAAGGCCCTTTTACCAACCAAAGCATAAATTAATAGTTAAAGAAACTGGTACAGATGCACAGAAATGCCCAAAGAAAGTGTGCACCAAACGTTTAATATATTTATACCGAGCTTGCAAAACTGTTGTGAGGACATGGGTTGTTGGTCAAGGGGGTGACATTTTACTCAAGCAAAAGCCACAGCACTTATCAGTGTGAATGTTAGAAACTGGGTTTCTGGCTGGGAGAGGTATGCACCCTGTCCAAGGAGGAACCACAAACCTAGGCAGGGTAAGTCACAAACACACACTAGGTCAGAGGTCTTCAAATATTTTGATGCTGGGACCCCCCTCTCAAAATTGTTTAGGTGTAAGGACACCCTCCTGACAAAACTTTCTAGAACCTGGTACTCCGCTTCATCGACAATCATAAACGTCCCCAATTCCCACAGCCAATCATTTTTAGGGTGATGAAATAACAATAAACATTGTTTAGCAAGCCAAAGGTCAGTGAGTGTGGGGGGCGTGGTCAAAGATGTGGCTAACAACAAAGGTCCTAATTTATGAGGAATTGGCGTAGGGCAGTGCCACAAGTCTTCTTGCTACACTGCCCTACTCCAATATAAAAGGGCAGCAATGGACTGTATTTATGAAATACAGCGTATTCCTGTCCTTTCCCCCTGCGCTGGTACACAAATTGCTGCCTAGTGCCAACTAAGGCGGGATTGTTTTTGTGCAGTAAGGGGCACTTTCATGCACAAAAACAATCCAGAGAGGCATTTGTCTCTTTCTATATATGCAGCAGAATGTGACACACATGGAAAGAGAATTTTTTTTTTTAAAGAAATTAAAACCTTTTTCCTAATTATGCCTGCTCTGAGGAGGCGTAACGTTTCAGCACTGCTCCTGTTTATGTGATTTTGTCAATCTGGGGAAGCGTCAAAACCCATAGGTGTTGCGTGGGAACACCCACCACAACGCCCATGGAAAGTCTCCTTGACGCAAGGTAAGGCAACACAGAGTCTTGCGCTGCTTTGCCTCACTCCATATCTATGAGGCCATGCAAAGCCATGCAGGGTGGTGCTGCGTTGCCTCCTAGGTATGATTGAGAGGCTTGTGCCGCTGGAGCATCAAAAAGAGTGATGCTTCAGGGGGGCAAGCCTCTAATAAATAGGCACCAAAATATTCTGCAAGTTTTTAAAAGTATTTCACTGTCAGGTAGCTACATATAAAATAACAGCGAGCTTAAATGAAAAATAAATAAAAGAAAGTTGTTACTCATTGGGAAATGCACAGTAGTGCATTATCAAACCTCTATTAGTTAATACACTGCAGAGGTCTGTGTGTAACCAGAGAGCAGCAGAATTAAATATTGGATTGTGCAGTAGAGAATAGGGACTTGTGTATTTGTAGTGCCACGAGGTCACAGCCTGTGGAAGAAAGCACTGTGAATAAGTAAAGCATTATTTAATACTTGCAATACACACAGTATAAAAAAAGCCACAACAAAAAGGTTTAAGATAAAAAGGTGCTTACAAAATGTAGAATTAAGTAATACGAGACATATGCAATACCATTTTTTAATAGCTGTCCCTTCAACTATGTAAATACAATTACAATTAAAAGCCCAGACTTCATAGTGCAGTTGTTAACTCTTTGCACTACCACTCAAAAAGAATAAATGTTTGTCATCACAAAAGTGACTCCATCAGTTAAAGCCAGAACCAGCATCTTTTACAGTTGCAGATTACCCTTTACATTTGCAGATCTAAACATTTGCATTTAATTCAGGAAGCAGGCTCCCTGGCACGAAGGCGTTTAGCTGTTTGTGTGGCTTCCTTTCACAGCACAGGAGACTCAATAAATCAAAGTTCAGGTGAGGCATTTTAAAGATCGGATGGAGGACGTGAGGCTGGGGGAATGCGCAACCCCCTGCCCAGGACTCCACAGCCCCCCTGGGGGTCGCGACCCATACACTGCAGACCTCTGCCCTAGGTTACCCTGTGCTCACCCTCTGATAGCTTGGCACAGGAGCAGTCAAAGCTTAACTTAAGAGGCAATGTGTTAAATATCTGTGCAACACTTCAAACAGTAAAAAAGTGAAAACATCACACAAAAAGATACCACACCTGATTAGAAAAATAGACCTTAATTTAATAAATAAAGCAAGATTCAAATTACAAAAATTCAATAAGTAGAATTTGAGATATGATTTTTTGAATAATAAACTGTGAAACAGTGCTTAGAAGCAACAAGCACAATCAAGGATATCTGGTCATGTCGGACCGAGACAAAGTCAAAAGCTCAGGCCGACCGTGATGGAGCGTAGGACGGCTACAGGGACCCCACTGGGTCCCCTGAACTAAAATACCTTAATCATCGTTGCGTCGATGTCGAAGATGTAGGGAGCGGACTGAAGCAATGCATCGATGTAGACCCCGCAATGGAGGCAATGTGTCAATCCTTTCCACGCAGTGGCTAAGATGTGCTGATTTTTTCCACGCAGCAGTAGTGATTTGTTGTGCCGGTTTCAATCTGCACAGTGACGGCGATGCATTCATTTGACTGGAACAACACTGTATACCCACTTCCAAGTGCTCAGGACTGAACTGGCACCACTTGGCAGGGCAAGACTCACAGAGTCCAGATGCTGTAACAGAAGAGTTGGAAGTCTTTTATGTCCCTAAGACTTCGGGAAACAGGAGGCAAGTCAGCAAACCCTTGAAGTCACTTTGAAATGCACGCCCAGTCCTTCCCAGTCCCAGGCAAGGAAGGCAGCTGGTCAGCACAGCACAACAGAGAAGGAGTACAGCAGAGTGGCAGGCTTTCAGCACAGCAGTCCTTCTTGCTGGCAAAGTAGCTACAAGCCCAGAAGGATACTGAGTTGGTGGTGTCTGTGGTCCAGTACTTATACCCAGTTGTGCCTTTGAAGTGGGGAGACTTTAAAGAGAGGCATTTGAAGTGCACAGAGTCCACGTCCTTACCACTCTGGCTCCAGACTCACTATAGGGTGGTAGGAAGCCCTTTGTGTGTGGACAGAACACTGCCTATTCCGGTGTGTCAGATTCTCCCTCCCATTCTGCCCAGGATGGCCCATCGGGATGTGGCTGGCCCGTCATTCACACTCAAGCTCCCTTTGTGTGTGGCTGTCAAGGGGGAATGCACAAAGCCCAGCTGTTACCTACCCCAGACATGTATTCAGAGATAGGTAGAGGGCACCAAATGGCTAAAGTAAGAAAATGCCAACTTTATAAAAGTGGCATTTTCAAAATTACAATCTAAAATCTGACTTCACCATAAGTTCTGATTTTAAATTGGGATTCCAAAGAAATTTTAAAGTGCATGTCCTACTTTTTATATACCCTGCATCCTGTCCTTGGGCTGTCAAAGGCCTACCTTAGGGGTGACATATGTATTAAAAAGGAAAGTTTAAGACTGGCAAGAGGGTTAACTTTCCAGGATAACAAGGCAGCTTAAAACCACACGCAAAGGCTCTGCAATGGCAGGCCTGAGACATGTCGTAGAGCTACTGGAGTGGGTGGCACAAGTAGTGCTGCAGGCCCACTACTAACATTTAATCTACAGGCCCTGGGCACATGCGGCATACTTTACTAGAGACTTATAAGCAAACTGAATATGCCAAATGTGATAAGCCAATGTCACCATGTATTAAGCAGAGAGCACATGCATTTAGCACTGGTTAGCATAGATAAAGTGTCCAGAGTCCTAAAGCCAGGAAAAACAAGGTTAGCAAAACAGGAGGTCTGCAGGCAAGAAGTCAGAGAATACTACGTCAAGGATAGCAGGTCTAACAAAGCACCACAAAAAGTCACTAAATTAACCTGCGCTTAACCCTCTGGTAGCTTGGTACAGAAACAGGCTTAATTTAGAGGCAATGTGTAAAGTGTAACAAACAGTAATAAAATGAAAACATAGCACAAGAAACCTCCCACACCAATTTAGAAAAATAGTGTAAAATGTAATACATGGGCGAGGGGGTGTAGCCAACAAAATGGCCAACCGGCAGCTTCAGTTGTGAGCTCCTGGCCCAGCAACCTAACTCCTGCTGCATCCTGTCACAATAGGCACAGTACATTCGCTGCAGTGTTGTGCTGCTTCATCCTGGACAAAGAGGGGACCCCATGGATCCGTTTCAGAGGTCTGCTTGGCTGTTGGACTCTGGTGAGATGTGCGGGCCTGGTACAGAGTGCCCTGCAGCAGTGCCGCACTTCCATCACTGGCTGTGTCCTGTGGGAGACTGCAGTGCCACGCGAAGTGCTAGTGGGAAGCTGGTCTGGTGTGGCATTACTCTGTTGTTCCATGACTGCCATTGGATTGCAACTCCTAGCAACTCCTTGCCTGGCCTACATTGAGGGGCTGAAGCAAGGTCTGAAAACTGTAACCTGAACCGGGCCGCTGAAGACTTGGTAAGCTCCCCAGAGACTGCTGGCTGGACCCAGAGTGAGGGGCTGAGGTATGGCACGAAGGCAGCGAATCAGCTGAGGCAATTGCCAGCTTCTGTGTGGAACCAGCGCATTTCAAAAACTGCCTCTGAGTTGTTCCCTCCACCGGTGATACCTGGAGGTGCCCAGCTTGCCCGCTGAGCATCCTTGCCATGCGGCGCTGAAGCCGAGGACAGCATAATAGGAACGTTGGTTGGCCCTGCCTCAGGGTATCCTAATCTTTGACCCTTCACCCCTCCTGCCTAAGAGGCCGAGTGGTGAATGCCTCAGGGGGGAGACTGTTTTACTGTGGGAGGGACACAAGTGAAGGCAGGACTCTGGCGAATCATGTGCCTAGAGCAGAGGGTGGAAGTACGGAGACTCCTTGCTTGGTCCATCAAGAAATTTCCTGAGACCCAGAAACCGTTGCAGGTGAGGCGCAACGGCATGTGGTGGCTGCGGCACCCCCCACCCTAGGGAGTGCGGCCCTTACTTCCCCTCTGCCCCATGACCTTCATGGACACCACCGATTGATTGAGGGAATAGTGACTTCACTAATGGGATCACAAGACCTTGGTCGGATGCCGAGGCAACTATGCTCGGAGTGACCGGTGGCTGGAATTGGGACCCTGGTGATGCTGGGTGTGATGAAGACATGGGCACAGGGTTCCGCATTCCCCTGGCCTCACTTCTCCCATCATTAAAATGCGTCAGTAGAACTTTGATTTACTGAGTCTCCTGTGCTGGGAAATAAAGCCACACAGACAGCTAAAAACGCTTTCATGCTAGGGTGTCTGCTTCCTGAATGAAATGCAAATGTGCGCTACGAGTTGCTCTGCAAATGTAAAGGGTAATCTGCAACTATAAAGAATGCTTGGGAGCTGGTTCTTGGCTTTAAATGATCAAGTCACTCAAAGCTTTATTATGACAAACATTTATTCTTTATGAGTAGTAGTGCAGAGTTAACAACTGTACTGTGAAGTGTGTGATTTTAATTGTAATTTTATTTACATAGCGCTTACTTCACCTAGAGGTGTTGACGGGACAGCTTTTAAATATGGCATTACATATGCTCTGATATTACTTAAATCTACATTTTGGAGCACCATTTTATATTAAACCTTTTTGTACTGGCCTATCTTTTACTGTGTGTAATGCAAGTGTAAAATAATGCCTCACATATTCACAGTGCATTCTGTCACAGGCTGTGACCTTGTGGAACTGAAAATACTCAAGTCACTATTCTCCACTGCACCAACCAAGATTTAGTTATTTTGCTTTTCCTTTACACACAGACTCTGCAGGGCACGAAGTAATAGAGGTTTCATAATGCACTACAGTGCATCTACCAATGAGTAACATCTTCCTTTTATTTATTTTTTCATTGAAGCTCACTGTTATTTTATATGTAGCTACCTGATGGTGAAAGACTTAAAAGAAATGTACAGAATATTTTGGGGCTTATTTATGAGAGGCTGGCACTGCCAGAGCATTACATTTTTGACGCTCCGGCGGCACAAGCCTCTTATTCATACCTATAAGGCGACGCAAAGCCACTCTGCGTGGCTTTGCATGGCGTCATAGATATGGAGTAAGGCAACGCATTGCAAGCCACTGTGTTGCCTTACTTTGGTCAAGGAGGCAATCCATGGGCATTGTGGCGGGTGCTCACCCATGGATTTTGACACTGCCCTAGATTTACAAAATCATGTAAACTGGAGCAGTGCCAAAACCGTACACCTCCCCAGAGTAGGCGTAATGAGGAAAAAAAAATTCATTTCTCCTTGTTTTTTCCTCTTTCCAGGTGTGTTGCTATCTGCCGCACTTATAGAAAGAGGAAATGCCACTCAGGATTGTTTTTGTGCAGGAAGGTACCTCTGTCTTCGTTTGCGTTGGGCAGCAATTTGTGCACAGGGGGAAAGGACAGGAATGCACTGTATTTCATAAATACCGTCCATTCCTCCCCTTTTATATTGCCGTAGGGCAGTGTAGCAAGAAGACTCGCACCACTGCCCTATGCCAATTCCTTTTATATTCGGACCTTAGTTTTTAGTCACACCTTTAACCACGCCCCCACACTACTGACCTTTGGTTTGCTAAACACTGTTTCATAGTATTTCCTCACCGTAAAAATAATTTGCTGTGGAAATTGGAGACGTTTATGATTGTCAATGATGAGGGGTACCAGGTTCTAGACATTTTTGTCAGAGGGGTCCTTACACCTAAAACATTTGGAGAGGGGGTCCCAGCATCAAAATGTTTGAAGACCTCTGGTCTATGTAGAGGCAGTGACCACGGAATCTACTGCTGGGTCTGGGAGAGACTTCTGAGAGGCCGTAATCCATCTGTGGGCCACTGGAGTGCTGGCTGCTTAGCAGCTGCATGACATTGTGCCTTGGCTGGGGTTGCTGGATTTCTCCTGTTGTGTGCCCAGAGAACCTTGAGGAGCAGTTTGTGTGTCATCAGATTGTAAGACAGTGTGCATTGTGGCACACTGTGAAGGGCAACATTAAACATCTGTGTCACTCCCCCATTCATCTCATTTCTCTTTTTCTTCTCTTTCTTGTGTTTTTTCTTTCCTTTCTTTGTTCTTTCTGCATTATTTTATATATAGGCGTGTTGGGGTGCAGGTTGGGCGCAGGGTGAGGTGGGGGAGATCTAGGGTCAGATTGAGTGTGCTCGTTATTGTAAGTGTAGTGGGACCTTGTTCAGGGTCAGGGTGTCCCAGGGGCTGTTTTGTCCAGAGGCAAGACTGGCCTGTGATAGAGTCTAAGTGTTTGCTGAGGGTTTTGTTACTTCCCACTGCACCCATGTTACTCACTTGAATTAGTGAAGTTACTGGTGGGGTTTGGTCCAATAGGCTTGGGGTAAGACAGTTTGTGTTTGTCAGTGCTTACCTGGGGTGAGGGAGGGGAGCGAGGTTGTAGTTTTTGTTTGGTTGTTTCTGCAGGTTAATAGGTCAGAGGCCTCTGTGAGGAGCACTGTTTGAGTGGGGTGTCTGTGGTGCCATATGGTGAGGGTGTTGGGAGGGGTCCAGATTGGACTCACAGGAAGTTAGCAGGCTGCATGGTGAATTGGAGGGACATGTACATATGAGTCAGGGAGACCTGACTGACCTGCAGAGGTGGGATGGACAGCTGGGGACGGTGGACAGGGTGCTGTTAGAGACAATCGTCTGGCAGGCCTCAAGCAACAGGGCAGTCCTTCTGTAGGGTCTACAGGTCCAGGAGTGTACTGAAGAGTGAGTCTGAGGGTCCTAGTTTTATACCTGGTGCTATCTTTGAAGTGGAAGAAATTTCTGGAGGCCCGACCCCACCACAGAACTGTCTGGAGGTTCCTTCCTCTCTGCCCTGGTGCCAGGATGCCTGAAGGCACAATCGACTTTCCGTGTGTGCTGAGGCAGACTTTGAAGTCACTATGCACAGCTCCTCACCCATCCAGCTTGGTCCGTCCTGCCAATACCCAGTACCTCTACTGTGTTGCTGCCTGGGAGTAATACACAAAGGCCAACTGCCAACTACAACTAGTCATATGACCTAGGAAACAGGCAGCAGGCAAAAATAAACGGAACGATTATTTATACGGACTGAATCATTTACTTATTTATTGAACTCAAAGTGAAAGCTAAGAACAAAAGTATTTACCTGATTCCTTTTTTACTAATGTTCATGAACTGGGATATTTATAGGCATGTTTATTAAATTATTTGCTTTGGGCTCAATGACTAATGCATGAATGAGTATGCTTGATTTCTTTCAGTTATTATTTCTGTAGTTAGTACAGATCAATACAGGCTTGTTAATTACTTAATGTTCAGGTAATTCTGAATGACTTGCATTATTGCTTAGAGTTTTCTCGCATCCAGTTGTAGGCATTTATAGTAAATAAGAACTGAGATGAATGTTGTTCTTTAACCGTAAAGTAAATCTTATTGTGACTTTTGTATCATTAATTTGTTTTACAATGTTTACATTATGACCTGTGTAGAAGAGCAGGTACTAACCTTTCCAACCCAGCCTATGTAAAATGTCGAACTGTTGCAGAACAGAGTGTTTGGTATATTTGGCAGCAAAGGTAACATTAGAAAAATATGGAGTCCCAATGAGCATTATGTTCAGTCTTAAGCAAAATGTTTTTCCTTAAATTGAGAGCTCAAACAGCATTAGGAGCTATATAAATAAGTGGTTATAATACATTGTAATGATAGGTTGCAACATAATATACAATTGTATGTTTTGCTTGAAGTTTTAGGAAGGAGCTTGTTCTAGGTGCTTTAATACACATAGAGAAAGGAGATTTAGGGCCTAATTTAGAGTGGCGGATGGGATATGTTGTTAAAAATGTGGCAGGTTTGCCATCCTCACCATATTACAAGTGCTCTATACACTGCCGTACTTGTAAGTGCTGCCCGGTGTAACAGAGGTGCCTTTTTGCGGGTAGGCAGGCTTATCCATACTGGAGCGAACTCCCTAAACCCCTATTTATGTGAGTGTGAGAGGCCCCTTCAGCAATTCTTACAGGGGGGCCCTCACGTTTTGTTACACCATTAGGGATTTCTGTCACGTTTTGACCGAGTATCCCATCTGCCATACTCAAATAAAGTCCCTAGTCTAGTTTTTAAGATGAAAAATAGATTCAAGAAGCCTAGGTTTGTAGTCCTGGGATCCACATTTGATCATATTTTGTGATCTTAGGCAAATTAATTCTTAATCTTCTGTGCTTCAAGTACTGTCAAAACTGGAAAGTGCTTTGAAGCGGGTTTACTACATAAAGTAACTTGTCTGAACAACTTTATTTGAAATAAAACCCTCAACAGAACACCTTTTTTTTTACTTCATGGGGATACTAGGGTAAACAGTGAGTAGCTTTTTGATTGGTATATTGTGTTGTTAATGTATGTAGACAGTGCATATCATAACCTATACATGTTCAGTCAAACACAGTGTCACCCGCATTCACTCATACACATTCACTCGTAACACTTTCAAATGTGCAGGTGATGAAGTGCACAGTCTGTCTGGCAATTAAACCCACATTAACTAAGACTAATTCCTGTTTGTGCTTACAACTGTTTGAATGCCTTGTAATATAGAATAAGGGTTGATAAGAAACTGAAGTTACCTTTCATGTCTGATAGACTGGGGTTAGCAACACAGGATATGGAATGACTGAGGCGGTCATTATGAACATGGCAGGATGCCCCGCCGACAACAGTGCTGACGGTCGACGGAAGACCGCCAATGGTGGTGGCAGGCACCCTGCTATATAATGACGCTTGGAGCCTCACCGGAGGGCTGCCATGTGCCATTCTGTCAGTCAGTGGCGGGGGTGGATGCTGCTCCACCCTCACCACCACGTCAGACCAGACACCGCCATGCCTATAATGATGCAGTCATAGGCGTGGCGGTGTATGGAGATGCATCGATGCCGGCTGAGCAGCATCCTAGGAGCCCGTTCCCTCCCAGAACAGCGCCACAAACAGGTAAGTGCTGCCCGAGAGAGAAGAAGAGGGAGGACATGTTGAGTGAGTGGGTGCGTCCATGGTGGTGCGCATGTGTGTTTGTGAAGGGGGATGTGTGTCTGAGAGTATAAATGCATGTGTGTACATCTATGTATGCGTGCAAGTGTATTTGGGGGTCCTAAATAAATGTGGGGGTCGGTGAGGGGCTTTGGGGAGGGCCTACATGGTGATCGAGAGGAGGAGGGGTAGGGTGGAGGAGTTCGGGGTTCGTGGTGTCCTGGGGCTTGGAGGGGTATTTGGGGGTTGTGGCAGGAGGGGGGGTCCTAGCGTGTCACATACTGGTGACAGGAATGAGTATTTCTGTCACCAGTATGCTATCCCACCAGTGGTCTGGGCTCAACGGGCAGGTCGAAAATGGCTACCGTCGGCCAGGCCAGGCGGTGGGTAGTAGTGAACTGGCTACTGTCATCATTATATGGCGGTCTGCACCGCCATGCCGTTGGCGGTAATTACGGCCACCGTCGGCGGTGCGGTCATTACCGCCATGTTCAATATGACTGCCTCAGTCTTGGGCCTGCAGTCTATGTGTGTGTGTATTTAAGTGCTTATGTAAATAAGTGGCTGACTGAGTCACTGAATGTGTTCGTAAGAGAGTACATGAGTGATTTGGCCAATGAGTCAATCAATTAGTGAGAAAATGAGCAAGTCAGTGAGGGCCTGGTGAATTAATGTTGTTTGTATTTGCAAAGCCTGTGAGTTGCAAAATTACACACTTTGCAATCAACAGAAACCTATTTGCAATCAACAAAAACCTAAGTGGCAATGTATAAGAGGCACATTGTGACTTGCAAATCTTTTTGTGACAGCAAACGTAAACTTTGAGACCCATTAAAAATCATTATCCAAGAGGGTGTTAAATGGACATCCCCACTTCCTAACAATTTGCAATTGGACGTAACAACTGTCTACAACTGAAATTGCAGTTGCAAGCTGATGACTGGTGTTAGACCTGTCAGACTTAGGGTGGTCTTCTTCCAAACCTTTTGCCTCTCCACCTCCATTTTGCTGAACCTATTGTTGTTGGCCTTAGGACTGCTAACCAGTGCTAAAGTGCTTGTGCTCTCTACCTAAAACATGGTAGATTGGTTTATACCAATTGGCACATTTAATTTACTTGAACATCTCTAGTAAAGTGGTACTACATGTACACAAGGCCTGTAAATTAAATGCTACTAGTGGGCCTACGCATGTGCCTCCCACTTATTAGCCCGTTAAATAGGTCTCTGGCCTGCCATTGCAGCCTGTGTGTGTTCAGTTTTAAACTGCCATGTCACCCTGGAAAAGTAAACCTTTTGCTAGGCCCAAACCTTCCTTTTACTACATATACTTCACCCCTAAGGTAGGCCCTGGACAGGCCTCAGGGCAGGGAGCACTGTATTTAAAATGCTGGATGTGTCTTTTTAGGTTTTACATGACCTGGTAGTGAAAAACTCCGAAAAAAAAATTCTCACCACTGCAAGGTCTATCTTTCCCGTAGGATAACATTGGAGTTTCATTATTGCATTTTATAAACAGGAAGTGATAGCTAGTTCATGTTTGGTGTCTTTGGAATTGGGGTGAAAACCCTATTTTCTGGTGAAGTAGGATTTTTTATCACAATTTTATACCTGCCACTTTTAAAAAGTTGGCATTTTTCTTTCTTCCCTTTGGCCTTTTGTGCCTATAGCCTGGCCTTGGTCATGTGATTGGGTGTAACTGACAGTTAAGACTTTGTGAATCCCTCCCAGGCAGCCACATGATAGAAGAATTAGGTGTGACTGAATGGGTCATCTGCTGGCAGTATGTGGGGCAGAGCTGAGGGCAGTGATCTGCCTTCAGCCAAATGGCCTAACGACCCAGCATTGCCACTTCAGCCAGGATGGAGCCAGGGCAGAGGAAGCAGGAAATTCCATGCACTTCAAAGCCACTGTCTAGAACCTCCTCTTACCTTCCAGAACCATGGGGCCACAGTACAAAAGAAAGACCTCAGACATCAACTTTTCAGTTCATTTCTGGACCCATGCCAGTAAGAAAGTTAGCTGTTTTGCAACAAGGACTGCCACTCTGCTGGATTGCTGCTCTAAAGGAACTACTGCTCTGCTGTGCTGCCCTGCTGCCCTTTTGACTGGGGAAGAAGACCTGGACCTGTAACTTCATCTTGATCCCAGGACCCCATAGTGCCTCAAATGACTAGTCTGCTGGTCTCTTGATCTGAGCCTCAGGGGCACAAAAGGCTCCCCAACAAGCTCCTGGACCCAGGGAGTTTCTGACCCCAAAGTGGTTCCTCTGAGGTCCTGGATCTTTGTTGTGGCTTACCGGCTCCATCACTTCTGGGCTCTTCTCGCCTGTGAAGGGCTCATTCACACTGGAACCATGCTGCTTGCACTGAAATTCAGTGTGAGTCTGCCAGCCTGTCTCTTTGCACAGCAAGCATCAATTGCCCATGGAGGACCGCCACCACGAAGTTCCTGCCCGCCCGAGTTGCCCGGTCTGCTCTTCACACCACTCTGACCACTGCTTGCGATGCCCTCCTCGCTCCCTGCGGTCCTCTCCTTTGTAAATGAGATTCTTGGCACAAAACTTGAGAAGGTAAAACTTAAGATTAATCTAGAACTGTATCTAACCCGTGCTCCATCACAGTTGGCCTGAACTTTTGTCCTTTACCCTTTCCAGATGGGTGTTTGGATATGTGAGTTTGGAGTGGGAGTAGTGGGAGTGAGCCTTGCTACTGAATTCTGAATGACCTAGGATCTTTTGGTGAGTTGCAAGGAAATACCAACATAGGGAGGGTTCCATAGTCCAGTCCACTGGTGACCTAGGCTTGAGAGATAGATCTTCGGGTGTTTAGAAAGAGCAATCAGAAACGTTTCTTCAGGAGCTTGAGCATGTGAAAGCAGGTTGAGGTGACCAAGCTGACCTGGTTGGACGTTAAGTTATGATTGTCGATCATGATCCCTTGGTTCCTAGCTGAGTGTGAATGATTGGGAGTCGGTTCTAGTTCTGAGGATCGCCAGGCCTAAGGCCAGAGAGAGCTGTCTTTTCAGAATAGGACCACCTCCGTCTTGTCTGAGTTCAGCTCCAAGCAGTTTGTCCTCATTCAGCTTGTGACTTCTGACATGCAGTTGATGAACTTTACATGGGAGTTTGAGGTTTCAATGGAGAGGGGGAGAATGAGATGGATGTGGTCGGAATTAGAGAGGAAGCTAAGTCAGTGGGCTCGCAAAATGCTGGCAAGCAGGGGGTTACTGTTTGGGTGTGCATTTCAGGAAAGAGCTGATCCGTCAGAGTGCTGGTCCACATAGTCCAGTCTCGTGGAAGCATTGGATGAGGATGAGGTGGGACATGGTCTTAAAGACAGGCGAGAGGTTAAGAAGGATGAGCCTTGCTGTGATTCCCTTGTCCAATATCATACAGATATTGTTGGTGGCAGTGATTATGGTGGTCTTGGTGCTGTAGTTAGTTCTGAATCCAGACTGTGAGGGTTCCAGGAGTTGATTGTAGTCGAGGTGGTCAGCTAGTTGCTTGTTGATAAGTTTCTCCTAAACTTTAGTCGGGTAGGTGAGGAGGGAGATGGGCCTGTATTTCGCTAATGTCTTTGGGTCTGCTGGAGTTTTTTTACGGGTGGTAATGATGGCATGTTTTCGGAATTCTGGAAAGATGGTTGTAGTAAGAGCATTGCTGAGGACTGGCGTAAGAACTGTGCAGATGGGGTTCAGTCTTTGGTGAAGATGAAGTAGCGGTGGGATCTGAGGAGCGCTCCACAGTGGAAGGAGATCATGGTGGGGGCGGTTAACAGAGGAGTGATGATGGGCATCAGCTCAGGGCTGTTTCTGAGGTATTCTTTTCAATGGATTGAAAGATGGCGAGGGTGGAGAAGTCCAGTTGGGGTGGGAAGTTGTTGCAGATGGTGTTGATTTTGTTGCTGAAGTATTGGGAGAGCTGGATGTAGAGTTCCTGTAAAGGAGCTGTTGAGCAGGTGGTGGTGTATAAATTACTTCCCTAAAGTGAAGTTTTTTTAGTTACTGGAGCTGTTTTGAATTTCTTCAGTGAGTGCTAAACACTTCATGGTTCTGAGTCGATGGTGGTAGACCCAGAGGGGTGCTATGTAGGTGTCTTGTCGCTGTTGCGGGTGAGTTAGCATCAACATTTCAGCTGTTTGCTGTGGCACTTGGAGAGCCAGTGGCCTTCCATGTACCAGCTTTCCTGTGACTTTGTCCCAGATGTAGAGATAGTTGAGAGCGGGCCATGGAGGCTTCATAGGAGGTGATCCAATTGTGGAAGGTCATGATGGCGTGAGTAGGGTCATCTTGGAGTGCTGGGCGTTGGGTTTGGAGCTCTGTGTTCCAGATTTCATCTGGGATCTTGTTCCATTTGTGCCAGGAGGTCTTGGTGAGTATGGTACTGTGTTGGCAGGGCAGGTGTGGGCTGAATTGAATCAGAGAGTGGTCCGTCCAGGTGAGGGTGACAAATGACGTGCTGGAAGGCTAACTAAAGCAATTGCCATTGGGTTAGACTATTTGTAAGCATTCATCCAATCACCTTTAGCGTTTTTGAAATAATACCCTAAGTGGCCAATGGCATGTCCACACCTGGGACTATTCCAGTACCACAGGATCCAAGCTATATTTCATTGATGAGGCCGATAAAGCCAAAACTAGTATGGGGTTACTTGTGTTCACCTATGGTGATTGCTTCACCTGGCAATTCGAGATGGACTGTTTCCAAGAGAAGCAGGCTCAGAAATCGTTTTCATGAGGTGTGCCTGTCCAGAGTGCTACAGCGGGCGAAAAATGATCGGTTCAAACGCTATATAGAGTAATTGCCAGTGGTGTAGACCATTTGCATGTATTACACCACTACCTTTTGTTTGTTTATTAGACTCCTTCTTTAAAATGCAAAACACCGAAGGAAAGAACATAATACAAATGCTTTATTCTGATTAGCTATTTTCCAAAATCTCAAAGCAGAGTTGCCGCTTAATGTTTTCATCTACCTTAGTTTTGATAGTCAAACCGGCCAATGTTTTCTAAGTGGAGTATGAGCGCCCTCTGCTGACTAACACGGTGAATACTAGAAATGAACTAGAAATCTGTCAGTTACAGGGAAGTTATTTGCTCGCTTATCTTGCGTTAGAACTATTTATATAGTGTGCATATTGCTATGTTTATTTTGAAACAATCACGGGTTTCCATTACCACAAAGAGCAAAACGCTTAGGGCGAGTTCTATAATGGGATTACAGAACATGAAAACATATCTGTGCTTCATACATAATTGTATCATCCTGAAAATATGCTCGTGGCGGCTTGCCGATATAGCTCCTCATTCTGAGCAGGAGGAGGTTGCAGTCTGTAAAATTCCACCGGGGGAACTATCATCATGGCACAGTGCAGGAATACAACCAGCGGTTTTGCTACTCAATATTGAGAGCCAGGTGTCTGAATAAAGGCAAACGTGGTTTCAGTCTTACTAATAGTTAAAGCAAGCATTAGCAAAGCCAAAAGGTTTTGCCTAGGTGAAACCTATGGCGCTCTCAATTATTTTGCGCTTAAAGTAAATAGGAAGAAAACGCTATGACATGTTCAGGGCCAGCCACGCCATAGAGCTTTGTTTTTAATTACTTTGAGCCAACTTGCACAGCAGCCCAAGCTGCTATGCAACAAGTCAAAAAACGTTGACAACACCAATACGTCTCCCATAGGCAAAACCTATTGACTTTGACAATGTTTGTTTCCTTCAATGTTGCAGGAAACTAGGCTTCTTTGCACCACACTTTTTGCCTCCTTTTAGAACTACTAGATGCTGATTTTCGACTCGGACAGTGAACTGAAGACTGCAAGACAGACCTAAATTCCAGTGCCCTTTCCTTAAAAGTAAGTATGTCTAATTGTTTACAATTGGCACAGGACTTTAGCACCCCTGTAAGTTCATAGTTAGTGGTACCCCTGGTACCTAGGGCATGGGTACTAAAGAGGGTCCCTAAGGGCTGCACATATCTTATTCCACCATAAAGAACCCCTACATAAATTGCACTCAGCCTGCCACCCAGAATGCATGTCAGGGTGCAAACCCAGAGTGAAAACACCATATGGCACATTAATTGTGTGCCACGCCAAAGTCACCAAATGTATTATATTTAAGTCACCCCTCCAGCAGGCCAGAAGAGCCCTATGCCAGGGTACATTATAATACATATGAGGGCATGTGTGCATGAGCTGATATGCCCATGTGATGTCTAGGTCTAGTACTAGATATGCAAGTGACCCAGCTACATGATGACTGCATGGAAAATAATGGTGTTTTGTATCAAACACCTTGTCTTAATAAATCAACACTGATGCCAGCCTTGGATTTATTATGACATGCACCTACCTTAGAGGTTCCCCGTGAAAACCTACTAGTCCTCTAGTGTGTTGGCTGACTGGTATCGACCAGTCTGCCATCACAGACAAGTTTCTGAGCCCCTGGAGGAGAGAGCCCCTGCTCTTGAAGGTCAAAAACAATGCCTGCTCTGACAGGAGGTGTTATCACCTTTGCCAATAGGATGGCTAGTTAATCTGCATACCAAAGCCAGGGACTTAAAAGCCCCTTACGCCTTTGGTATGCGACCACCAGCTTCCCCCAAGCCTGGGAGAGGACCCCCTGCTCTGAGGTCCATTTGGCACCAAGACAGGTGGGAAAATTAGCTATGCAGGAGGCGCGTTGCACTGCCCAGCTGGACACACCGCTAGGGTGACCAGCTTGAAGTGAATATAAAATTAGGAATTGCATCATCTTGTGTGTGACAGAATGTGGAATTCTGTGATAGAGTAATACCTACTCCCCAAAGGAAGTGGTCATCTAGGGGGTGTAGTGACTCCAGGGGTAAGAAGCCCATTGACTAGTACCCTTCACTCCCCTTAACATCCCAAAAGTGTGTATTTAGACAACTGCCTAAAACCAGAACTTCAGATTCGCTGGACTAAAGAAGAAGGACCTGAAGAGCTGTAAAAAGCAAGAACTAAGGAGCAGCAACTGACTTGGCCCCAACCCCGCCAGCCTGCCTGCTGTCCTCGACAATTGCACCAAAGACGACTTGTCCTGCAGCTGTTCTGCTTCCAAAAGCTTGGGAGGACTGCCAGTACTTTGAGAAGTAACCAGGATCTCCCCTGGAGCAGCGGCGCTGCTTCCCCGCAGCCTGCAGGCACTAAAGAAAATTCACCAGGACTTTGGACCGCCAAGACCCAACACCAGTCAGCACCACTGCACCCATGCCCCCTATTCTGAGCTGAAGTGGGCCAATTGTGCAAGTGTGGTCCCCAAGCCCTCCAGAGCCCAAACCGACCTTGGGTTTGCCAACAGTGGACTTCTAAGCCTCGCCTGCAGCCTCTTTGTGCAGACCCCTCCCTTGCGCGAGTACTTCAGATGACAAAAACCTGACACCTCAGTACTCCTCTGCACCCGGACATACCAGCCTGAGGAGAAGAGGACCAAAGGTGTTCCCATGTCCCTGAGCATTGACACATGAGCCCTCTTGTTGGTTCCCCCAGACTGGCCCCCAAGTTCCTGCTTGCAGCCATTTTCTAACCGGACCAATCTCCATTGAAGTGAATGGGACACCTGACGCCGTAACACACCGCTGCACCAGGGTGCCCCGTAGCCCCCAAGGTGACCTGTTGATGTGGCATTGGACCTTGCCCGATACCCACCTCAAGTCCAGAAGAACAGTCTTGTAAGTCATTGCCAAGTACCCGTATGCAGTGTATGGTTCTTTCCCATAGGATAACATTAGGGCACCCGTGGCTGAAAAGCGCCTCTGCACTCTGATGCCTCAGTGCCTCCCAAAGGGACCTGTTGGTGCTGCTTTGGACTTTGCCCCATACTTACCTTAATTCCAGGAGAACAGTCCTGTAAGCCGTTGTTAAGTGCCTGAATGCAGTATATGCCTTTTAAGTATAGGATAACATTACCTCTCCAGAAATTGCACTGTCAACTTTTGAAACGTAAAAAAAAATCATATCTCGATAGTATTTACCTGATTTACCTGATTCTGATGATGTTAGTATCTAAATTCATATAAAAATAAGAGTTATTTTCAGAAATTGGTGTTGGATTTCTTTATTGAATGTGTGTCTCGCTTACTGGCGCTGTATGTGCAATAAATGCTTAACATTGTCCTTTAATAAGCCTAGCTGCTCGCCCACATTACCACAAAAGAAAGCTTTTAGGGTTATTATTTTACCCCCTGTCTGCCAATAAGGGTCGCTCTGGACTATCTCAATAGTGTCCCCTTACATTGGTACACTACATAGAGAGCCAGCTTCCTACAAATGTGCATTGTACCTGTGATTCTTCCCACAAGCGCCTGCATCACCTACTGCAAGCGACAGGGAAAAGGTATCGGAACAGGCCAAAAGAATACTCCTGAGAGAATTACATGTTTCCGAAGCAATGGCAACAAATCTGTATATGTAGGTGTTTCGAGATGATTCTATTACAAGATTGGACGCTCAATTATGACTCGTCTTCTTTAAAACTCGAGCGGCAAGGAAATACATAACTCAAAATGGAAGAAAAACACAAACACTATGAAGGTCAGCTGTCTAGAACAGCAGTGACTACTTGTATAGTACATCACTCAGTGTCCAGCATTTGGTATAATTATCCCTGCTGGGCACTAATCCTACTCTTTTTTCTTCTCTAGTAGAGATAACTATACCTTATTTTGTTATTAGCATGTTATGACCATTTCTTTGGATTTGGCTTCATGCCAATAATTTACATTTATATCCACATGCTCCTTTAAGCGGTTTCCTTCCAGGTGAGTGCACAAGCCCTCAGCCTTGTTTCCCTCCTCAGCCGGCACCTGTCTGACTCAGCTGGTTGTTTCCTCAGCTGTTGCCTTCAGATGCAGCAGTTAACAGAGCATGTCTCTTCATCCGCTCCATTCCTTCAGATGCCACAGCTCTCTGCTTCCTGAGGGGCTGCCCGCATTCATCTACGACGACAGTCCTTACCTTTATTTGAACCGTCTCATTTTTACTAGCTTGTTTCGCCTGGCACGCACGTGCTGTGAGTCTGCTTCAGAGCAGCTTTCCTTTTTCTTTTCCTCACACCTTAGTTCATAGGAAAGATTTTCCATCTCTATCTCTATATAGTTTGGTTAATTGAATCTGATTAGTTTAAACATTTTGTTATTTTACTGTCTCTGAGTGGTACCACAGTGAGTATGGAGGGCACAGATATAAGTGGGCTTAAAAGGCTAGCAGTTTCAAAGCATCTGAAGGATTCAGAGGCTAATGACTCTGGCTCCTCTGTGGAAGAGGAGTGACAGGATGGACGTTCAAGGCAGTAGTCTACCAGTGAGCATCGAGTTACATTCCTGGATCTCACAGTCCACTTTCTTGGCGTCAATACAGTGAATGCAGGAGGTCTTAAGTCAATCTACTGTAACCTACTTTCATAAGTGGATTAAATATTTACCCCCTTATCGATGACCCCAGTCACGGGAGACTCTGGGATGTGGGTCCCAATCCGTGCAGCAGAGGTACTCCTCAAAGAAATGAACAACTGAGGCGCCTCAGTCCCAGGGTCCACCTACCACCATTTCCTTGACATCCTCTGAGAAGTTCCCCTCATAACTAAGGAAGGAGTCTTTCTTGCATAATTTTTGACCCAAGCACCTTTCAGATGACTGATTCTGATCATCCCTATTAAGCTAATCCCAATGATACTAATTATGATAATGCAGGGGGTTCAGGTCCTCAGGTACCAAACAATACCCCTTCTAATCCTTCTGATGCTCTCCTAGACTTGGTGTGGTCGCCATATTTTGATCCAGATGTGATTTCTCACACCAGGTCAGGTGAATGGACACCTTCTGATCCAATCTCTGCTTTCCTATCCCATTGGATTTGGAGACTGATAGATAAGTCAAATCGTAAAGAACTGTGAGCAGAGTGTCCCAGACTTCTTACTCCTCAGAAATGATAATCTACAACACCCAGCTGCGGTTGTTTTCTTTCAAAGAAGGAAAATGATCACAAAAAAGGTCAAGACATACATTTAGATGTCCTCGGCCCTTTGACTCAAATAATGGAGATTTGTAAAGATTTCTGAAGATGCAGCTCATAATGTCACTCTAGTAAATTTGCCAATTTTTAGAGGTTAGAGTCAATGAGCAAGTTGTCTTCTGGGTAATGCTAATGCCGAGCTGTCAGCTGAGAGGTGGAAAACTATCCTCATGAGAATTGACCCTAAGCTAGATGAGATGGCATATAAAGAACTGGATAGGGAGGCAGACCATCTCTTTGGAGATCATTTTGCCAAGGACATTTTTGCTTGTGTCCAAACTTCTACTTCTTTAGGCAAGACACAGCAGAATTTAAAGAAGGTTTTTTTTACCTTGTGTTCTTCACAAAGCTGGATAAGGAAGAGATCTTTCTGCCACCAACTCCCAAAAGAGCTCCTATCAACCATCCTTTTACACAGCCAGATGTGGGCATACTCCTGGATTCAGCGAGAAACCAGGATACCCTCCTTTGTACACACAAAATTGAAGTAACTTCAGGGGTCAGTTTCAATGAAACAGGGGTAGATCCTGTGCCAAAACAGGTAGGTCATGCTGTTTAAAAAAAAAAAAAAATCCCTGAGAAAATTCTCCCAAACTGGAAACTAATCACATCAGACCAGTAGGTTTTACAAAAAAGTCAAGTTTATCAGATACAATTTTATTTCAGTCCACTTCAGCTGACTCCCCTCATATGCTCATTTTCAGTGCCTTAGAATCCCCAAAAATCTCGCAGGAGGTTCAGGACCTGTACTCAAAATGAGAAATACAGGGGGGAGGGGGGGAGGGGGGGGGGAGTCTGATCTACTCCTATGGTTTTCTCACCAACCTCTTTCTTATAAGGAAAGCAAACAAAGATTTTCACCCAGTAATAAATTTCAGATCAAAGAACAGTTTGGTTTTGAACAGATATTTCAAAATGAAGCAGATTTATTGCCTAATGGATTCCCTTCAACAGGGCAATTGGATGATAAAGACAGATCTCAAAGATGCTTATCTATCTGTTCCCATTCACACTTCTCCTTATCAGTATCTTCACTTGATTTGGAAGGGTTGCAAATTCCAATTCCTCGGTTTACCCTTCAGCCTTTCATCAGCACCTTACTGCCTTTCCAAACTACTGAAACCAGTGTTAGCTTTGTTGCACCTTCATGGGGTACGGCTGGTTATCTATGTGGACAATATGTTGTTAATGGCCAAGTGCAAAAAGTTACTGCAAACACAGGCACTGTGCACAATCTCCCTCCTCCAAATTTCAGGGTTTGTGGTTGTTGGACCTGGCCCTTTTTACAGGGTCATCCCCAAACTTCTTGCCTTCCTCCTCCATTATTTCTGACCTCTTGTTGTTGGCTCTAGGACTCTGAGCACTTAATCACTACTGATCATTCCAAAGTGCAGGTGCTCTCCCTTATAAATTTGGTATGATTGGCTTACACCTAATTGGCACATTTAATTTACCTGTTAGTCCCTTGTACAGTGGTATCCCTTTACCGAGGTCCTATAAATTACATGCTACTAGTTGGCCTGCAGCACTGCTCACATCACCCACAGAAGTAGTCTTTCAAACCTGTTACAGTCCTGCTAGCGCAGGACCTGCATGCACAGTTTACTGCCACAGGGTCCTGACATCTAAATTTATTTGCCAAGGCCTGGAACTCCCCTTATACTACATGTACGTCACCCCTAAGGTAGGCCCTAGTCAGCCCTATGGGCAGGGTGCTATGTATGTAAAAGGCAGGCCATGTGCCTGGTTATGTGGCGTGTCCTGGTAGTGACAAACTGCATATTGGGTTTCTCACTGCTGTGAGTGCTGCCTTGCTCATAGGATTGCATGGAAATGCCATACCTTATCTCTAGGTGGTATTGTCTGATCTGTGAGGGGTAGCGTAGGCATGTTTGGTATGCTTGTAATGGTAGTGAGAAATGGTGGAGGTGGATTTGCAAAATGAGTATAACTATTGGAGAGACACTAATGGTCCACTGAACTGGACACAAGATGCTGTTGGAGGGACTCGTCAGGAACTTCCTTTGGACTGCTGCTGTTGTGCAGATCTGTAATCTATTGGGTCACTAAGAGGAACTGCCACTGCCTGTAAACCTTTGTGCTAGCCTGCTTGCTTGGGCCCTGCTGCCCTGTGCCCCATTGTCTCTAGGGGCTGGGTGGTGTGCCCCCTGTACTAAATATTGTTATTTTACACTTGGTTATGTAATGTATATTTCGCCCACTATCATGACAGGAGGTTCGGATTCTATTAAAGACATGGAGATGAAGATTGTGACATCTTCTTTACTTTAAAACTCTAGCAGCAAAGAAATTACATAACCCAATATGGATGAAAACCACAAAGAACTCTATGAAGAAGGTCAGCTCTCTAGAACAGCAGTGACCTCATGTATAATTTTAAGGAAAGTATCAAATGCGAGGAAATTTCACTACCACATACATCAGTAGAGAGCATTGTAGAGTAATATGTCATTAAAGAGCAGTACAAACCTAAATATTACAAGGATACAGAATAAGTGAGAGTTCACCAGAAAGCAGAACACAACTCAGCAAGTTTCAGATAAATGGAAAAACATGATTAACAAGCCTTGAAGTGTAAAATAACAATATTTAAATGTATTAACCCTGTCTGTGTACAGAGCACTGCTGCTCCTGTTCTATGCTCAAGTCTTCTAAGCAGTTTACTCATCCATCCTTTTTTTAAATGTTTGTATTAGATTTGTTTGACAGGTATACAGCAAACAAGGTAACCTGTGAAGTTCCCTCAGTTATATAGAGCATTTTACATTAGCATGCAGTTCAATCATTCTAATAATTCCCCATTAGTGGGACATTAGAAAGAAAAGAAACTGGATTATTTACAAGAATGCATGAGGGAATGTGAGTTGAAAGGGAAGAAAAATAGATTGTTGATATGGATGTGTTGTATTCATGGAAAAAGTACACCAGAAGTGGGAGATGGGTGGATCCCCAGGGAAATAAGGAATGAACAGAAAGATATGATAATATAAGAAGAATTGAGGAATATATGGAGCTAAAACAAAGTAACTAAGGCAACAAGCAGTCGAGGAGACAGAGGGAGAAATAGACAACAGAAGTCACGGTCAGTTCCTTCTTCCGGACAGGACACCAACTACACTACTCCCTCCAACATACACAACGTAGTTATAATTATTGGGAATACTGACCACTGGAGGCACAATAGTTATAAAAACATTCAGATAATGATGGAGGAGTATAAATAGAGGAGGCTCAAATAGAGTGGATGAACAGAGACAGAATATTACAAGGAAAGCCTACATGGACATCTGTTAAATTCCTCCTTGATACAGGAATTACAAATTCTTCTATCATCATGGACCAATCACACAAGTTTTCATTCTCAGGAAATAACAAATGGTGTGTGGGGTTCACTAATTTTCTGGTGTCCAGCCAGATGCTCACCCTTTCTTAAGCATACTGCAGACCGAATAAATAAACACTAATTTCTAAGGAGAGACAAGTGTGCATATCCTTTGTTGGGACTACCCTGACAGGGCATATTTGGAGGTAAAAGGTGGGTTTCAATTGTTTCATTACATGGGTATTGTCAGATCAGGATTACAGACTATACCACCACATATACTACTTATGATGGATGATATTATAGGGGTCAAACACTAAAATGACGTAGGCATAATGCATATTGACCAATAAGGATTAATGTCAAACCCTGCCAAGAGCACCACAGTACAACATTTCACCACAAGGGTTATAAAGAAAAGGTAAATCTGAATATTTGCCTCCAGGAACCGGAAGATCACTTAGTGGAGTAATAGATTTGTTTGACAGATATAAGGCAAACAAGGTAACCTGTGAAGTTCCCTCAGTTATATAGAGCATTATACATTAGCATGCAGTTCAATCATTCTAGCACTCTTGCAGAATTCTGCAGAAATCAGATATGATTATCATTGCATTGACTTAAGGAACCATCAATGAATCAATGGTGATGTCAACTGCAGAAGCATCTTGACCCTCCACTGAGAAGTGACATTTGTGAGTTCAAGTTTCTCATGTCTCTTAATCAGCCTGGAGTGCTAGGTATGTGCTGAAGGTACTCCTGCATCAGTGATCATGACACACATACTCAAGAAGGTGTGGATGTGGATTCATTACGGATTAATCTATTGCTTCCTCAATTCTGGATAATTCTCAGGCAATCATTTTCATAATTCAGGATCAGTTTTTGCAGAGCAGAGACATGTATTTCAAAGAAAAATTAGTTTGTACTGCAGTTAGCATAGGGCATTGCAGCAAGGCTGAGAGTTATACCCTCAGTGCAAAACACTGCAGCATGTTTCCTGGCAAAGTTTATGTTGAAGGCACAGTAAGTTGACTCAAGAGCCTTCTCTCTAAACTACGGCTATACAAGGCTGGACCGGCCATACATGGCAATCGGCATTTCCCCGGGAGGCGGGAAGGGGGTGGGGGGGAACTTTTGTTACTGAGGGGCCGGCTTTGTAGCATTGCAGCAGTATTAAAAAGCACTGAAGGGTTACTTGTATATCCAACATATTTCAGGCAACTGTAAAAATTACAAAATAACTGGTGATTAAGGTACCTGCTAGAGAGATATTGGAGTTTTGTCTAGTGGCAGTTTTGACTAATCCAAGGTAGTGCAAAGGGTTGATATGCCTGCTGCAAAGAATGTGTAGTATGCAGATTCCAGAACAATATTTTATGTTCATTGCTCAGTGGGATACTGATTTTGTCTCAGAGATTCTTTTGTAACTCAGGAATTCATAAGTTACAATCATTATCTAGCACAGTGAGCTATGAGCTGCGATCAAAAAGCTGCATCCAAGCTGCATGTTACAGGTTACAATGTTATGTTTTTCCCCAGTTTTTGATTATCTTAATTTTGCATAAAGGGTTTGTTTGGGTAGAAATCAATTGTCATTAGTAAAGCCGACCCTAGCCCCTGTGTTATGTTCTGAATCCTGGGTTAATTCTTCCCCAGACTAAGCTCTCTTCAAAAAGTCCTACTAGTATGGAGGGCATATTAATCCTACACCCTGTAGTCCCCTTTGGCTTATGTAAAAAATTGTATACACTGATTTACACACGCATGATTCATTGTCTCTGTACGTGTGTGCAATGTAAAGTGCTCCAATGCCCTACACTGGTAAGGAAGGCACTATAAAACAAACAAAGTACATGTGAGCGAAGTGCTGTGGCGAGATAGAGGCACTGTTAGAGGGTGATGGTGAGGGAATCATTGAAGAGCCCCCGTAAAGATTACCGTGCCCTGATGCACTGTAAGGTCATCATTTACTATGCTTTACAAACTAATACAATTGAATACATAATGAAAAATATGATGTAGGATTCACTGTTTTTGCCATTTTCTCCCAATTGTTCTTGGTGGGGAGAACCCCTCCAAGTCCCAATGTAGTGGTCACGCTCACTCTCTGTGCACCCTATGGAGGCTGGTCTGACAGCATTTGCCAGGGTTGCTTTGGATTCCCAGTCCTCCCCAGCGGCTTTGGCTGGGCAATGCAGCATATTTACAACATTAAACTGCAAGCAGTGTGAGCCTGAGCTAAAAAAATCAAGCGCTACCGGGCACGCGACTGAGACATTGAATAACAATGCATCGTAAAGATATATTTTTTAAACAAAATGTGTTGATCTTGACAATGTATTGTTAGCACCGAATGATTCAGAACAAGTTTGATGAAGCATTAAAACTGTTTACTGAATAACTGCAAAATTTGTTCTTTGGGTTCACTTAGCTATTTTGTTGCAATTTTCTTATAATTCTATCTATTGCCTCCTTTATGCCACTAACCCTTATATTCAACCCCCTTCTTTCTTGAAAAGTTTATGAAAAAACACAGAAATAATTGTTGACAGAACCTCCATGGGCCTCGATGCTCTCTCCTTACAAATTATACTCATCACAATGTTCCATCAAAACACTCCTGCTATATTGGTTTGCATTTGCTGCTGAAGAAATATTTCGAATGGGAACCCGAGAGTAGCCTTCTGAAAAGAGGTGCACACCTGGCATTTTCAGGCAGATGGACCAGGTCACTGACAGCCAGTCAGGGAATTGGTAGGTTTGTAGTGGTGGAAGGGGCTTCAGGGTTTGGGGGGTACGCAGGTTTTGCAGAATCAGTTAGCCGCGCTGTGGTCCTAAGGCCGGCTATATAGGAGTAGTTTGTTCAGTTTGTTGAGGGTAGGTGATTTTGTTAATAAGGAATTATTAGCAGGATTCAAGTTTTTGCAAAAAGGCTATATTTTCTACCTTGTTTATTCAAATAGAATGGTAGACGACAGCATGGCTGTCATGGAGGTATTGAGGGTAATTTGTGCCACCAGGAGGGATGATCCGGAGTCAGCGCCACTATTAAGCCTCATGCACAAGTGAATAATGCTGGGTATCGATGCCAGATAGGTACAGCCATTACAAGCGGTAGGGAGTGGAACCACAGCTCTCCCTGGTTATGACAACCTGGGGAACAACGGTGGCAATATTCTGGTAGGCCAAATCAGGCAATGTGACCAGCCACCAACCAGGTTCAGAATGGCCTGTAGGCACTAGGCCAATAGGAGAAATAGGTTTGTCACAACCTTCCCGACGTCAAGGAAGCAAGAAGAGGAGTCATATCAAGAGTACTAGGCTCATGTTGAGAGGAAAACATTTGATGGGGGTGTGATTGATGGGGAGTGTCCTGGGGTGAGTGGAGGAATGGATGCATGGATATTGGATGATACGTGAGAATTGGACTATACAGCAGATGAGGAAGAACTTGAATAAGGGGAAATTCCAGCCAGTCTGGAGGGTGACAATGGAAGAGAGAAGGCAGAACCTGAGGGAAAGGGGGCTAACACAGCAAACAAAATAAATGCTTTTCAGGTCCCAAAGGTCCAGACACAAGGAGCAGTGGCAGGTCAAAACTGGAGAAGAGGGCAGATGCAGAGGGAGGCACACAAGATACAACAATTGCAAACAGGTGAGCAGAATTGGTACAATAGTTGGGGGAATGGGACACTGAAAAAATAAGTAAAGATGGTAGAGAAAGGAGTTGGTCCCATGTCAGTGGACAAATGGGTTAGTACGAGAGATTAATTAGAAAAAAAGGTATGTGACAAGGGACAAAAACAGACAAAGGATGGTAAGAAGGAAAGCTCTGCAAAAGAGAAGGATGTGGGAAGGAGATAAAGTCAAAAGTAAAAAAAAAGATGAACCTAGTACCAAAGCAGACGCTTTCAAAAGACTGCCATACCTGGGGTTATCCATGCCATTGGGCCCACACTTGGCTTTTAATACAAGAGAAAAGACTTGGAAAGGGGAATTTGTGGGCGTACTGTTACATATGGAGGTGCAGTTCAAAGAAGGGCCCTGGGAAGAAGCATGGGAGTTGGCTAGGTGCCAACGCGTTCCCAGTAACATAGACACATGATCATCAGACCGCCTCATATATGCAAGTGTCTACTGTGAAAAGTGTCCAGAATGTTCAGTATCCATTTTTAAATACATGCACACAATACGGAATGCAAAAATGGATTTCAGGCTGGCCAGGCTTCATTACGAAGAATAAATTAGAGCTAGGTTGGTTTTGAAGCCAGATAAACCATGGGGGAGGTGGACAAAGAACTCTGGGTTCAATGGATGTATCCTGCAAGACCACCACCTGCACTTCACACAGCAAGCGGCTTACAGGTTCTATTCCTGTTCTTTCAGGGGCGTCCTACCACTGGGGGGTGGGATTTTGGGGAAGAGGTCAAGGTGTTAAAACCAGAACATGTTGGACATTCAACAGAGTTTACTGTCCAAGTAAATACAAGTATGAATGTGCCAAATGTGGAGGGAAACAGTTTTACAATGCTTTTTGGAACAGGGCACTCAAACATACACAGCGCGTGCAGAGGTTAGGGGGACAATACCAACCTGACAACAAAGGATTTTACTCCAATTAGGCTGAATACACTGGTGCACAGACTGTCCGTCTATCTGGAAATAGAGTGCATGTTTACTTGAATGGGGTTTTCAAGAAGGTTTCAGAGTAGGTCACCAAGGACCAGGAGCTCAACAATTTGCAGACAATCTACACTCAGTCAGAGAGTTGCCACAGGTAGTGAGAGACACATTTTTCAAAGAGATAGCTGAAGGAAGAATGGCAGGCCCCTTTGATTATTGGCCGTTACCTGATCTAATAATATTCCCCCAAATACTTTCAATGTAGCAGACTATTTTTGTTCATATTTATGGAAATTATCTCAAGAATAGAGAGAAAGTAATAAATAGGAGTGCCGGTGATTCGATATACAGGGGCAAGGCAACAGCAAGTGCCAATTTACAAAAAACTATTTTTTATCTGTATCAAGATAGTTAATTGATATAGTAATCTTAAAATGATTAGTGAATTAAATGATTGTATTAGCGGACTAACAATAAATGAATATCTTCGCCTTATTCAGATCTAGATGTAGTGGGACCATAAGACATTGCTGTGCTATGAATGAAAAGCACAGTAACCTGTGCCACGCCGCAATCAATATATTGACAATTAGAAAATTATCACACAGGAAATTCCATCTGTGCAATTCTTATTCATAGCTCCACCTTCTATCCACTATATAGATTGTCACCATTGCTAAAACCTGGTAAATTTATTGACACAAAGCTTAACTCCTCCCTTCTTGGGTGAAATTCTATCTGACACTGATCTATCATTTCAGTTTTTTTTAGATATTTTAAATGTTAATGCTAAAGCTCATATGTAATTAAATAAACCGGCCACATTTTTGTTTTTATAGCATACGTTTGATGCCATGCCAAAGCAAATTAGTGAAAACTTTACTGATGAACAAACAGAGTCTGTCAGGTCTTATCATCTCAAAACTCTTCAAACAGATAACAGTCTATATACAACCATCAAAACAAATCCTTGAACTTCCTGAATTACATGTACTTGTAAGTAATTGTGGCAGTGGGTATAGCGATATGGAGTAAAACGATACTCAGTTAGAAGGGTGAATACACGTGATTTTATTGTTGTGTACTTATATTTTATAATAGTCAATATCTAGGGTCTTTCTGGTTGGTGATCTCCGCTGTTCTCTTCTCCCTCAGGGTTCCTGGTGACTGGAGATGGTTCCCCGGCGGTGTTCTGTCAGGAAGACTGGAAAAAAGAGGAACGAAAGACTGGTAAGTAGTGGTTTTGTGGACTAAGTGGTATTCTTTCTCGTGAGGAGAGGGTGTTAAGAGAGGGAGAGAGGGAGAGAGAGACAGAGAGAGAGAGAGAGAGAGAGAGAGAGAGAGAAAATGATTGGGGTGAATAGGGTATAAGTGTCCTCTCCCAAGGCAAGGAAATAAAGGAAGTAGGAATGAGTATGCAGGGGCTAGGGAGTCCCGTGATTACACGTCTGTGGGTTTAGTCTCTTTTTCTCTTCTATATACCATAGAACTGCTCTATCTCTGTGCTCAGTGGTTGTTATTTCTGTGACTTTTCCCTTCCCAAACTCCCACCTTCCTCCCCCCCTCTACTCGTCTCCTCCACCCTCCTCCCTTCCCACCATATAACAAAGTTTGTCCATTAGGCAGGACCGTACCTGCTTCAGCCACGTCCCTCCAGGAATTCGGGTTTCTTGGGACCGTCCTGTCCCTCATAAGGGTCGTCCCTGATAGAGCGGTCCGTACTAATAATTTACCTGTATTTGGACGCTCTTTAGGCCGATGAATCTTTTGACTAAGTGGGAACTCTCTGTACTCTTAATCAATCAATTTCATTAAAATCAATAATCAATAACGAACATAAGCAATACCTTGATCGACATAACACTTAACAATTAATCCAGAATACATTTCGGCGAACCCTGACCTTTCAGTCAGGAATAACCACACCAGTTTATTCAAAGTTAGTGAATTTTATTTCCCTATATTAGCAAAGCTAGCACAATATATATGTGTCTCAACACCAAATGATAAACGTAAATGAACATTAATAGCTGTCCATAGCGGCGAAACAGGTGCAATCTATGTAGCATTTGAATCACAAGGCATTCGATAATAGCAATGCAAATCACTATTATCGTATTAGTAATGAACTAATCGCATACATTTAGTCAGCATAACAAGATCTCAAATTGCATTGTGCGACATATGGAATCCTCGTCTAACCTCAAATTAGCATCGGCATGTGGGACTTCATGCGCAAACAATTTAGCAACATTAATTTAGAAAAACTCCTAACTAGGGCTCTTATCAAAATCAGCAGTTGGTTACCTAAAGGAAACACAATGCAATTTTACAATTTCCTTTCATATTTACCAATTACGATCAGCATTCAAGGAAGTCTTCGTCTCACAGGTACCGTTCTTCGGTCAGCATGGGTACCGTTTCGATCAGCATAGGACGGGGCAAAGGGGCAGGGGTGGACGGGCAATTGCCTCACGGCGGCAAGGTAAAACTACTACTTCATGCAAAGGGATCAAATCAAAGTTAAAGTCTCTAGGGCCAGAATCATTAAAGTCTCTTTCTCTCGATTAGAGAAAGCATCAAAGTCTCTTTCAAAATGGCGTCGCAGCAAAGTGGGCCATAATAGCTACGAAGTCTGCAAAATGGCGGGTAATGGCTGTAACGATCTGCAATGATCTAATTTCTTCTCGTGCACCTGGGTTTTATAGACAACAGTTCAAATCCAGTAGGGTCTCCATTGGAGGGTTCATAGGTTAGCTTCAAATTGACCAATCAAAAACGACAGTTCTCAAGCTTTTACTTAAGCATACATTATCCTTGGAGATGGGTACGCAAGTTGCAACATTGTCTACCAATTAGCTCACTTTCAGAGCCTCCATTGTCCGCACCTGCAAATCGACCTTGAAGTAAAGAGAAAATATGCCAGGCTGGCACGAAACCTTAAGATAAGCATGTGAACGGTTTCTGTGGAAAAGTACAGCTTCAAGCAAAAATACACGTTTATTAGCACAGTGGAAAAATACGAGCATCTAAACCGTGAGACCAGGCAGCTAGGCCAAAGCCTCCACTAAAGTCAT